>NW_027491340.1:0-600000 GCF_021521415.1 Bidens hawaiensis | reverse complement strand
CGTATTATCTATCTTACGCTCATATCGTATTACATGGGGATTTCGCACCCTCGTGTTACGAGATATTCCTGTGTGATCCGGCTGGAAACCTACAATTGGTATCAAAGCGTTTACTCGTGATTGTGTGGTTCGGGATTATCACACGGGTGTTAAGATCGTTCCGTTCGACTATTCACGGAACGAGTTTACGTTGAAATACTTAGTTTTTGTGTCTTGCCCATCTTCCACCATCAAATATACCCCAAAACACCTACGCATACCTCGCAATACATCCAATTAAAACCTGCAAACCTTGTGTTCATCAAGCGAAGTTGCCGTCAACTTACGTAGGGTTTAAGCGAACTTATAAGGTTTAAGCGTAATAAGAGGCGAAGTTAGGAAGCAGCGAGGTTGAGTGTTCAGTGAAGTTAAGCTTCAAGCGAAGTTAAGTTAAGCTTCAAGCGAAGTTGTAATAACTTCGCTATCTGATCACTGTCACAAAAAGTACTTTCTTTTTATTTCGAGTCGTATTTCTTTCAACTATGACTTCAATAAACATTACAGAACTGGTAAAGATGGAGGTTGTAGCCGGTTCAGCAACTAAAGCTCCAAAAATGCTTAAGGTTACCGATTTCGTTGCATGGAAAGATCGGTTTGAACAGTATGTGAAGTATCAAGATGCTAAGATGTGGGTTTGCATTCAAGACGGATACATTCCACCAACATCCTTGCTTGAAGGTCGTGAACAGATTAAGAAGTACAGTAAGATGGAAGAGTAGGAAAAGAAAATGTATGAGGCAGAGAGTAAAGCTCATGCAGCTATAACAATGGCTCTTCCATAAGAGATTCTTCATACCTTCAAGAAATACAAAACTGCTAGAGAGCTATGGAAAGCACTAGAAAATAGATTTGAAGGTAATGTGGGGATACGTGCTTCCAAGACAAAGCTGCTAAAAACCCAATTCTCTGTATTCAAGTATTTGAAAAATGAATCACTTGACGATATCATCACAAGATATTATCACTTGATGACCGAACTAAGTAATTACTCCATTGAATACAAGGAAGAAGAGATAGTAGAGAAACTTCTTGATGCTCTTCCACCGAAATGGGAAATGTACACTGTTCTGATGAGAGAAGATAAAGACTTTGCCAAGATCGATTTGGAAACAGTGGTCAATAAGTTACGAAATTTCGAGCTTAACATGGTTCGGAAGGAGACACCAACTGATCAGGTTCAGGATCCAGGAATGTATGGTGCGAAAGTCACTCCAAGCTCAAGTTCAAAATCAGAATCCTCTGCCTACTACTCAACTCGAGATGGTCATGTGATTCTCAATATGGATAGTGACGTATGTTTCGTAGCTGGAGGTAGTAATCCTTCAAAACCTCAAGCCACAACTGGAAATTTCTCGTCAAATGTTCCATGCTACAACTACTCACAGATGCCCATGAGTGTTAAATCAGCCGAATAACAGTTTGCTCTCTATGCATCCTATGAGAACTACAACAAAGGTAAAATAGTCGACCCTGCAACGTTGGATGAAGACTATGATCAGATCGATGCTGATGATTTGGAAGAGATGGACCTGCAGTGGCAGATGGCTATGATAGTAAGAAGGGTAAAGAGATTCATGAAGAAAACGGGTAGAAAGTTCGTTGGAGAAAAACCAGGGTTTGATAAATCAAAGATTTGATGTTACAACTGTCAACAAAATGGTCACTTTGCTAAGGAATGTACAAATGAGAGAGTCGAACGAAGTCAGAACAGGCCTGCACAACAGAATGGGGGTGGTAGTGAAAATAGGGCTATGGTATCTAGACAGAATGGTGGATACAACTGGAATATACAGGTTGAGGAAGTGTTCGAACAGGCTAATTTGGTAAACATCGAAACTGGAGGAAGTGAGAGGGAGACGGGAGAAAATCAAGCATATATGGCAGAAGTGAACGATCAGCTCTCTGAGGTAAGTTCTGAACTTCATTGTGAACAATGTGAAAATCTGTCTGAACAATTGAAAACAATAACTGATCAGTTTGTTAGTTTGGACACACAATTTAAAACCTTAAAAGAAGATCATCACTATACTAAAACTAGAGAAAACAGTTACTCGGTAAAAATAAAAGCTAGTGAAAAGGATATCAGAAGTCTTAAAGCCAGTCTAGCTGAAAAAATACAATTAATTGATCTTAGTTATGAAGTGTTAGAAGAAAAAACCAAACTAATTGCTGAAAAAGATAAAAAGATAGCTTATTACCAGGTAAAAGTGGTGGAACTAAACAGAAAAATTGAACAATTTAGAAATTCTTCAGCAATTCTAGATCACATCATAAGTGTTCAACGTTCCCCGGTTAACAAAGGAGGAGTTGGATTTTCTGAAGTTCCACCACCGTATAACAATAACTATACTTATGATCCTAGTAATCAGCAATCTGCGAATGTTGAGATTAGTCAGAGAGTTCCAATCAAAATTTCTACTAAAGAAACTGAAGTTAATAAAAGCGAAACGAGTAAGTCAAGTTCTAATGTTGCGATTTCTGTCCCTAGCTCTGTCTCATCAAATTCGGACAAGTCATCCGAATTGGCTGAGATAAAAGAAGAGGTGGTGTTACTAAAACGTGGGGAGGAATATAAGCCCGATGAAAAGAATTCTTCCCTAAATCCGTTCGTCCCACCATATGTTAGACAAACGGGTAGTAATGCAACCTCGACATCTGCAACAACTGTTGAGACGAAAGTTCAAAACAGAAGTTGTTTCAGATGCAATAAAGTAGGACACCTTATTGCTGATTGTCCTCTAAAACAGAGAAAAAATAGAGGTATGAGGCCTCCGAAAACTGAGAATAAAACGAATACTAATTATGATACTGGTAAGAATGTGAACACACCAAATTTCAGTCATTGGACTAATCCAAGATTTCAAAGAAATCAGTCTCATTTTTTCCCAGTCAACTACCAAACCAACAATTATAATTCAGTTAATTCACTAAGGTTTGGATGGCCTCATAGCCAGTCCTCTAGAAGGTTTCCTTTCAGAACTTACAGAAGCCATCCTCAAACTGACTTTGGGCAACCAAAGTACTGGATGTCGGTCAACAGATTTAATCGACCCAAGACTAGTAGGTCTTGGGTCCCCAGATTTTAATCTATTTCTTTAATTGTGCAGGAACAGTCAAACAGGGCTGTAAACAATATGTGGGTTTTTGTTGACAGTGGCTGTTCCCGGCACATGACTGGTAACAAGAAATTGTTACGTGACTGGAAATATGTTCAAGGAGGAAGGGTTAGTTTCGCTGGAGAGAGTGGAGGTAGAATCAGTGGTATTGGAACTGTGACGAATGGAAGAATGAAGTTAGAGAAGGTGAATTTTGTGGAAGAGTTGAAGCACAACTTGTTGAGTGTATCTTAGATTTGTGACAAAGAATACACGGTGCATTTTACTAAAAAATGAGGCAATCGTTCTTTATCCTGGTTTCAAGATACCAGAGGCCTGGGTGGTGATGAAAGCTCCACGAGAAAAGAACACGTATGTAATGGATATGAGGTCAACTAAGATGACAACAGAAGAGTCATGTCTTCTGTCAAAGGCAACTGAGTCTGAGTCAGAGTTATGGCATCGAAGAATGGGACATATACATCTTCGCAAAATGAATTACAATGTCAAGAATGGGCTTGTACTTGGAGTTCCCTTGAAGAATTCTAACTTTGAAGATCAATGCTTGTCGTGTAAGAATGGAAAGCAACACAAAAAGCCTCATCACTCCAAGAAGGTTAACTCAATTGTCAGTACCCTAGACCTACTACACATGGATATCTTTGGTCCTGTGAATGTAAAGAGTCTAGGTGGAACGTCATACTGCTTGGTTGTAACCGATGATTACTCTCGATACTCTTGGGTATACTTTCTGAAGGCAAAAGATGAGACTGTTAAGTTGGTAATTAACTTGATTACCAAGGTTGAAAATATTGTTGGGAGAAAGTTTAAGTACATCAGGAGTGATAATGGTACAGAGTTCAAGAACTATCAGATGGAGATGTTCTGCTTACAGAAAGGGATAGAACATCAGTACAGCGCCCCGTATACTCCGCAACAAAATGGAGTAGCTGAGAGGAAGAATAGAACGCTAATCGAAGGAGCCAGAACCATGCTGGCAGATGCTAAACTTCCTGTGGTGTTCTGGGCTGAGGATGTTGCCACAGCCTGTTATATCCTTAATCGTGTTTTAACTGTTAAAAGATTAAATAAAACTTGTTATGAGCTTATGCATGGTAGAAAGCCAAACTTGAATGGTCTCGAACCTTTCGGGTCCCCATGTTCGATATTAAAGACAAACTCTAAATTTGGTGAGAAAGCCGACGAAGGTATTTTAGTCGGATATGTTGTTGGGACTCCCAACAGAAGAGTCTTTAATTTATTGAACAACAAGGTTGAGGTGGTCTGTAACACTGACATTACGAGTTACAAATCACCAAGGCCTAGCATGGGACCTGCTGAAACTTTCGACTATGATAAACTATTCAAATCTTTTAATGTGCCTTACTTGGATTTTGCAGAAGTTGATGAGAAAATTGCTTCACAGATTCTGTATGATGAGGAGGAAAATATTGTGCAACGTCCGCAATACGATGAATGTCAAACAACCTCGTCAAGTGCCGTTGATACTCCTGCTGCCTCCACTGAAGACGAATTCTACAATCCATTTCACTCTCAACATCAATCACACACTGATGAACTCTCTTCAAATTTAGAAAACAATCTGGAAGTCGGTCCGGTTCAGACTACTGGAATTCACAAAAATCACCCTTTGGAGAACGTGATAGGTAATCTGTCTGACGGTGTTGAAACAAGAAGAAGTTTGGATGAACAGACATGTGTTTACGCAAGCATTAAAGACACGGGTATCATAAATGAATGCTTGTACACCTGCTTCATCATCCAGATTGAACCAAAGAATTATCAAATGGCTCTAAAGGATAGCTTGTGGGTTGAAGCCATGCAAGAAGAATTATCACAGTTTGAGAAGATGGAAGTATGGAAATTAGTTGAAAAATCACAGAACGTAAATGCTATCGGTACAAAGTGGGTTTTTAAATGTAAGAGAGATGAGAAAGGGATAATCATACGGAACAAGGCAAGACTGGTAGTAAAAGGGTTTAATCAACAAGAAGGAATCGACTACAACGAAGTGTTTGCTCCTGTGGCAAGATTGGAGGCAATTCGACTATTTTTGGCATTTGCTGCACACAAAGAGATGAAAGTGTTCCATTTAGATGTGAAAAGTGCCTTTCTTAATGGTAAAGTCGATGAGGTGGTGTATGTTGAACAACCTCCGGGTTTCCCTGACCCAGATTTTCCTGATCATGTGTACAAACTGAGTAAAGCTTTATATGGGCTACATCAGGCCCCTCGTGCTTGGTACACAACCTTGTCCGATTACTTGCTTGAGAATGGGTTCGAAAGAGAAAAGATCGATAGCACGCTGTTTATCAAGAGAAAAGGGGGAGATTTTCTACTCATTCAAGTCTATGTGGACGACATCATTTTTGCTGCATCAAAAGTCACCATGTGTCAGGAATTTGAAGCAGTCATGAAGAAGAGGTTTGAAATGAGCGCCATGGGCGAATTAACTTTCTTTTTGGGATTGCAGGTAGATCAGAAGAAATATGGGATGTTTATTCATCAAACGAAATATGTCAATGATGTGCTCAAACGCTTCAAGATGGACGATAGCACCCCATTTGACACTCCAGTTTGCATCAACCACAAACTGGGTGCTGATTCTGACAGTGATGAAGACGTTGATCCCACCCAATATCGAGCAATCATAGGTTCTTTAATGTATCTAACAGCATCTAGACTTGACATTATGTTTGCAGTTTGTCTTTGTGCTCGTTTTCAGGCAAGCCAGAAGGAATCTCACATGAAGGGAGTGAAGAGAATCTTGCGGTATCTCAAAGGCAGCCTAAGTTGGGATTGTGGTATACGGAAGGGGGAGAACTAGATTTGGTAGCTTACACAGATTCTGACTATGGAGGTTGCAATCAGAACAGGAAGTCAACAACGGGTGGGTGTCAGTTTCTCGGAGGAAGATTGGTGTCTTGGCAGTGCAAGAAGCAGACCTCAGTAGCCATTTCAACCTGCGAAGCAGAGTATATGGCAGCATCAAACTGCTGCTCCCAGGTTCTATGGATACAACAACAATTGCGCGATTATGGTCTGAATTTCACTCAAACTCCTATTTGCATTGATAACACTGCTGCAATCTCAATAACTAACAATCCCGTCAAACACAGCAAAACTAAACATATTGACATTCGTCATCATTTTATACGGGATTGTGCTGAGAAGAAATTAATTGTGCTTGAAAAGGTTGATTCTTTGGATAATTTTGCCGACCTTTTTACTAAAGCGTTTGACCGATCCCGTTTTCAAAATCTTGTTGAGCTTAATGGGATGATCCATCCCGAGTAACCTGGTTTATTAAAAAAAAAAAAAAACATCACCATCGCTTAAAATTATGTCGGTTGCTTAAGTTTGAAGGACATATCTTCGGATAGGTTTGGTCCTTACTTCTACTTGTAGATTATGAGGATAACCATTAACCAGATGACTGAAAGTGACAGGGGCGGTTTATGATAGGCTTTTATTCTTTCGCTGAAAAATAGTCGTTCATACTTAGTTAGAAGGACACATACTCGTATGTGGTCGGTCCAGCTGATCCATTGGATCTTCACGATAGCCGTTTACCTGAAGACTTTGACTTGATCGGGGCGATAGAATTTAATTTTTTTTTGGGAGATGATATAATTTTTCTAGTCTATAACTTTGTAAGAAGTTTCAATACAATGTTTAAAAGAAAATTGATCCAACCTTGGAAAGTGATAGAAAACTGTTTTTGTGTGCTTAACTGGTGAAGTTATTAGGCCTAAAGGACTCAAGAACAGTCAATGTATGTTATGGTAGCTTTCTATGGTACGTAAAAGTAGAAGTGATACAAACTAAATCTTCTCGATTTAATGTGGAGAATCATTCTGAGTTGTGCATGTCTCCATGTACATCTTTCCGAATAATAGGCAGAAAAGTGATTACCCAGTCATACACGAGCCCGTGAGTGTTCTGATTCCCGAGAAGATAGTGTCAACTACCTGCAGTGATCCAGATTCGGGACTTGCAGTTGTCTACAATTTGAAGCTGTATTAATGTCTTTATTAATAAAATAATAATAATAATAATAATAATAATAATAATAATAATAATAATAATAATAATAATAAAACATGTATATTGTTAAGCCTTCTGAAGCTTATGTTGTTTCAAATATCAAGAAAGAGGCAAGAGAGAATATTTCAAGCATAAAAAAAAGAAACGGGAAGAAGACTCTAAAGATCGATGTGTGCTTACTGTTTAATCAGACACTACGGGTCGAAGTCAACTCGGGGTGACATGGGGAAAGCAAAATACGCTTTGAGAATAGATAGGAGGCATCGCAATCTCTCATGTGATGTCCATCTAAAGTTTGAGCTTAATTGAACCTAATCCGTATCACAGACGCGATGAAAACCATACTAAGTTTTATACCTGCTTACAACCTGTTTCTTTAAGTCATAATACCGCTGAACATGGATCTATGTGACAGCCACTTAATTAGTATGATTCCTGTTCGGATTTTTTCCAAAACATGCAGGTTCTTGTCAAGACTGAAATTTGATCCCGTTTATTTTATTACTAAAATTTTCATTGCCTATTCTGTCTTATGGTTTAAAACTTGGTTACTTTAAAAGCGTGTTGCATTTTGATTAATTTTATAAGGTTCTTTTTTTGTAAATTGACTATAGGCGAAGTTAATTGGTAATCTAATAGGCGAAGTTAACCACCAGGTTGACTATAGGCGAAGTTAATATTGGGTGAACTTAACAGATGAGCGAACTTAACACAACTTCGCCTATGTGGTTGCTTCTAACTATAAGAGGGGTTCGGTGGTCAAACGAGTCAAAGTATCTTCAAACTCTAACCCTCGACAACTTCGGCGAACTTATACCCACAAACCTCTAACCCTCGGCGAACTTATACCTTGAGTCGAAACCTCATTATTATCTGTTTTTAGTCCGTGATAAAGTTGTGTAGGATCGGTTTAACCTGTAATTCATATTAATGGTGATAATCAGAAGCCTTGGTGATCCAATTTGTGACATAGTTTGTGCAACCCTTTAAACACTCGATAAACTATCTGTTTTTACTGTGTTTGTAACCCATTTGGTCTTCTAGATCTCAATTGAACAATATTTTCATGTTTTCATTCTCAAATACTACCAAACAAAACCATGATCGGATCTCCGTAATACGACGATTCAGATGGAGGCGAAGTTAGGGTTTAGGCGAAGTTGTACTCAACTTCGCCATATGTTTAACTTTGCCTCCTCAAGAATATTTTGTTTAAGTTTTCTGGTTTGTTCTCAGGCGAAGTTAGGGATTATGGCGAAGTTGTACTCAACTTCACCATATGACTAACTTCGCCTGCATATGAAATTTTTACCTAAGTGTTCTGATCAGTTTACTCAGGTGAAGTTGGGTTCTGCGAAGTTAAACAAAAAAGATTTCATAACTTCGCTCATGGTAATAGGCGAAGTTATGATCTGCTACGTCAATGTTCTAACTTAGACCGTTTGTTGTGCAGATATGGCTGCCGTGGCAGGGGCTGGTGGTGCTGGTGGTGACGAAGGTGGTGATAACAACCGACAATTCTTTCCGGGTCACAACATGTATATCACTTTGGATCCGGATGCTAGTGGTATAGACGACTATCGTGAGATCATTTCATTCCTCGTTCGCTCACGTATTTTTCACGCCATCACGACTACTCTCCCCATTTCACTACCAAATATCAAAGACTTTTGACGAACGGTAGAATATGACTGTAGAGTTGATCCTCCGGTTATGCGCGTTACAGTGAACAATCAGGTGGTACAGTTCTCGGCAGATCAAATAAGGGTCGCTTTATAGTTCGGGGTTGAAACTACAAATGATCCAACAGATTTTCCGGCTCCATTTAGAGATGGTGCGTTTCTGCGTTTGGGTTATTCGGGTCCGTTAGGTGACACTCAACGGAAAAAGGGATTTTTATTAGATCAGTGGCGGTTTCTGATGCACGTGATGATAGTGTGCATGTCGGGTCGTAAAGCTGGTACAGACGGTATGGGGGCAACGATGCAATCTGCAATGACTGCCCTGACTTACAACAAGCCCTACAACTTTAGTCAGATGGTGTTTTATGAAATTGATCGTCAGAGACGCCCGGTCGCCAGGGAAAGATTTTTGATGTACCCGAGATTCCTACAGATGATTCTGAATCACGTAGCCTCTACGCTGCCTCAACGACGTCCTATCCGTTATGTTGAAAGTGTAATTAAGAGAATTTTTGCTCAATGTAGGTCATCAAGTGCTCGTAGCAAACCAGAACTTCGTCCGCGGCACACTGCTTTGTTTGGTTATTTGGTGAATCCTGCTTATATTGCTCCTCCCGGAGATGAATTTCGTGACCCGGCACCGCAACAGGCTAATGTTCCTCAACCACCTCCTGTTGTTCAACCACCACCTGTGGTACAGCAAGCACTGCCTGCTGATCCTGTTGCTGCTCCGGTAGAACAGGTCGATCTTGAAGTCGCCTTTGGAGGGCAAGGGTTCTTTGACATGAAACAAATTGATCCAGCTACTGAGGTTCGAGCCCCAGTAGCTGAGGCATCTGGTTTGAATATTTCTATGGTCGCTACGTCTGTGGCGGATTCCTAGAGAACCGACTCTGACACCTCCACTGACGATATTGCTGAAGCACAACAGATTCTGGTCAGACAAGAAAGAATACATGGCAAGATAAAGAAAGACTCGGATGACAGTGAATCTGAATATGAGGAGGAGTTAGACAAGTTGGTACGAAGATCGAAGAAGGTCAGAGCCGGTGAAAGTTCAGGAGTTAGTGAAAGCTCAAGGGTGGTTCGTTTCTCTCCACCCTCGTTATCTGGTATGACTATGGTTCCTGCTTCTATGGCTGTGACAGTACCGATTACCTCAAGTGTTCCCGTGGTGACCACATCGTCATCCTTTGGTGTTCCTCCGACCACATTTCAATTTAGAGCACCAGAGATAGTCTCCTTGCCACCTCCTATTGTCACTCCATCGGAGGTTGTTGCAAGATTTGTTGAGTCAACGTTGGTTGCTACTGCGGGGATGCCTGTTTCAATACCATCCGCAGTTACTTTTCAGACTACTTCTGATATTCCAGCTAGCTTGGGCATTCCTCCACCGTATGCTCAAGACATTTCTCACATAAGGTTTGATTTTGATGCTACTTTATCAGATTCCGAGAGGATAGCAGCTCTTGAACGGGTGGTTGCTGAATAGTCAAGAATTAATCTCATCCAAACTCATGCCATCCAGAGACTTATGGCAGAGAACCAGTTACAGTCGTCACTCCTTGTTGAACACGGTAAATTATTTGATGCCCTTAAAGAGTTCTTAGCATCTCAGGGGGAGACGAGCTGCAAGGGTGACGAGTTGAGAACCAAGAAGAGACAAGATTGAGACGATGATCCCAATGCATCGAAAGGTGTAGGTGGTGAGTTGCCAAGAACTGAACAAACTCTTGGGACTTCCACATCTCAGGGGGAGTCAACTGGTACATCAGGTGGATCAGGTGGTGAGAATGTCGTTGTTGATGATGAGGAAATGTTGGGTGATGATGATGATTTAACAGATGATGTGTTAACTGTTGATGAGATTGAAAAGATAGGAGAACAGATTGTGATTGATAGTGAGATAGAAGAAGGTGAGATTGTGGATGATAGTGTAGAACATGATATTCCAGATGTTGACAAGGTGAATGTGAGTCTAGATATGGATGTGTCAGATGAGTCTGAGTGGGAAGAACAGACGAGATGGAAAGAAGGCTATGCTCAGTGGTTTGTTAAGACAAAGAAGCCAACGGTTCCAACAATGTTCAAAAAGAGTTACAATATCAAGTGGTATGCTGAGTCGAAGAAAGGTATTATTTGCTGGCTGTATGATGAGCAGTTAAAGTTATTTGTGATTAAACGCTTTGATGGGATTCAGTATTTTAAGAGGACTTTGAGATCGCTCAATACCTTGCCTGAGTGTGAGGTGAAGGATTTGGCTAAATTAAGATTGATTAATAAGAGTGATGACAATATGGCTAGAATAATTGGGAAGATCATGTGGAAAGAAAGTGTGAAAGAGAAGAAGTTTGAGTTGTTAAAGCCTCAGAAAGGGAAGTTAGTTGAAGATAAGGAAAGGGGAATGCGAGCTGATGGCAAACCTTGGATGGTGATGAAATATAAGCCGATTCGGTGTTTGAAAGAAGTGCCGATGAAGATAATGCCCAAGGATGTTTTAAAGAGTCTCAAGTGGTGGTACGTTGATAGTCAAACAGCTGAAGCTGTTATGGAAGATGAGGACGAACAAGAGATTCTAAGAGTGTATGATCCCATGCACTTGGTAAATTTGTCTCAAGATGATTTGCAGGTACTAACGATAAGAAGATATTCTACATTCCTGCGTGGAAAGATGAAGCCAAGAAGTACCAGAGGGTGGTCTCTGTCTGTGTAAGACAGGGCGTTCATGCTTGAAGAAGGGTGGCACGAGATTTTTGGGATTACTAGACACGAGAATGAAGATAGAGATATGAAGCTACTGCCAAGGGGGAGTCTGTTGGTGCATAATGTCAGTAGTTCAGTATCTTGTATGTGTCTGTAATCGTTTTAGATTGTTTGTTTGGTTTTGAATATTGTTTTGTATAAGTTCGCCTGAGATGTAGGCGAACTTGGAGAATAAGCGAAGTTATGACAACTTCGCCTAGTATGTTAGGCGAAGTTGTCGAGGTCTATTTAAACCTCCACTTCGGCTTATCGTGAAATAGTTTTTTCCGAACGTGTGTTAGTGATTATTGATATCACGTGTTGAAGTGTTGCTATACAATCGAGTTTATTAGTATTGTGCCGTGAGTTTGTTTTATCGGTTCAACGTATTATCTATCTTACGCTCGTATCGTATTATGTGGGGATTCCGCACCCTCGTGTTACGAGATATTCCTGTGTGACCCGGCTGGGAACCTACAATCATACCACCTCGTCGTTCATATATTATATATATAACACCACCATTTTTCATTCCCTTAAGTCTATATGTAAACAACTTATTAAGCCCAACTCTAACATTTATTATTTAAAATAAATAATATGCAATAATAATAATTACTTTTATTATTGTATATTGTAAATTATTTCGGATGTTACAAACCGATCTAACCCTTTGAACGAATTAGTATCACATTAATTGAATTCATATTGAATTATGAATCGATTAGGTTTATCAAATTAAGACTGCAACGGAAATTATCAAGCCACAGAAGGGTTCATATAGAAGAAACAACTTTGTATTAATTATACGCAAATAATTACAACCTACTGCTCCCCCTCAACATTAGCTCATCATTCACTGATTTTTTAGTACAATAGTAATTTGATTAGTTGAATGTATGATGTGATTGCTAACGAATAAAAGACTCTTCATTTTATACAAGTGTTAAACTATCGATAAGCTAAATATGAAAGCGACATCTAACCATTAAAGAATCCTATGTTAACTACTGATATTTCTTGAAAACAACTGATGTTTGATCCATTAGTTGTTTGTCATCAGTGTTTTCGATCTTCGATAGTTTTGAGCAGTTGTTTTGTCTTCAGTTTTTTATATCAGCTGGTTTACTTGGTCAGATGTTTGATAGAAACAGTTTGGTTAAATCCAAAATGGAGAACAACTGATGTTTGAACCATTAGTTTTTGTAATGGCCAGGTATTTTGTATATATATTAGTGTATTAATTATGTAGTTTTATTGAGTATATTGTTAGAACTTTGGTACTTCATACATACTTTTGTATTTCAGGTCATTGACGGATGAACCGTATGGAAGCCGTTAAGCGAGCTAAAAGATATATATGCATATCCTTAACCAATTAATTTCATGGAATTAGTTGACTGTGGTTACTCGTATAATTGCAGGTATGAGGATAGAGGATGCAATCACGATAAAGTGGACGAAAACGGCGAAGAAAACGGAGTTGAAACGGGAAAGATATGAAGAAAACAAAAAACTGAGCAAGAGCTCCACCGTGGCCTACGGTGTTGACCGTGGGTCACGGTAAAACTGGAACCAAAGGGCCATAATGGACCGTACCATGTCCATTCTGGTCACCGTAGCTGGACCATGGTCCAGAGGACCGTGGACCATGGTCCGAGTCATAACTGTAGTTTTTATTCCTCTTTTTAGGCTGTTTTTGGGTGTCTTTCCACATATCTTTCACTTGGAACGAGTCTAGGGCGATTTTTGGAGTGACAAGCAATATTTTGGGTGATTTTAATAATTGGTTTGTTTCTTTGATTCCTATGAAAAATACACTTGAAGTGATGATGATTCGCCATACCATGAGTGGCTAATTCTATTGGTGATCATCTTGGATGCATGGTTTAATTGATACACTATGTTATGCTTGAATTTTTAGAATAATAACTTTACAATGTTTGTTTAGTTGTTATGGTGTTTGAATAACTGTTTGTAAATTGTTGCTTGTGTTTGATCATAATATAAACCATACGTTCTTGGTGCCATTGCCAATCGAGATATCATGGGAGGAATTAGGGTTGAAAATTAGTTAATTGATTATTGGGTAACAACCTTGAATTATATTAATACAAGTACTTAGTTCCATTTTATCACAAACAAGTAATCAAACATGAACTATGTCTATGTGGTTCTTTCTAGTAAACATGAACATTAGTGTTGATTTAAACCTAAAAACTTGGATGATCGCTTTCTCTTAATCGGTTTATTAATCTTAATCATTTTTTGCAAGTTATTTTATTTCTTTTTAGTTAATCAAATCCAACCAATCAAAATCTGAATTTACTAATTTTTATGCAATTTAGTTTAATTTAATTATTTGATAAAGCTACTAGTAACACATATTCCACAAACTGTCTATATTCGATACCACTTACTGCTAACTAATTAGTTGTATTTGGCTTATTTTTGAGTGAGACTTCGACCTCACGTCAAATTTTGACGCCGTTGCTGGGGAGTAGTGCACAACGTGTGTTAACTTGTGTATTTTTGGGATGCTTTTAAAGGACATAGAATGGACTAGGTAACACATCGTTTCATTCCATTAACCAACCAAACACTATTTTTTTCATTCTTTCGCAATGGTGTATTTTTATTTGTCTCTCATTCTTGCATACCAAACGGTATCTTAGTGCACAACGTGTGTTAACTTGTGTAGTTTTTTTTTTGTTATTTTCGGGTTTACGCTAGTTTCGTTAGTGTGCATGTACTTACAGATGTAAACATACTAGAGGTTCTAACAGGTTAACACCACTAGTTTTTGATCCCGAGATTGAACGAACGCTTAGAAGAAACCGAGTTTTACTTAAGGAGAACAAACTTCTTGGTTCTCCGACTGCATCGAACAACATAATGGAATCACCGACTCCCACTTCGGGTCAGACATTACTAGCCACACCTCCACCAATTACACCTCCAGCAAATTCCACTACCATAACTGCTTCATCAAGTAAATTGAAACCAACGTACACAACTTTGCCCACTATCGGTCAATATTCATACCCATCTTCATCAACATTGCCACCCATTTCCCAACTATTTCTTAATTTCGGTCAATCATCATCCCAACAATACCAACCACCTCCATACCAACATGAACCACCTATAGTGCATACCACTCCAAATTTTCAACTACAACAATCAAGTTTCCAATACCAACCACCTCATTTTGTGCAATCTTTAAGAACATAAGGTGAGGGTTATGGTATGGGTTTGAAGGGGAGTTTGAGGTTATGAAGTGGAAGGTTATTTTATAGGAGGTGATGGAAATCAAAGGGTGAATCAAGTGAAATTTGCCTATGCTCAAAGGCAACAACAGGAACCGGTTATTCAACAACAAGTTCAACAACCACCGGTTATTCAACAACAACAAGTGCACAACAAGTTCCTCAACTACAAGAGCAACAATTTCAACAACAAATAATCCAACCGCAATTTCAACAATTTTCACCTCTAATGCCCATACAAAGGTAAATGGGTCAACCAAGAGTAAGATTGGGGGTACGAAGAACCAATGCAAAAGAAATGGTAAGGGGGATTGAAGCTCATTTTTGACCGGTCATCATTAATAATCCGTCTCCGGTGGTTATTCCTCAAAATCACAAGGACGAACATTTGAGGTTAGAACCAATTCACTCCAAAGTCTACCAACGTATAAGGGTTTAGCAACAGAAGAACCTTACTTTCACTTGGAGGCATACGACTCTATTTGCAACACGATTGGGGGTCAAGATTTTTCATCGGATGAGGTTAAGCTGGTCTTATTTCAATTTCCTTTGGAAGATAAGGCGAAAAGATGGTTTTACACATTGCCTTCCGGATCGATTTATACTTGGGCCTAGATGCAACAAAAATTTGGAAGAGTTTTACACGACTCAAAAGACCAATGATACAAGAAGGAGTTTGAGAACTTTCCAAAAACAATTGGGTTTGATGTTTCATGAAGCATTTGAGAGGATTAATATAATGATCAAGAATTGTCCTAACCATGGTACTGCTCATTGGGAGTTGTCGAATGCTTTTTATGAGGGTTTGAATACGGAGGATGAGCGGGATTTGATGTCGGTTACAAATGGTACATTTGGTACTAATTATGAGTAAGATGATTGGGTGTTTTTGGTAAAAATGTCGGTCACATAAAAAAGAAAGGCTCAAACCTCAAGAAGAGCAAGGCCAACAATAGGAAGACCGCAAGTACACGCCGTGGAAGATGGAGGAGTACAAACCACGAATCAAGTAATTGATGTTTGTACCAATTGTAATGAATTGGGTCATGCAGCGGATGTGTGTATGGTGGGATAAGAACAAGTAAAGGAGGTGAATGCAATTCAAGGTCAAGGGGGAGGTGGTAAAAACTATAACATGAACTCAAACACTTACCACCCCGGGTTGAAAAATCATCCCAATTTTTGTTATGGGAATCCGGCTACTCAATCCAATCCGAATTTCCAAGGGAATCAAGGAAATAATGTTCCGCGCCAGCAATACAACAATCAAGGGAATTTTCGAGGCGGGAACAATCAAGGGTTTCAAGGTCAATTTCAACAAATGGGTGGTGGTCACAGTGGGTCTTCGGGTCAAAGTTCTTCAAGAGGGAATGAAGTCATGGATATGCTTAGGATGATGCAACAATACATGCAAAGGAGAAATCAACTTGATGAAGTGCGCATGCAAAAGGATGAAGTCCATGACAAAGCCATCGAATCGTTGACCACTCGAATGGGTCAACTTGTAACCGATGCGGCTAATTTGAAGAAAAATAGCTCAAGCTTAAAGAAGGGGAACAACGTGCATATCAATGAGGAAAGTCTTTTACCTAATTTTGGAATTTCTAGTGTTCAAGTTGATCGAACACCATAGTTTGTTGAGGGGGTGGTGGAAGATATTAGTGATTAGATTGAAAATGTGGGTAATTATGAAACCGTTTTTCAAAATACTCTGAATTACAACCGAATGAAACATATTTTTGTGAAAATTGTTCTTGTGATGAATGTTTAAATAACAAATTAACCAAAATAAGGGATGAGAGGGTTGATAATAATAATATCCCGAGTAAACTTCAAGACCCGGGAGTGCCCCTTTTATCATTCCAAATTGGTGAATTTTAAACTGATCGGGCACTACAAGATTTTGGAGTTTTTGTTAGTATCATGCTCGGTAGTTTATATGATCAGTATGAGTTTGGTCAGCTTAAAAAGTAAACATCACCGTGGTTTTAGTGGATCTTACCCATACACTTCCCCGAGGCATGATATATAAAGTGATGGTACATGTGGAAGATTTATGTTACCAATTTGACTTTTTAGTACTTGACTATGCTAAAAATGTAACTAACACGCAACCCATAGTCATATTGGGTAGACCCTTCCTTGCCACTTCACTTGCAATAAATGACTATGCTAAGGGGACGCTCAACGAATTACAAATCTATTGTACCGCAATTGGTGCATTGATCTTTGCAGCGTTAATGCTTTTTGCTGGTTGGTTTCATTATCATAAAGCTGCTCCCAAACTGGCATGGTTTTAATATGTAGAATCTATGTTGAAGAACCATTTAGCGGGGCTACTAGGAGTTGGGTCTCTCTCTTGGGCAGGGCATCAAGTACATGTATCTTTACCTATTAACCATTTTCTAAACGCTGAAGTAGGTCACAATTCCACATGAATTTATCTTGAATTGTTATCTGTTGGCTCAACTTTATCCCAGTTTTGCTGAGGGAGCAACCCCATTTTTCACCTTGAATTGGTCAAAACATATTTTGTACTTTTCGTCGTAAGGGGACTAGAGTAGGCTACCATGAGACAAAAGATCTTCTTTCTAAAGTGATTCGATTCGGAATTATTATATGTCTAAGGTTCAATATTGAAACATTTTCAAAGGTTTTTCCTGACTTTGTCCGTGTCAACAAACAATTCAAAATACCTCGACTTTTTCAAGTCAAATAGCAATGATTTGAAGTACTTCTTTTTACTCTATTTCGGAAACCAAATCGTGTGCTAGCTCCCATTTATTATTGAATTAACCAATCAACCTGTCATCAGAATTAAAAGTGGGATTCGTGATAAACGGTTATTATTATTTGAAAATACTACTGACTCTCTTATTAACAAGGAAAGCCTGAAGGCGGATTTTGTTAACAAGTGTGTATCCTTGAGCAAGGATCACATGAAAGTGGAGTGCTTTGTGATTGATAGGTTAGTTGAGAAGAAAGAAGTTGAGCATCAATAGAGTGAGAATGTGGCAAAAAAAAAGGTGGCCGACCAAGGAAGACGAAAGTGAGACGTCCACCTAACCTAAATGATCCAGGGTGGAGGATGAGGATGTTCGGGCCCGACCCTGGTTTTCCGGAAGACTAGCAATAGTTTCTTGAAAAGAGCCTGCTTATAACGAGAAGGCTGCACGGGAGTGGGCCAGTCACCACCTTGAATGTCATAAAAGTTTCAAAAAGGTGGTAATTGTAAATTTTGTATATTTTAATTTTTTTGCTTTATAATTTCTAGTTTGTTTGTTATTAATGGTATTTTAAGCTACCATCTTAGCAAAAACCAAGTGTGGGAAAATTCTTATGGATTTCTCTTCGACACTGTGCTGAGGACAACACGGGTTTTTAATGAATGGAAGTGAAGTTTTAATTAGTAATGCCTTTGTTTTATTCTCTACAAGCCATACATTGGGGACAATGTATCCCAAGTATGGGGATGGAGTAATTTTTCATTATCAAAATTTTTATAAAAAATGTAAAATATAAAAAATTTTAAAATAAAAGAAAACCGGAAAGGAGTAAGATGGTGGGGTAAGGTTTTAGTCCCTCTTCATGGTCACAATTCCCTAATTGACAAGTTTGCCTAGTTGTTTTAAAAACGAGGTTGTTTAGTATTTTAGTCAAGGTTAGCATGATTTCGGTAAAATAACCTACATAATATGTCTGGATACACTTGTATATTGAGAAAGTGAAGATTGGTGAGAGATTTGTTATTCTCTGTTAGAACTTGTGCGATCAATGCATTTCGAGACCTTAGCTAGGCATGACTGCAAAGTGATAGAGGCAATTAGGTTAAAGCCTCATCTGGATGAGTGCGAGTGTGGGTTTTGGGGGTTGGGCCTCATACATTACATATATGAGCGTGTTTAATGAGAGGGGCAGGGGGTTGGTTCCCTTAGAAAACATTATTGGACTTATTATTTATTCAATCAATTCCGATGTTACATTTGCGAGATGATCCGGCTTAGTAGGTATTTCTTGTATTTGTATTTGTTTTAGTGCTAATCGATAGGAAGTATTGAATATTTGCAATGTTAAAAAAAGCTGAGATTCACTATTCAAAGTATTGAGTGACGAGAAAAAGGAGAAGTTAGTGGTGTATATAGTTGTTTATTTCATTGTTTACTTAGTTTGTATGTAATAAGCCGAATCGGATCTCCTAAGCTACTTTCAATATTCCCCTTTCATACCCTTACACCTTGCCCCATTATAACTCGTTTTAAGTCCTCTTGATATGCGTTTGTGTTAAAAATAATTGTATAGGTGGAGATTTGACGGTAGTACAAGCGTATGGGAAGAGAATTGGTTACGATTGAATATACGTGAACGGTCACTGAAAGGAGCGCTAACTTGTGAAGGTGTGTTATGTGTGGATAAAAACCGAAATCATGTTAGGTTTAATAAGAATTCTATGATGTAAATATAATATCAAGTAACTAGTGCAAACCTATAGCAACGAGGGAATAGGGTATGACTTGGGATCTTGACTAAACTAAAATTGTTTGGTACGTATGGTGGTTGTAATTTAAAAATCAAAATAATTATCGTTTGAGGTATTCCTTGGGGGCAAGCAACGATTAAGTGTGGGAATGTGATGGGTGAACCGTAGGGAAGCTGTTAAGCAAGCTAAAAGATATAAATGCATATGATTAACTAATAATTTCATGGAATTAGTTGACTAAGGTTACTCGTATAATTGCAGGTATGAGGAGATAGAGGATGAAATCACGAGAATGTGGGCGAAAATAGTGATGAAAAGGGAGTTGATACGAGAAAGTTATGAAGAAAACAAGAACCTGAGCAAGAGCTCCACCGTGGCCTACGGTGTTGATCGTAGGCCACGGTCAAACTGGAACCAAATGGCCAGAATGGACCGTATTGGTGGCCATTCCGGTTACCATAGCTGGACCATAGAACACGGTCCGAGTCGTAACTGTAGTTTTTATTCCTCTTTTTAGGCTGTTTTGGGTGTCTTTCCACTTATCTTTCAGTTGGAACGAGTCTAGAGCGATTTTAGGTGTGCTAAACAATATTTTGGGTGATTTTAATCATTGGTTTGTGTCTTTGATTCATATGAACAATACAATTGAAGCTATGATGATTCTCAATACCATGAGTGCCTAATTCCATTGGTGATCATCTTGGATGTATGGCTTAATTGATACACTATGTTATGCTTGAATTTCTAGAATAATAACTTTGCAATGTTTGTTTAGTTGTTATGGTGTTTAAATAACTGTTTGAAAATTGTGCTTGTGTTTGATCATAATCTAAACCATATGTTCTTGGTGCCATTGGAAATTGAGATATCACGGGAGGATTTAGGGTTGAATATTAGTTAACTGATTATTGTGTAACAACCTTGCATTATATTAATCCAATTACTTAGTTACCTTTTATCACAAACAAGTAATCAAACATGAACTATGTCTATGTGGTTCTTTCTAGTAAGCATAAACATTAGTGTTGATTTAAATTTGAAATCTAGGATGATCGCTTTCTCTTAATCGGTTTATTAATCTTAATCATTGTTTGCAAGTTATTTTATTTCTTTTTAGTTAATTGAATCCAATCAATCAAAATCTGTATTTAGTTTTTATGCAATTTAGTTTAATTTAATTATTTGATAAAGCTACTAGTAACACATATTCCACACACTCCCTGTGTTCGATACCCACTTACTGCTATCTAATTAGTTGTATTTGGTTTATTTTTAAGTGAGACTTCGACCTCACTTCAGTCATTGATCGTTAAAAATGCTAAATTGGAGACTTGTACAAGCATGGAATGATATCTCGGGAAGACCGGAGAATGATTTGAAGTCTTGGGAAGTGTAACAAGGATTCAGGAAGAGCATGGAAGAGAATTCATAAGCAGATGCTAAAACTGAACAGGATGGGTTGACAAAACGCGACAAGAAGTAAAACGAGAATATGCTGGGCTAGAAAATGAGTTACGTGACCCATAATATATGAATTTTGGCTTTATAGACGAGAGGAATCGGATTATGAAGTTTTCTTTGGTCGCAATATGAGACTTGAAGGGTATATGTCCATCGCGTATTGCGATGGACATAAAAAACGGGACAAAACGAGTTTTAACATATATCTTCTATTTTACAAACCCTAAAGCATTATTACGACTTCCAGCAGCTGTTATGAGATTTTGGGTGAATTCCAGGGCTACCAATCATATCTTGATCAATCCTAATTGCCTTCCTCATCATAATTGAAGATCTATCGATGACGATGCTCGGCTAGTCTTTTTGAATTATACCCGGAGATGTAAAATTTGTAACTTTAAGTATTTCTCATGTATTTAGAACAAATGATTTGTAACTTTCTTTGATTAATCTATGAGTATTGACGTTTAGTTTTCTGCGCATTTGGTAGATTTAGGTTTATGTCGATCAGAACTATTAGTTTGCCGGTTGCTATAATAATTGCTTATAGGATTGTTTGACTAGTTAGATACAATTTAGCATACAATTGCCCTTAGTTAAGTCACATTGGCAAGGGTTTTTTTGATAACCAGTGTTGTGTGTTAGCAATTGTTGATGCCTAAGGTTTAGCATGTTAGTCAGTCTGTATAGATCTATGATAGTTCATATGTTAAGTTGCATGAGATTGCTGTTTGCTTATTTGAACTCCAGGGTGTGGTTTGTCTTTGTTAATTGTTGAAATTTGTTATCTGTTTAATCAATATTATAACTAAAACTTATTTCTTGTGTGATTAGCACTACAATCTGTTACTTCATAAGTTTAAAAATCTATTGCACGTTACATTGACCACATACTCCTCGTGGTTCGACACCCTACTTACCCTATCTTGCTTAGGTGATTAGCAACTGATTTTAATTGTTTTGACTAGATAGCGAGAGTCTAGGATCAGTTTGGTTTTTGACCATCAGTTCTTTGCTAGGTTCAACAAATCTCTTTAAATTGGTTGTGTCATATGTATCCCTAAACTCTTTACTTATTTGGATTTAATTTTAACAAAGTCATTAGCCTAGTAAAACCGGATTAAAATCTAATAAAAAGTATTCACCCCTCTAGTTATCTACACCCTTAAACCATTCTAAAACATGCCATTAACTGCTTCCTCAGTTATGTTGAGCTTACGGTGTGTGTGGCCACCGTAGCTTATAGTGGCCTTTTAAAAACCCACGGTGGATTTTATCTGGCCTACAGTGGCAGATTGTGCCCGGATGCCACCGTAGCTTACGGTGGCTACCGTAAGCTACGGTGGGTGTCTTGTTATTTCTTTGTTAAACGTCCATCTTCCATTGACCGACCTCCCCTTTTCGGCTAGCTTCATTCCAACGCCTCAATTTCACTTCTTTTAAGTCTCTTGTACCTGAATAACATTTCACCATAGTCATCTAATTCCACAAAATAAATGTATTATGTGATTCATTTTTAATATTCTTTTAGCACTTAAGGGTTTTCCAACGGACCACCCGTCACATTCCCACACTTGCGTGTTGCTTGCTGTAACACCGCGTCTTTTACCCTCTTTAAATTACGCTTAAAAATACTAACTTAGAAAGTACAGGGACCAAAAGTGCAAATTCTGAAAATTTGCTCCCATCGCGGTACGCGACGGGGTAACAATCAACCCATCGCATAGCGCGACGGGCTTGGTGAGTCACCGAACACGTGTTGAACACCGTGTCAACACGTGGCGCAATGTATCAGGCCACGTGTCATCACCGCATAAGGCGGTGTAAAATGGCGGCGTCGCAATACGCGACGGGCCCCAAGGAACCCATCGCATACCGCGATGGGGTCCAAAAACGTCTATGAAAGAGGGGTGACGGGCATGAGTTCCATTCATCCCAAAAACACCTTTCTTTACACACATAGCCTTGAGAAGCGTGCCACGTTGCCTTAGCAAGACGACGTGCTGTTTTCTCGTATTTCATGCAAGAAACGAAGTTATAATCAAGTAGCAATCACCTAAGCAAGTAGATCAAGATCCTGCCTTTACTTATTATCAATCTAAGTGTCTGCTTTAAGGTAGGGTTTACGTTTAAGTTAATTGAATTATAGCTTAGACTATCAATCGAGGCTATGGCTTTTAACCTTGATCGTATATTACAAAACATTTATTTACAATCATGTTTACATAAACGTTACTTCATGATGAATTAATGTCAAACAAAAGATATATTTTGACGGGCATGCAGTAACTGGAAGGGGGATATCACTAGTAGTAAGTTTCTTGCCTAAGGAAAATTAATTCGCATAAATCCCAATCAACCGAGGGACCCGTTTACTTACCTGGAGAAACTTACCAACGTGTTGAACCTATTAGGCCAAAGCATGCTATATCAAACGTCACATAAAACTAAGTGTTTTCATTCACAATCAAAGATAAACGATTTCAAGGTTAAGCTTACAATCATAGCTTAACATCATTCAAAACATTCATACGAACCTATTTATGTATAGGTTAAGTATCATTCACAATCAATCAATCAATCAAGGTTTCCAACACCGATGGTACAGGTGAGTACGTTAACCTTTTTTATCAGTCAAAACATGTTTATACTCAATGAGAGGAATGGGTGTTTGTCTTAACGAGTCAATCAATGTCTACATGAGATAATGAAATCTCTAAAACGTTATAATACAAAGTAGCGAATAATATCAACTCAGACCGAATACGCATGTGTCTGGATCCAAACATAACTGTTAAAGCTCAATCAATCAATCAAAGGCAATGAAGCCGCGAGCTTAAACGGTCATGACCAGTTCTTAGTTTAGGGCCGTTTGGCTCGGGGAATACCGTTGTGTGTGTAGGGCAGTGGTACATATACCGGAAGTAGAAATGCTTTCGCTGAGATTGTCAAGAAAACTACATTTGTATTGTAATCGTCATTCAAAATGTTTTATTGAGTCTTACGTGTTCACCAGCATATAGCTGACGTATTTTTCCAACCCATTGCAGGTAATTAAGCATAAGTAGCATTAGCAAGGATTGGAGTCTATATGAAGATAGAAGCGCGTACAAGATGGCTCCGTTTTTGATATAAAATCCTTGTAATATGAAAACATATCTTTTGTAAACCAATACTTGGGTATTTAATTCCCGAGTAAATTTTCAATGTAAATTAATATTATTTACAAACTAAAGTCTTCCGCTAAAATTAACCCATATACTCTAATATATTTACAAAACAGGTACCAACTTGAGGTCACACGCCTAGGCCCTAAGTCAGGGTGTGACACTTGTCCTCAAGCAACTCAATCATTCTTTTTAAAACATTAACGCATTCTGACAAAGCCCATCTCGCTTAAGGTCCCAAATCATACCCTATTCCCATGTGTTTCAATTTGCACTAATGACACGTTCCTATTCATCAAACATAGAAATTCAACCAAACCTAACACGCTTCCTGTTTTTCTTTCACGCAACACACCCCTCATGAACTTTCCACTCAACAACTTCTTCAAATCTAGCATGATATGCTAGTCCACCCAAATGCAAGTGCGCAAATCCACTATAATAAGCTTGTGTAACTATTGAACCTCCACCTAAAGAATGCATAAAAACTCATGCAAATCAAGAGGACTTACCATGGGTTGTAACGGGTGTCGGGTGAACCATAGGGAAGCCGTTAAGAGAGCTAAAAGATATAACAACATATGCTTAATCAATTATTTCATGGAATTACTTGACTTTGGTTACTTGTAGAATCACAGGTATGAGAAGATAGAGGATGAAATCACGAGAACGTGGGCGAAAACGACGAAGAAAAAAGAGTTGTGACGAGAAAGATATGAAGAAAACAAGAAAATGAGAAAGAGCACCACCGTGGCCCACTGTGTTGACCGTGGGCCACAGTCAAAATGGCACCAAAAATACAGTATTCACTGTACCGTGGCCATTCTATGCACCGTGGCTGGACCGTGGACCACGGTCCGACGCGCAAGTACAGTTTTTATTCTCCTTTTTAGGTCATTTTTGGGTGTCTTTTCATACACTTTTCACTTGGGAACGAATTTAGGCAATTTTGGTAGTGCAAAACATTATCTTAGGTGATTGTAATCAAGTTTTTGGGTCTTTGATTCCTATGATCAATCCAATTGAAGTAATTATGATTAACCTAACCATGAGTGGCTAATTCCATTGGTGATCATCTTGTATGTAAGGTTTAATTGATACACTTTTTTTATTGAATTTCTAGAATAATGACTTTGCAATATTTTTTCGGTTGTTATGGTATTTGAGTAATTTGTAAATTGTTGCTTGTGTTTGATCATAATCCAAACAATACGTTCTTGGTTCAATTGGTAATTGGGATATCATGGGAGGAATTATGGTTGAATATTAGTTAATTGATTATTGGGTAACAACCTTGCATTATATTAATCCAAGTACTTAATTCCCTTTTATCACAAACAAGTAATCAAACATGAACTATATCTATGTGGTTCTTTCTAGTAAGCATGCACACTGTGTTGATTTAGACCTGAAATCTAAGATGGTCGCTTGTTTTTAATCAGTTTATTAATCTTAATCATTATTTGCAAGTTAATTTATTTCTTTTTAGTTAATAAAAAACCAATCAATCAAATATAAATTTACTTTTTATCCAATTTAGTGTAATTTAATTGTCTGTTAAAGCTACTTGTAAACACGCATCCACAAACTCTTGGCGTTCGACACCCACTTACTGCTATCTATTTAATTGTATTTGGTTTATTTTTGAGTGAGACTTCGACCTCACGTCAACGTGGCCAAGTGTTAGGGTACGGAATGGGAATATTTAAAGTAACACAAGCAATCCTATCCGGCTTATTACATACAAAACTAAATAAACAACTATATACCTCCGCTATGTTTTCTCCCTTTTTTTCCTTTTCTCGTCGCACAATCTCAGATTGTTGCATTTTTTTTTACATTTCTCATTTTTTTAAAACTACTAAACTGTGACAATCGTCAATTTCAGGTTAACTCCGTTAACTCAACTCCGTCAATTCAAACTTAAGATCACTGAATCTATAACGCACACTTCATTACATTTAAACTAGGGTTTAAATGACGCTTAACACTTACTACATGTGTAGTCTTTCGGGAATTGCACCGAAACGCAAACGAGTTGACGCAAACGATTGATAAATAAACGAAAAATGTCAAAACAGTAATTATGTGATAATTATGTGTTAGACTTATGTGTTATGTGATAACATGGTTATAAACGTTAACTCAAGATGAAAACAAGTTAGTTAGGCTTGAAAAGTAATACTTAGAAGTGGAGGGACTTGAGTGTAACTTGTATGTTTATAAATATATCATTAACTTAACCCTAACTTATTATTATTCTAAGCCCAAAATCCCGATCGGAACTTCTCATCCCCTTGCTCCTTGGCTGCCGTCCACCTTATACACACATACAACCCTCAAATCAAGCTTTTGATTGAAGAACTAGGTGCTAGGAAGGTATAATTGATCATCCTTCACATCCTTTTTAATTGATTTTGATGTTTGTTGGGTTAATTACAAACCCTAGTGAGCCGATTCCATGTGTATGTATGAAGTTAACATGATTGTTGTTGAATTAATGATGATTGATAACTAGATTGAATCTTGTTGCATGTAAATTGTTGTGTCTTTGATTTGAGTTCAAACACAAACCCTAATCAAGTATGTAATATGTAATTGATGTGCATGGATGGTGTTTATGGAGTCTAGAGGGTTATATGAATGCATGATAGTTCATAGATTGTTATTATGTTGAGTTTGGATGCAAACAGTTTCTGGACAGAATATGTATATGATGTTTAAGTGACTGTAACGAAGTGTAAACGTGAAAATTGGTTGAGATTATTGGTACTAAAGTAAACTAGGTTGAGTCTAGTTTCTATAGAATATAAATTTGTAATTTTTGGACAAGTAAAGGTTAACTTTTATGATTTTACAAAAACGTTGTGCAAAGCTGAGCTGTTAGACCTGCTGTTAGGTTATGTTGTAAATGTTATATCTCATGAACTACGAGACCAATTGGGTTGGTTCCACTTCTGGAAGTTGACTCATTGAGTTCGGAACCTAACCCAAGTGGTTTTGCATTTATTGGATTTTTCGTTTAACGGGAATTGCAAATAACATTCTGTTGCGCATGAATTTGACTGTTATGAGTTTGATGTAATGATTTGATGATTGTGAGAAAACTGTGAGGAATAAAAATGTAATAAAATATGTTCTGGAAACCTAAGACATATGTGCTTCTGTGATGATTTTTGGTAAATTAATTGAGATGCTATGATCTGTGAAATAGTACAATCTTTCTAGTAGGATTTCTGTCTCGGTGAAACTAGCTGCTGAGTTGTGTAAAAATGCATGAAACATGATACTTGTTATATAATTGTTATGTTTTGACCAAAATACCCTTGCGGGGAATAATTTCTAATTGATTGCCATGATTTGACCAAATTGCCCTCATGGGGAATAATGGCTAGTTAATTGTTATTTGTTGACCAAAATGCCCTTACGGGGAATAATTGCTAGTAACGTACGTTATGAATACATGACACGTATATGATTGCTTACACATGTAATGTGTCACAAAAACACTTGTTTAAGTCACCCACGATTCACAAACGAAACACGAAACATGTTATGTGCATAGGTATTATGTGCCGGGTCTAGAGACTCGATAATATTCCGACACTTAGAAAAATCTCTTTGTTGTTTTAGAACGTTAGAGAGAGTTTTTCGGTGACGCGCATCTTGGTGATTTATTTTGGGAAATTCTTCGCAAACAGTGAGTTTCACTTTCTCCTCTTTAAACTGTTTTCAAACGTTTTTCACTTGGGGGAGATAACATACTTCACAACGCATTTAAGATTTTGTTATAAATTATATATCACTTGTAAAGGCTAAGTGGCAAACGAAACATTTGAAGTCCAACACATCGAACCGGTTAATATTTAGAATAGCGAGTCACTGTTGAGTAGTACTACTGGGTTTGACAAACCCCACCCAACGCTAAACTCGACTGGAGGTCGAGCGGGTTTAATTTTGGCTAACACGTACCATGGTCTGGAGGACCTGGTGACAAGGCACTTAATAAACGAGTCAGCTTCGGTGTCGAACACATAGTAATACTTGTTGTATAGACTAGCTACCTATCGATATATAATTGACATAACACTATCTGGTAACGCAAAACGCTGTAACGCAAAACGCTGTAACGCTGTAACTCTGTAACGCAAAACGCTGAACGCAAACGCTAAACGATTTATTTTTATATAACTTGTGAACTCACCAACCTTGTGTTGACACTTTTAGTATGTTATTCTCAGGTAGCCGAGGCGGGCGCGCGGTTTAGGAACATGCATTGCTTGAAAAACTTTTAACTATGCAAACTTACATTTAACTGTTATCATTGGTTTTAAATCGTCCTGCGTGACGTAACATTGTTTCTATGGTTTTACTCTTCCGCACTTATTTTCATTTAAACGTTTTTATGGTTTGATTATAACTGATGATTCCGATCCTGTTAGTTCACACCCTCTGACGGTAAAACTCCGTTAGTGGATTTTGAGGGTGTGACATAAACAAAATAAGAAATACTTCATAGCAATTTACCAAACAATAATACAATTACAAGAAATAACCTACTAAGACGGGTCTTCTCACAAAGGTAACAATACGTGAACAATTCACGGGGCATTTATTGATAAATAATAAGTCCAATAATGTCTTCTAAAGGAACTAACCCCCCGCCCGTCTCGTTAACCACGCTCATATGTATAATGTATGAGGCCAAACCCCTAACCCCCAAACCCACACTCGCACACATCCAGACGAGGCTGCACATAAATGCCTCTATCATTTTTGCACTCATGCCTTGCTAAGCTCTCAGAACTCATTCATTACACAAGTTCTAACAGGAAGAGTCACACTGCTATACTCAATAATGCCAACAATGATAACCAGTGGTATAGAGTTCCAACCCGAAATTTAGTTACTAGCATGTTATGTGAGATTAATAACCAAAAACGTGTTACCCATGGCTAAAATTCTAACACCAATTTTATTTTTCAAAACCCGGCAATGCTTACACAAGGGAAACATGACCATGAAAAAGGACCTTTACCTCAACGCACCTTTTAACCCGAACAAGAAAATTTTCAAAAATTTCTTCACATCCTCACACTTGGGATACATTGTCCCCAATGTATGGTTTTGCCTATATATATATATATATATATATATATATATATATAATTTTTTGTTGAACTTTTAAACTAATTTCACACCCACATAGGACCACAACCCCTAAATCAATATCACACATAACACCATCCAAACCATCAGCATCACAAAAAGAAAATTTAACCAGTATACAAAATAGTACAAGAAAGCACCTGGTCAATAGTAGCGCGGCTGAGGTTGTTAGTGCATGAAACGTGGCTGATGATTTGTAGTTAAAGTATTTAAGGTTGAAGCATTCGATATCTACGGAAAAAGAGGGAGTCTGTTAGTGCATGATTTGGTGTCCGTAGCCAATCGAATAATTTATAGATAGACTAGTATGAATATTTAATGTAAAATGGCCATTTTCTATGGATTGTATAGCGAATGGGTCCATTCGTTAGTTGACTAGGCTATTCGTTAAGTTATGAGCCCATTTGTTTTGAATATATAACGAATGACGGCTTATTCGTTAAGAAGGTATAACGAATGGTGTTTCATTCGTTAATACAATATAACGAATGAGACAAACTTAGCGAATGGGAGTTGATGACCTAATTATAGGCAGTTCCTATTCTTAATTTAAGAGAGTTACGAGTCTTAATTTATCCATACCATTACCATACCGGATTCTCTCCATAACTTATTGTATCCACCATAATGTATTCCACCATTAACGTAATGAACAGTGTTTAGCGTATCGATCTCGTGTTTATCGTATTGATGTATCGATGTTAGTGGCTAGATCTTGGCTTGTACAACATTTCTACAGAGGTGGCCCTAATATGGATGCCATCATATCCGGGAACTCGTCATATCCAAATGCTCCTTGCTCATTACCACCTTCTTCACCTCCTTGTTATTGAGAGACATCTTGACGTTGACCTTGGTTGGGATCCACTCACATGGAATGATGCAATAGTGGCGTGGGGTATGCATACAACCATCATACGGTGGCAAGGTAGTGTAATCCACAATTGGCGGGTCAGCCATGACTGATTGCCCTGCCTGCCACGCATCATGTATCCTTCGGTGTCGATTATCAACGTGACAGTTATTCATCTTCTGTTCGAAGGCATAAGCACTAGTTCGGTTCCATTGTTCTTGTCGGTCATAGCTTTGCACCCATATATGTTTGTTGATCAAATATTGTTTGGGATGATACGGACCAATCCGCAAATGTAGGTGGTTGATTTCATTTCACCACCTGTTGCATGGTCCCCTGATAGGCCCAATTTGAATCATAAGGTCGTTGTGCATAATTGAACGCACTTCCCAAATAACTTGATTGAAGACCCGTTTGCCTTTCACCTCTACTCGACCCCGCTTGCTCCGTATCTTTGGGGGTCATATGCAGATTATCTACATAATCCTCATCACCACTTTCACCGTAATCTTCACTCTTGGGCTCATCATCTTCACCCGCTTGAAATGGTCTTGATCTACCTTCAACACACTTCACCTTCTACCATCAATTTTTAGTTTGTGATACCATTCGGATTGTTTATATTCCTAACCAGCCCCCAACGTGTCACATCAAATGGTTTGAACCTCTTGTACAAACCTTTATCGCCATCATTAATCGCTCCATACATTTTCAACAGCGCGGTAATTAATCGACAATGAGTTATTATTTTCCTATCCACACTGTTTCTACTTATCCATACATTACTCATCACCAAAAATCGATATGGAATAAGATCCATGTAACAGTGTGTATCAGATAGATACCTCGGAATATCTTACTTCAATCCTGTCACCGTCTTGGAATAACGTTATGCGTACTGATCACCAACATCAACTTCACTTTAATCCACAAATTCTTCCGATAAAGCTTCCCGTGGTATGTTCCAGGTAGGAACAAATAATCCAAAATAGTGTTCCACATCGGGTGCTTTTCAGACTTAAAATACAAATCATTCAAACTTGGGAACATATATCGATTGGCGATCTTGCTATCAAACTTCGCAACCCGTCTCAAACTATCAAACGACATATCCACATCGATTCCATTCACAGTACCGATTAATTTCTCCTTTGATGGATTATTACCTGAAACACGTCTTAAAGTAGCAACCAATTCATGTATCTCTGCATCAAACCAATTAGTTGACTCCCGGTCATAACACTTTAACGCATCTTCCCAACCCAATGCTCGAAACTTATCGGTGACCCCAAACGGACTAAAATCCGTTTCCCGAACTTCTTTTTCACAAATGAACGCATCTTTCCACTAAGCCAACACATTCATTTGACGATGAAATAGTTCCGGTTGCCATTCCATAGGTTGGTCTTCCAAAGACCCAGATTTCCAAATTGGTTTCTCACCTCTCTGCTCTTCTTATACTTCTTCTACATTTCGCTGTAATATTAATCTTCTTTGTTTCTATTACTCAGCCGGATTGCTAGAAGATCTAACTGGCTCCTTGCCTTTGCGACCCATTCTGTAAGCACAACAAACAACAACCAAGGAACAATATTCTTGACACTATGGTTGTAGATGTAAATTAAGCACAATATTCATCTTTTTCAAAAATTTTGAGCATTATGTCTACTAAATAACAAAAATCTGTCCCAACAATATGTTTGAATCAATAACTTAACATCTACGACCATAACCCATTCAAACACACAACTTCATATCATTTAAAACTTCAAGCAAGTGTGGATGCAAAATTATTATAAACAACTTACAATTTTCCTTTCAATACACCATCAAGAATGAAAAGAAATTGCATACCTTGGTGTTGTAGAAGATGAGGATGACAAAAGCTTCAATCTTAACCAAAAAACCCAAAAAAACCCAAAACGTTTCAGACCAAGTTGTCCAAAATTGACCACCAAAACTTAATATTCTTCACAATACGAGCACACAATTGAAATCCTTGTGAAAGTTTAGTCAATATAGACCCGAAAATCACTTGATTTGGTTTATGGATGAGAAAATTGTAATTTGTGAAGTATAGAGTTAGGGTTAATGCGTTGGGAGAGATAGGAAAGAAGATGGTGGAATATGTGGTAAACAGGGAAAGAATCCCGTCTTGTGGTGGAGAGTAATTCTATTTTTTTAATATAACCCAAAACCCAGCGCCACTTTGCTAGCAACTATAAGCTATGGTAGCCACCGTAGCTTACGGTGGCCCTTGGCACAATATGTTCACCGTAAGGCAGTTAAAAGTCTTTGTCTGTTTTCTACAATCCACCGTAGCCTACGGTGGTCACAGAGGTTACGATGGCCACTATTGGTGTTTTTCATTTTTTTATTAGCAAAACACATTTTAAATTATAAAAACTCAAAAATTACCCTACCCACCATGAAAGATCTGAGTTGTCCCCTACACGGTAGAGAAATTCATAAGAATTTCCCCACGCTTGAGTCGAACACACTAAAAGACGAGAACGGTAATTTTTAAAACCATTTTAAAATAAACTACTCTAAACTAAAATATACAACAAATCTGGGCCTGTTAGTTCATTTCCGCATCAGGTGAGCGTAAGAAGTAACTCACTCTATCAACATCACACATGTTAATGTCTTTTCCTTCCAATTAAGGCTTGAGTTGTTGTCCATTCACCACTTTCTTTGTTTGGTCTTAAGCATCTTCTATCTCCACATCACCAAATCGATCCACTCGTGTAATGATATATGGACCCATCCATTTACACTTGAGCATACCCTGAAATAACTTCAACCTCGAATTATACAACCACACCTTTTGACCTACTTCAAGATTTCTTTTTCTCAATTTTGCATCATGAACCTTTTTTTTTGTCTTTATATGCGAAAGCACATTCGTATGCTTTGTACCAGATTTCTTCGATTTCAATCAATTGCAACTTTCTTAACTCTCCCTTTTCTTATGATCTGAATAAACAATTACCTTACATCCTTGTATATACGAGCGAAACTTATTCAAAGCATAAACCACCGCAAGCAATTCGTTTTCGGGGGTGGTGTAGTTAGTTGTGCTTCAGATAACATTTTACTCGAAAAATAAATTACCACCGCCTTTTTATCAATCCGTTGAACCAAAACCGCTCCTATGGAGCTATCACTTGCATCACGCATAATTTCAAAGGGCTTTGTCCAATCCAGCGGTTACAAAATGGGAGCTTTCACCAACGATTCCTTCAAAACATTAAAACCTTGCAAACAATCATTAGTAAAATCAAAAGGGGCATCATATATAAATACGTCAAGTAACTCCCCGACCACGTCTGAAAAAATGCTCATCATATATCGCTGAAACATGGCAGAGGCATTACATAATCCAAATGGTATTTGCCGAAAGGCAAAAGTGCCATGCGGACATATGAAAGTGGTTTTTTGTTGGTCATCCGGGTTAATAGTAATTTGGTTATGCCCCCGAGTACCCATCCAAAAAACCATAATACTTTTGACCCGATAATTTTTCAATAATTTGGTCAATGAAAGGTAACGGAAAATGGTCTTTAGATATAGCGGCATTCAATTTCCGATAATCAATGCACACTGGCCACCAGGTGACCGATCAGGTGGCGACTTGTTCACCGCTATCGTATTTAATTACCTGTATACCTGCTTTTTTAGGTACCACCTGTGTAGGACTTACCCAAGAACTATTCGAAATTGGGTAGATAATTGCCGCATCTAACCACTTGATTACTTCCTTTTTTACCGCTTCCCTTAACTTGGGATTCAACCTTCTTTGATCTTACGAGTTGGTTTTGCATCGTAGTTGGTAATAATTTTATGCATGACTTTGGATGGACTAATGCCTTTCAAGTCGGAAATCGTCCAACCTATAGCCTCCTTGATCATCCTCAACACCTTCAACAACTCTTGTTCTTGAGCCACATCCAAATTAGAGCCAATAATGACTGGTAACAAGTCATTGTCCCCCAAAAACGCATACTTCAAATGGATAGGCAAGTCTTTCAACTCTAATTTCGGTGGACATTCCAATGAAGGCTTAGCATCCGAGTTGATTTCGTCCGGTAAACTTTCAATTTGATGAGTCCATGGCAGTCGTCCCTCTTGCGCCGCCAACACCTCTTGATTTTTCTCTTCCGTCCTCAATGTACAAAGGTGTACCTATTAAAAAAAATCACAAACTATATCTGCCATAAAATACTCATCACCACATAAAGAATTAGACCCAATAGTGAAAATATTTAATCTCATTTTCTATTTCCAAATGCCATATCAACCGTACTAGATCAACAGTCAATAACAGCATGAGCGGTGTTTAAAAATGATCGACCCAATATGACATTTTATTGTTGAGTTGAGTCAACCGATGAGTAATCCAAAACCAAAAAGTCAACCGGATAGTAAAATTCATCTTCTTTTACTATAACATCCCGGACAATCCCTCGGGGGAGTTTAGGAGACAAATCCGCTAAAACGACCGTTGTCTCAACCCTTTTTAATGGACCAAAATTGTATTGGTCATATAAACCCCCGGTAAAATACTTACTACAGCTTCAAGATCTAACAACTCCCTTGACATATGAAAATCACCAACTTGAATATTTATTAAAGGCTTTCCCGGATCTTGGAGCTTAGGAGGAAGATCTCCTTTCAAATTCGCACTTACCTGCTCGGTCAAATCAACCTGTTTATGCACTTTTATTTTCCTCTTTTGGGTACACAATTCTTTTAAAAATTTTGCATAAGCGGGTAATTGCTTAATTTACTCAAGTAAAGGAAGATTTACATTTACTTGTTTGAAAACCTCTCACATTTTCTCTTTTTGAGCCCCCCTTCTTGAAATAATATTTTTCTTACATGGGTCAACTAAAGCCAAAGGAAATGGGACTTGACTTAAACCCACTCCCTTTTATTTATCATCCAAAATTTTACCCAAACCCGGTTTTTCAATTACTTTTTAAAAAATTGGGTCCTTAGAAACAATTGTGGGTGAGGCCTTATCCTCATCACTTTCTAACCCCGTAATGTCCTCAACCACCCCATCAACCAAACCCGGTGATAAGTTAGTTTTATATTCTTTACCACTTCTCAAAACAATAATATGATTAATCGGAACATTACTTGAAGAGCTATGAGAGGTATTTACCTTGGTTTCACTTGACAATTGACCTTTGTTCTTCTTAAAATCCGATACTTCGGTTGCAAGTTAACCCATTTGAGTGGTCAATGATTGAATGGCTTTGTCACAGACTTCATCTTTTTGAATGTGAACTTCATCAAGTTGATTCCTCTTTTGTATGTCTTGTTGTATCATCCATGACTTCATCCTAAGCATATCCATGACTTCATTCCCACTAAAATAACTTTGACCCAAAAAACTACTTTGACCACCACCCGATGTTTGAAATTGCCATTGAAAACCATGAATGTTCCAGCCTTGAAATTTCCTTGATTGTTGCATTGTTGGGGCGGAACAAAATCCCCTTGATTCCATTGAAAATTAGGATTTTATTGGGTAGACGGATTCCCATAGCAAAATATGGGATGATTCCTCAACCCGGGGTGGTAAGTGTTTGAGCTCATGTTATAATTCTACCACCTCCCGTTGACCTTGAATCACATTTACCTCTTCCACTCATTATTGACCCATCATACAGGCATCCGCTGCATGACCCAATTCATTACAATTAGTACAAACATCATATACTTGATTTGTAGCTTGTGCCCCTCCATCATCTACGAAATGGACTTGCGGTCTTGCAACTACCAGCCTTGATCTTCTTGCGGATTGAGCCTTTCTTTTTGATGTGACCGACATTTTCTCCAAAAATGCCCAATCATATTGCTCATAATTGGTATCAAATGTACCATTTGTGATCGACATTAACTCCCGTGCATCCTCCAATTTCAACGCCTCATGAAAAGCATTCAATAACTCCCAAAGAGCAATACCATGATGAGGAAAACTCTTGATCATCATGTTAAACTGTTCAAATGCTTCATGAAACATCACATCAGATTATTGTTGAAAAGTTCTCAAACTCCTCCTTGCATCATTAGTCTTTTGAGACATGAAAAACTCTTCCAAAAACTATCACACCCCAACATAAGGCGGAAATGCCGGGGCATGAACTAATTGTTCACAGCTCACAAGGTACTGACATGCAAATTAACTTATGACATTATTTATTTAATTTATTTAAATAAACAATTTACAAATGAGTACATCAATTCATAGAATATTACAAAACAAATCTAAAACATCTTGTATACATTTGATCCTAAAGGTTATAACTAAATGTTCTTCACCTTGATAGACAATCTAACCAGCAAATGTGTACAAAATAGAAAAGGTTTGTTAACACGAGGTTGAGTGAGAAAATTACCAGTTTTGACACTAACAATAATAATATAAGAAAAACCACAAAACAGTTATTCGGGTGCATAAACAATCAAACCATAACATGTATATATATCAAACAATTAATGATGTGTGGGCTAAACTGTTTCCATGTGAATCGGGCATTGGTTACCATGATAGAATAATATTTGAGTTGTCGGTGAAACCACCGTCATGCGATCGAACGCCGACCACTACGACATGATGTAATAATTGATAAATGATGGACCTCTCCGAATGCGATAAATAAACACATTATAAATAACAAATAGTAATTATTCATTCAATTGATACACAATACAAAGATTAACATTTTGCATTTGATAGTATGATGTAGTATGTAAACGATTAATAGTAGGTACACAAAAGTCCCCAAAAGTAATTTAAGTAGTAAAATAGGGTAGTGATTACTCACCTGATTAGATGAACAAAAGACAGGTGATGATGAGAGAATGTTAAACTCCTTCTTGATTTACCATCAAGGTTTGCTAGTTAATAATAGCATTATGAGTTAACTATATATGACATGAGCGTACAATGAATTAGGGTTTCGATGTGCTTTGAGTATGTTTATGCTTACTGTAATATTGATTGAACGATTAAGTTTTATTGTTATTATTATTTAAAAATCATTGTTATTGTCATCGTTTGTTTATAATATTATTAGTTTCAGTATTTATAAAGCCCCATTAGTTGTACTTGATAAAATATAATTATTACAAATAATAAATAAAAATAAAATAATTTAATTTAAATATAATATGAGATACACTTGTAACATTTGAATAAATACAATACAATATATAACTATTTAATATATAATAATAACATTTAAACAAATTTAATAATTATATAATAATATTTAGATGAATATGTATTTTAAACCTTTAACGAAAATTAGTTTACGAGCGAATGATAAATATATATTTAACATGTTTATTAGTATTTATATTTATTATAACTTTTTATTTAAAGCCAATATATACACAGACACAGACACACACACACACACACACACACACACACACATATATATACATATAGGATTGATTTTTTTGAGAACCACTTTGAGTTTTAAGAACTCGAAATAACTCAACATAACAAATTTTTTTTCGAATTTTTTTTACACATGTGTAATACGTAAATGTAAGTGATGTACAAAAAATTACGGCATTTTTTTACACACCGAATCGACTTTTTACATAAAGAATGTATTTACAAAAGAATATCCGAATCATAAAAATAGACAATATTTTTGTGTTTTTCAATGATTTATCAAACGAAATATATTTTTGTATTTTTTTCGAGTTTAAGCAGAGAATCATATTGACCAAATTGCCCTTCCATCACAGTTTTATATTCCAGCGATATTATGACTGGCGATAAGTCGGTCATTGGTATTGTTATCCATATAAATCTAATAACACACATTCAAGTATTTTTGTGATATGATTAATTTGTTCAATTAAAGCACAGAATATCAGAAACTATCAGCCTCTAATCTCGGTTCAAGCTTAATTTGATTTTTGCCAAATCACCCCAACTTGACTTAAACCATTATAATGTTGATCAAAATTTTGATACCAATTTTTGAAATTTTGAGCAATGTATCAAGTTTCCTTTACTGTGAGTGAGTATGCACGAGTCCATCTGTCGGCTTACATACATTGTATCCCCTGGGGTCCGTTTCTTATTGGTATTAAGACGCACGCAAGGGAGGAACAATTGTATGACTAACAGCGGATTTTGATCAAGTCAGTAATTTAAATTGTACGAAGTACAGCGGTGATCACAGATGATTAAGCCGCATAAAGACTCACAGTGTCCAGAATCCTAACGCTTGTTATTTGCTTTATTTTATTTTTGGGTGATCAACAAATATAAGGCTTGAGTATGACTGGTTATTACATTTCTGCCATCCTCACCGAGACTTTTGCTAGAGACTAACACCTCTTTCAATTTGGCGTTTCTTTATATTTATATCACATACTTTACTCTACTGGGTTGTTTTAAGACCTACCAATGCACCAATACAAATAAGCACACAGTCTTTTAAGCTTACTTTTTGCTGGATTTGGGGTCAAGATAATCTATGTACTATCATGTTCTCTTTTTGCTTCAAAAAACTCAAAATTTTGAGGAGCATAAAATAAAGAAAAGATATATTTAATCGCCCCAGTTAACTTAAGTTTATAAATAAATGGCTAACCATCAATTCACAAGTGAATAATAGGACCAAGACATGCAAGCATGCTTCACAAACTTAATTAACCGACATAATTTTCAGCGAGAAAATAATCTAAAAACGCTTGCAAAAATCTTTTTGGTTTTTCTCTATACAAACTTTAAAAACACAATATTTTTGTCTTTTTCAATTTTCTATAAACTTCACAATCTTTTTGGATTTTCGGATTTTTCTGTACAACCATAAATCACATTCTTTTTGGTTTTTCAAAATTTTAATTTTTTTTATCTATACAAACGAAAAACACACTCTTTATGTATTTTCTAGATTTTCACCCCCTAAAACCAAAATAAATTTTAAAAGAAAAATATGACAGAAAATAAAGATAGTCATCCTTGTTTAAGGATATCAGCAAGGGTCTTCAATCCGTTTAAATCAAGTAAAAATTTAAAACGCGTTTTGTCAAAAGCTTTAGTAAACAGATCGGCTTTCTGAAAGTCAGTATGTACTTTCTCAAGGTCAATCAACTTCTTCTCATAGCAATCCCGTATAAAATGATATCGAATTTCGATATGTTTCGTTTTAGAATATTGTACGGGATTCTTTGTGATAGAAATTGCAGCAGAATTATCAATCAAAATAGGAGTAGTAAGAAACTTCAAACCGTAGTCGCGAAGATGTTGTTGTATCCACAAAACCTGGGAACAACAACTCGAGGCTGCAACATACTCAGCTTCGGCGGTTGAAGTGGAGACCGTTGTCTACTTCTTACACTGCCAGGAAACAAGCCGGTTTCCAAAAAATTGACACGCTGTAGTAGACTTGAAATTGATCTTGCATCCTCCATTATCTGAATCTGAGGAGGCAGTAAGATCGAAAGTATCATCCTTGGGGTACCACAACCCGATGTCTGGATTTCTCCTCAAATACTGAAGAATTCTCTTGATTGCAGCTAGGTGAGTCCCTCGTGGACTTGCTTGATACCTAGCACAAAGACAAACAGCAAACATAATATCAGGGCGAGAAGCCGTTAAATACATTAGAGAACCGATCATGGCACGATAGAGGGTAGGATCAACGGAATCCTCCAATTCATCCGGTGATAAATTGTGCCCTACTGGAAGAGAAGTAGAAGGGATTTTTCCGGCAGAAATCTTGAATCGGCTCAAGACGTCATTCACATACTTAGTCTGGTGAATAAAAATTCCGTGAGCAGACTGGTGAACCTGCAACCCTAAAAAGAAATTCATCTCTCCCATCGAGCTCATCTCGAATTTTTTTTGCATAGACTTCTCGAACTTGTTACACAATGTGTCGTTTGTAGACCCAAAAATAATATCATCGACATAAATCTGGACTAGGAGAAGATCGTCACCAACAGTTTTATGAAATAAAGTGCAGTCGACAGTCCCTCGTTTGAAGCCATTATCTGTCAGATGGTCGACGAGCGTGCCATACCAAGCTCTCGGGGCTTGATGTAAACCATACAGGGCCTTGTTTAATCGGTAAACACGGTCCAGATAATCATGATCTTCAAAACCAGGAGGCTGTAAAACAAACACTTCCTCGTGTAATTCACCATTGAGAAAAGCACTTTTAACATCCATTTGATAGACCTTGATATTCTTATAAGCTGCATACGCCAAGAAGATTCGAATCGACTCTAATCTTGTAACTGGAGCATATACCTCTGTGTAATCAATACCCTCTTGCTGATGAAAACCTTGCACCACTAGACGTGCTTTGTTTCTGACAATCACCCCTCGATCGTCCTTCTTACACTTAAATACCCACTTAGTCGGAATGGCTTTCTTGACTCTAGCAGGTTTGTCTATTAAGTCCCAAACACCCAAACGTGCAAATTGCTGTAATTCTTCTTGCATAGCTTCTACCCAAGAAGGATCTTCAAGTGCCTTACGAGCTGTCGTTGGCTCAACTTGAGATAGAAAGCAAGAGAACTTAGCAAGATTTACAATTCCCGAAGAATGTAAGTTAGTGTAAGCACACAATATGTTATTATCACTTGACGAAGCAACTTGATGACGTGTACGAACGCCCACATCAAGTTCTCCAATGATGTTTCCCTGTGGATGATATCCATGAATCCGAAGAGTGGGATTCTCAGGAACAACAACATTATCAAATAAGTTAGTGTAATGTTCACCTAACTCGGGAGATGAAACATTATCACTGTCAAGATCAATAACTTGATCTTCAGCTTGATCATCATCATCAGAAGAAGAAACATTATCAATAACAACTGGAGAAACAACTTGAGGTTCTTCAGTTGGAGCATCTGGTTGAGCTTCAACATCATTAGAACTTGAAAATCTTGGAATGGTCAAATGATTTTCAAAGTATGCTCGAACCAGATCTTCGTCGATGTGTTCAGTCGAAGGAGTAAATGAATTAAATAAACTATCGTAGTCAAACGTCCAGTCTGGACCTTTCCCTTGTGGAGGAGTTGTGTAGTTTTGACAGTCTACATGGTACCATTCTTCAACACAACCAGATGTGAAATTAAAAACCCTTTTCTTTGGAGATGCATATCCCAAGAAATACCCTTCGATAGCTTTTTCTTCAAATTTACCCGAATCCTTCTTCAACATTGTACACCGTCACCCAAATGGTTCCAGGTACTTTAAATTAGGTTTTCTATTATTTAAGAGCTCGTAGCTTGTCTTCTTGAGTCGTTTCACAGTTAGAACTCGATTAAGCGTATAACAAGCTGTATTCCTGCCTCATTCCAGAAGTGGACAGGAAGCTTAGAATCAGCGAGCATTGTGCGTCAGCTTCAATCAGAGTTCTATTTTTCCGTTCAGCAACACCGTTTTGTTGAGGTATATAAGGTGCACTATATTCTCGGTGAATTCCCTTTTGAATACAAAAGAAATCCAATATAGTGTTCTTGAATTATGTTCCATTATCACTCTGAATTCTCCTCACCTTTTGTTTGTAAAGTGATTCGATTTTTGTGATAAGGTTTTGTACCAAAACAGGCGTTTGATCCTTCGAACTCATAAATAACACCCAAGAGTATCTTGAATAATCATCAGTCAATACAAGACAATACCAGTCTCCAGAAATACTAGCACGATTCACTGGACCAAACAAATCCATATGAAGTCGTTCAAGAGAAGTATCAATGGAATTCATAACTTAGAGGGATGTGTCTTCTTCTTCTGCTTGCCCTTTTTGCATGCAACGCAGTGATCGGATAACTTAAAATTCTTTAACGAGACACCCTCAACTAAGTCATTTGCCATTAAATAATTCATCTTTCTAACATGTATGTGACCCATTCTACGATGCCATAGAATCGAGTCTTTCTCGGTTGCTTTCGAGACAAAACATGTTTCGATCGATGTGGATACCTTAGAAATCATATTTAAGACATAAATATCATTTAATCGTGGTGATCGCATGACAACCATGTCCTCGGGAATAACATAACCCGGTTTCAAGATAAGACATTCTTTGTCAGTAAATATCGTAGTGTACTTTTTATCACAAATCTGCGATACACTCAATAAGTTATGATCAACTTTGTCGCAATAATTCACTTTCTCAAACGTAATGTGACCATTTGAAACTTCACCCTCTTGTGTGATCATGCCCCCAGAATTCCCAGCAAACGCTACATAACCCCCTTCAATATTTCTTACGTTGGTTAATAAGTCGAGATTCCCAGTAATATGACGAGAACATCCGCTATCCATGATCCAGTTTTCACCAGAAATGATCTTGGATGAACCCTACACACAAACAAAAGTGATTAGTTCAAAAAGGCAGCCATGCCTCAGTCTTGGGCACCTTTTGATTTTCTCTTTGATCATTAACTTGAACAGATTTCAACTGTTGTTCAGCCACTTGTGAATAAGTTACCAGCTTCCTAGACTTTCGTCTTAAATAAGCTGCCTGAACAATGTTTGAATTCTTGTTCTGACATATGGGTTCAGTTGGAACGAATTTTGGTTTCACTTGACCATGTGTCTCATTAACATGAAAAACCTTCCGAGGATTCACATAAGAGAACAAAATATGAGTATCATCAGCATACGACACAGGTCGTTTCAGAATCTCCTTGACCAATGGAATTGGCTTAGATTTGTCCTTGATAAAAGGATGAAGATTCTGATAGTTCTGCTCACTACAATTCCTCACAACATGACCACCCTGTTGACCGCATAAGAAACAACTTCGCATGTCTACACGATGTTGTTGCGAGGTATTTGGAATAAATGACCCAGAAGTTTGATGATGACTCACATTTTTAGTCATGCTCTTGGCAAACTCATCAGATAATTCAGACTTCTTCTTTAGGTAAAAATCTAAATTAGAACAGTTCGAAAAACTTTTTAGTGTATCTGTCCCATTTGACTTCATAAATTTAATTTTCTTAGCTTGTTTTAAAAGTTGTTTTGCCTTAGTCAATGGGTCAGATTGAACTGATGTTTTTGTTTGAGCATACACATGTTCAAGTTTTTGAATTTTTGAAGTTTTATTGATAAAGACATTCTCAATAAGTTCAGGTTTGATAATACTTATTGGAATATCTTTTTCAGTAAACATCGTGTCTATTCCTTTTAACTTAAAAACTCTAGCAGCAGATGGCTTAGAACTAGAAGGATTAATGAAATGCATTAAAACCTCATCGGAAATTTTCGGTTTTTCTGACTTCTTTGCCTTCATAGTGTTCACTTTCATTGAATTTTCCTTTTTCTCTTGAGGTTTGTGTGAACCATACACTGCTTCCTCAAATTCGCGAGGCTCGCACAGAATATGATTAGAACTAGGAATGTTCTTATTCTTGTGTATAATCTAGGGTTCAAACACATCCTCGATAATCACTTTGTCAACATTTTCAACAAAGACCTTTTTACTTTCCACATGAGGTTTTTGAGGAGCAACTTGGGGTTTGACAATTTCAGGTTTAACCAATTTAGGTTTTTCAGAAATCACAGATTCCTTTTGAATCAAATCTCCTTCTTTTCTTGCAAAAGGATTAATTTTATAATCATTATGGAAAGGTGGTGGAATTTCAACAAAACCAATACCTTTCTTGGAATCCTTTTGTTTTCCAGATACCTCAATGATTTCATTCAACAGAAAAGATGAATTTCTAAATTTCCCCAATTTGTTCTTCAACTCAAGAACCTCATTCTCAAGCACAGTTATCTTTGAACGATGTTTCAAAATCTCTTGAAATTTTTGTTCATTAATTGTCATCTTCACAGATAACTCAGCCTTGAGATCGTGGTTACTTGTCGACAATGCATCAATCTTTTCTCGAGATCTCATTTGAGACTCAAGAGATTGTCGTTAAGTATCCTTAAGAGAAGCAATTTCTCTTATTAGACTATCATTTTGATTTTTCAATGCTTCTAACTTAGATTTCTTAGATTCACAGTCAAAACATGATTCTTTAACAGATGAAATAACAGAAATAGAATTACTAACCTCGTTAATCTTGGCCATGCAAGCAAACATTGATTCGGAAGGCTTGTCGCAAGAGTCATCAGAATCAGAACCAGAATCATTATAAGAAGACATCTCACTACCAGTTGCATCTTGACAATCTTTATGTAACCCAACATAGCCAAATTTGCTTGAACATCATTGCATAGTAACCGTTGTGACCAGTCGGTTCCATCTGCTAACATTGCTTGTGTTGTAGAAGAAGATGGTTTCTTTTCAGCATCACTTCCTCGTGGTGTAGAAGCATTTTGATTTTAACCACGAGAACCAGTGTATTCTTTCCTTGTTTTGTCACATTCCTTCGCGAAATGCCCAAATTCTTGACAATTATAACACTTTACTTTTAATTTGTCAAAACCCAACTTCTTGTTTAAAGCTGGAAGATCTTTTCCAGTTCTCTGCATGAATCTTTTAACTTTACGGACGATCGTAGCCATGTTCCATTTTAAATCCATGATTTCTAGATCATCTGGATCTATCTGATCATAGTCCTCATCTGTTAAATAACTTGTGGCAATCTTACTACTCACTAAGTTTTCATATGAAGACATAAAAGCCGTCAGAAAAGCAAAGTTTTGCTCAGCTTCCTTCATATTAACACTAGGTGGTGTAGCAAATGAATTTGTATTAGTTGAACTTCCAGAACCACCCAAATTACCAGTAGAATAGAAACAAACTTTTGGATCTTTCAACATAGTTGATTCTTGTTCACTTGCAGCATGAGTAAGAAAAGCAGTGATTGGAGAGACCGTTGAACTAAGAGGCATACTTCCACCATAAAAAGCTAGATCTTGATTTTCTTTGGAGGATTTTTGACACTTAAGATTGTATTCTCTACCTTCGATCTTTTGTAGAAATTCAAGTGCCGTCAAGTCTTCATTCACAAAATAGTCATTCTCTTTCAAAACCATTAGAAATGTTGAGTAAGAACTTGGAAGCACACATTTAATAGTGTCAATTTTATCCCTTTCAGAAATTTCCATTTTCATCTTGTCCATTTCAGCAATTAAATGACTAAATCTTGTAGTCATCTCTTCAACTGTTTCTCCCTTCAATAGATTAAAGTTTCGAAACTGAAACTTGAGCATCACTTTCTTACTCTCAGCTGTATTTCCCATGCTTCTCATACGCAGATGTTGAAATAAAGACGCATATCTCTTGATACTACCAACTTGATGAAAGATATTCTCTGGTAATGCCATAGTTAGAGTAGAATAGGCTTTTATTTCGATTTCTAAAGCTTTCTTCTCTTCTTGTGAGTATTGAGAAACTGCTTTAGGAGTATACCCAATAGTATCATCACCAATCATTGGTGCCACATAAACTTCATCAAGACAGTAAGAGCAATCAGGATGAACAGATCCCAAATGTGCATGAAACCGAGGTTCCCACTTGGCAAAGTCACTGAACTTCATCAATCTTGGACATTTAGAATGCGAACCTATCTCGGTATCAAGTTGCAACATCTGTTGCATTAACATGTTTTGAGACGCCAATGCATACATACCGGCCATCTTTGAAAATTTAAGTGTTTAACGAATCAAATAGTGAAATAGCTTAACGAATCAGTGAAGAGTTATAGCGAACTGTGAACAGTTATAGCGAACTGTGAACAGTTATAGCGAACTGTGAACAGTGTTTAACGAATCAACTCTTAACAAGGTTAAGATTGACCAAATGGCGAAACAGATAACGAATGAGATGAAGGTTTAGCAAATCATAAGTCAACTTAACGAATTGACCAAACGAATCACAAAGGATTAGTTTAGCGAATCACAAAGGATTAATTTAGCGAATCACAAGTCAACTTAACAAATTGACCAAACGAATCACAAAGGATTAGTTTAGCGAATCAGATGATAATCAGTAACGAATCGTCAAAATAAACTTAGCGAATCACTAAGGAATGCTTAGCGAATCAGCTACAATGGATTAGCGAATCACACTATAGCGAATCAGGTTGTTACAACCGTTTGGAACAAACTCTGACACCTTATGCCATGTGGCAAAGGTTGTTAGGACACAAATTCCAAGAAGAACACGTGTCACACGAATCGGTTAATCTAGATAACAAACTAGATAAAACGAACCAATAACTCACACGAACTGGTTAACGAACTAGGTAGCGAAGTAGCAAAATTGATAACGAATCACATATAAACATATAGCGAATCACCATACAGATGATAGCGAATTACGTTCATCTTCAAACATTCAAAGCAATTTTCCAGAAATTTTGAATATCAAACCCAGAAATACCAGATTTGTAATACTACTTTGTTCTTCAACCAAAACGCACAAATAACCTATCAATCTTCTCGTAATCAAATTCCGAATTCAATACACATCATCTCGTAACCGATTAACATCAATAGCCAAACCAATTTTGACCAAAACACAACCCTGTTTCGGACTTAAACCGAAATCAATACCAAATAACACAAATCCAAACAACACCTCAATTCCTCTAATCCGAACCTCTACAATACCTTAACCAACACGAATTCAATCCAATTCGTCCATAATTCAACCAATTCAAACCAAATTCGATTCAAAAATTCTAAAACAGAAAAACTTAATAATATCGAAATAATTAAAACACCAAATCAAGTGAAATGAGCACCAACAGCTCTGATACCACTTGTTTGAACCCGAATGACTCGTATCAATAACAATAACCACTAACAGATCCCAGATCTTGTTTATACTATTAATACGATTAAGGATCTAGCTCATAATTAACATTGATTCAGTGTTATATATGTGTATCTATTATCAATATATTATCTGTATAATATTAGGTGAAGCTTGAGAGAGAGAGATTGAACAGCAGTTCGTTAATCTACTCAAAACTTACTTTAAAACGTGAACAGGAGTTCACTATATATAGAAGGTGACCTGGTTCGCTAACATCCCTTAGCGAACCAGCCTCCCCTTCGTTACATACATTAAATTAGCGAAACACCCCCTGATTCGTTAAAATCCCCTAACGAATCAGGAGGGAATATATTTAATGTCTAGTTCGCTAACATCCCCTAGCGAACTAGACTATAACTTAGCGAACTAGTTATTAAATAAACTATTTATTACATTAATTAATAAACAAAAACGTTAACGATAAATACAAAGACTCTAGACGCAAAACCGTGCACTAACAGTTATTGTCATCGTTTGTTTATAATATTATTAGTTTCAGTATTTATAATGCCCCATTAGTTGTACTTGATAAAATATAATTATAACAAATAATAAATATAAAATAAAATAATTTAATTTAAATATAATATGAGATACACTTGTAACATTTGAATAAATACAATACAATATATAACTATTTAATAAATAATAATAACATTTAAACAAATTTAATAATTATAATAATAATATTTAGATGAATATGTATTTTAAATCTTTAACGAAAATTAGTTTACGAGCGAATGATAAATATATACTTAACATGTTTATTAGTATTTATATTTGTAACGATTCCGACTAAACCAGGTATACCCTAACCGGTAGACAATAGTTACGTTATATTTAATGTCGGGTACATGAATTACCATAGTAATTATACGAGAATACATGGTTCACTGTATTGATTGTACGTGAATATATAATTCATCGTATTGAATATGCGATTAATCGATCGATAGTTATTGAAACCCGAACGAATCGAGGGTTCAATTATAGACGATATCTACAATATTTAGTGATTTTACGAAGCATTAATGCTTCGGGATAAGTAAAGTACGGCACAGAAAAAGAATTTCGATTTAATGGTACGTCGGTACGTTAAACGAAACCTTTAATACCAAACCAAGCAAGAGACGATCGATCAAGCCGAAAAAGATGCGCAATTATTAATAATATGATGTTTTAAGTTAATAAATGTCATGGTTTAAGTTTTTAAAGTTTTTAAATCGGTTTTATATAAATTTCATTTTTAAGCCGAAAAAGACCGTTTTAGCCTCGTTTTAAGCCGAATTAAACATTTAACCGAAAAACGAACCGAACCAGATTATCCAAAACGTTATCCGGATTTCCAAAATCCAAATGAGTGGCCAAGAATGGAAAGGTGGGTCTCTCCCCACCTCCCCCTTTAACCTATCGGACCAAAGGGGTCTAACCCCATTCATTTGTTATTTTTTTTAAACAAACATCTCCATGTTCATCAATTCTCTCCACATTTCCACTCAAAAAGCCGGAATTGTAGCAAGGAAATCAAGGTAAAAATCGAGTTATTTACGTGTTCATCTTCGTTTCTTGAGTTTATTTGCAAGAAAATGAGGTTTCAAAGATGAAAACCGATTCTTGCATGATCAAGTGATGTATACGGGTTATACAAGGGATCTTGGTCCAAGAAAGGAGTTAAACGAACCAAAAACGAATTTTTACGGTTTAAACTTTAGTTTCGAAACAATAACCGAAACTATAGTGTAAGAGGCTTGATTGTGAGTGTAACTTGCTTGGTATTGTGGTATGTTGGTTGTAGGTTTTGTATTTAGTGGTAGATAAGGCGGAAAAACGAGTTTGTAGCTTGTAGTGGCGGAGATCGAAAGGTATATTCGGTTTTTATATAAGTATGAGTTTTTGGACAGATTGTGGTATATTTAGAGTTAGGCTACGAAATTTCACAGAGATGATCTACACATGGAAATATGAGATCTGTGAAAATTAGGTAATTTTTGGACAAAGGATGAATATTTGGTGAATTTAATGCTCGGTTTTGGCTAAAATTGGTGAAAAATAGTTAAATATCATGAAAAATTCTGGAAAATTCCAGATAAGCTTTTTATAACATGTAAAAGTCACACACAAAATTTTAGGTTCGTTGGAGAAGTCTAAGTAGGCTTTTCGGTTAAACGAGTTCTAGGGTTTTCTAGCTCGGTTTTAGTGAAAATGGCATGTAAAAAGAGATTTTGGTTCTGGAAAAATTACAGGGGACTATGTGGATGGCAGGGGTCATCCAGGAAAAATTTTGGATTTTTCTAAGGTCGTTTGGTATTTACGACATATTTAGTGTTTAAATGGTGTTTAAAAATAGATAAATAAATATAAAAATTAATTCTAGAAATATTTTTATAAAATTCCCCACTGTCAAAACGTGATTTGTGCAAAATTTCAAGATCCGAGATTAAACGGATAATTATTTGTGCTAAAGAAAATAAAAACAAACTTTTAAGGTTTAAAACGTGTAAACCGGTAAAGTTCGCCTAAACGAGCTGACCGGTGTATAAAAACCCTAAAAAGGAACTATTTTCATATAACTGAGTTGAACAAATAAAAATAAATCATCCGAAAATAAGTCGGATGATTTGGGTAATTTTAGCCGATAAAACAGTTTCCGGTGCACTAAAGACGGAAACGGGTCCCGCGGCCAATCGGGGCGTCTAAACCGAGCTCTAATTTCACAACTTTAATTAAATTATCAGTCAACAACTATTTTCGGGTCGTGTGTGACCAAACTCATTTTTGAAACGTAAAAACGGATAACCGTGCTAGGCACGCAAAACGGGGAAAACGAATATAGTAATTTTGACTAGTGAACTCTAAACGATATCACAATCTGAGTCCGGAGAAGTGTTTCTGGGTTAACATTGCCCCCGGAACGGGTACAGTACTGGGTTAACAGTGTCCCCAGATGTCCCTAGAAGTGTTTCTGGGTTAACATTGCCCCCGGAACGGGTACAGTACTGGGTTAACAGTGTCCCCAGATGTACCGGTTAACACGGTTAAAGATTATATAAACAATAATTGTATAATAACGATCGTAGGGATCATATTACAGATTGGACGTGTTAACTAATAATGACTGTTGTTACCTGCTTGCATGTGCTAAGGTGAGTTTCACGAGCCCCTTTTTCTGAACTGTTTTTAAATATTTTCCCGGGGCGGAAAACATGTTACTATTGAAATGTTTAAGTACATATGACGCATGGATTTGCGTGTATTTATATATATTTTATTGTACGGGAATCGTACGGAAATGTACTAAGATGGTAATTGTCTGAGTTGCTAACATTGTAAGGCCCCGCAACACGAGTGATTAGCTAAAAGCCGGTAGAGTGTGAATAGTACTATTGGTCTGACAAACCCAACTGGTCCGGCATGGATTTGCTGATGTTTCCCAGCCAGTTGCACATGTCTATTTTGTTGTTATATATTTTTGCTATGTAATGTTAGACATAGCGGTTTGGGGCAGGTCCGTGAGCGGAGTATGCCACGGGGTTGTGTGTGGATAGTCAGAGGTTTCACTTGTGGGCTCAGCATAATTACATCGATAATATTATATTATGATATTGATTTATCATGGTTTACTCAAATTGTGAAACTCACCAACTATTCGTAGTTGACCCGTTTTCTCACATGCTTTTCAGGTACGATTAAGATGAAGTGTTTGCTTACGTGCTAAGTGCTTGATGTGTGTAAGATTTGCGTGCGGGATGTTATGATACATTATATTAAATAGAATTATGTATCGTATTGTATGATGTGTGTATCACCTAGACGGTAATGAAATATGAGATAATGTAAATTGAAGTATATTAATGTATTCCGTTTTCTTTATAAACAATGTGGTTGATATCAGAGGTGTCTGTTGCATCCCGTTTACGTTTCCGCTGCGGTTACGGGGTGTTACAATATTTATTATACCTTTTTATTTAAAGCTAATATATACACAGACACACACACACACATATATATATACATATAGGATTGATTTTTTTTAGAACCACTTTGAGTTTTAAGAACCCGAAAGAACTCAACGTAACAAAATTTTTTTCGAATTTTTTTTACACATGTGTAATACGTAAATGTAAGTGATGTACAAAAAATTACGGTATTTTTTTACACACCGAATCGACTTTTTACACATGTGAAACTAACGTTTAAACTTGTGTAATTATAAAAAATACTTACTCACTCTCATGCTTCATTTATTAATTAAATTTAATCTCAACCACATATTTCATATCATTTAATTAAATGTGTGGTTCAAAATTAAGTTCTTAAAGTTCTTAAAACTCACCATGGTTCTCAAAATGACCCTCCTCTATAATATAATATAATATAATATAATATAATATAATATAATATAATATAATATAATATAATATAATATAATATAATATAATATAATATAATATAATATAATATAATATAAAGGACTCAGAAGGTTGTTCAACAACAAGCTATGTCAAGCTAGACGTATCATTTTCACAAAAATAATGTTTGTTTGTCATTGGTATTAGTTATAATACTTAAAAACAATTAACAGAAAAATAAAAAAATAAAATCAACAAAACCGGTCATGACCGGAGTCGAACCCGCTCACCATCCCAGCCTAAAGTTTTAACGAATAGTGGACCGACCATCTGGGCCAGTGGCTCACTTGTTTAAATATTAAAACCATTAAATTATATTCAGAACCCAGATTAATCCCCAATTAAATTAGAAACCCTAGAACTTCAAATCGATATATCTGATAATCGTGTGCGGTAATTACGTTAGGGCTATTGTCAATAGAGTAATAATGAACCAGTAGCATACCTTAATTACCTAAAACCATTCTGAATTAATGGTGAACGAATTACAACATTTGACGGTCCAAAACAAAATCGATTATGATCTTCCGATTGATTGTAATGATGAGAAGAAGGTGCATACAAGTTAAATTGAGTTATGATGATATGTCGATGGTATCTCCATAATTTGATTTAGAACAGTTTGTTAATATATAAATTCGTATCTTAATGATTTGGTTTTCCAAATTTATTTGTCGGTATAATTCGTAATACACATGTAAACGATCTTACAAAATCAATTTCGTGTATAATACATAGATTAGGGTACAAGAAAACAAATGGTATGGGGCTTAAGAACTGAATACGGGTTTGGGTCAGAATATGGGTTTGGGTCTGGGTTATAATATAATATAATTAGGCAGATTTGCTATTTAGTCCCTCAAATTTGGGTGTGGAAACAATATGGGTTAAAACTAAGTATTAGGATGTATTTGGCATATAACTGAAAGTTATTTTGATAATTAAATAAATATAATAAACGATAATAATAAAATTTTAATATTTTGATAAATGCGATGTTTTGTTGATTAAAATTACATAAAATCGAAAACGGGTCTAGTATTGGCATTTAGATTATTATATGAAAACCCGAGTTTTTACGGTATCCCCTACTTTCAGGAATTTCGTCCTGAAACTAAAGAATACTAAAACAAATTTAGTAATAGAATAGATAAATATTTGAGAAAATAAAAATTGAAGATGAATTTTAAATATATATCATAATGTGGAACTTCGAGTAGTCGGCAGACCGCTACAAATGAAAATCCGATAAGGGAACTTATATATAGGATGTACCAGTGGCATATCCACCATGTCCTTGTCTTCTTAACATTCGTACCGTTACTTCAAAACTATTTTCGGTTCTAGATTATGACACACGGTTATACGTACAATGAGTTTCATGCGATGATTTTGATAATTATATATGCATCCATAAATAATTAGATCGTCGGATGGTCCACATAACTCGTCCCATCATGTGGGTTACAAAACATTTGACAGTCATAACATTGTGAGAAAAGTTTTAATACATTTTTATTGAAAATCAGTAGATCATTATTGTGTAAAATATTTCGTGAAATAAAATGAACATTTTGAGTTGTTAAATAAAATATTAAAGTTTCTAAAACATCTTTTGATAATAGGACTTAAATCTTGAAAGGTGAAAAGGAAATGATTTCTTATAGTTGATATTGAGATGGATTGTGATACGCGATAATGAACAAATAAACTAGAAGTACAATATCAATTAGTTAGTTGTCTTGGGAAAGGTTAGAAAAATTTTATTTGTATAACAGACTTAAGATTGATAGGTTATTCAAATTGTAATTGTTAAAATCCAAAATCGAATGAAGAGTTGTTATAAAATAGGTTCAAATATGAATGACGAATAAGTAAAAATCATCATTGAGGAACTTAATTATGGTTGACTTGATTCATCTGATTTAAAACACCTTGATTATCTATATTAACTTAAATAGTTTTGATGATCAGACTTGTGCTTGTTATTGTTGTTGTTATTACGGGATTGAGTAGGGCAAATGTATTGAAATTACCAACAAAGAGATTAGTGAAAAATGTTGAATTGGTTACATTAATTTTTTGAATTTTGAGTTTTTATTCTAGGGATTGCAGTAGCTGATGTACATAAAATTATACATCTTTTCGGCATCAAATAATCTCTAAAAGCTGCATTTTCTATTAAATAACATAGGACAAAAAGCTACTTATCATAATAAAATGTAATTTCAGGTGAAACCAAGCCCCAAATGAAGTAACAAGCAAAAAGACAAAGAAAAATAGAAGAAAACACAAGAAAAGCAAAGAAGCACGCCCCCATGACTCAACAAACACGCCCCCATGCTTCTGAACACCAGAAAAGACAAAAATATACAAAAAAAAGACAAAAACTGGGAACAAAAGCACGGGGCCGTGCTCCTCAACCACGGGGCCGTGGTCGTCTACCAGAAAAGACAAAATGAATTTTCCATATGTCACTAAAAAGCACGGGGGCGTGCCTACGTAAGCACGGGGCCGTGCCTCTCACTCCTTATTGCCTATAAATAGTGGCTCATGTTGCACTCATTTGGTGTGCCTTGAAAAGAGTTCTATCTGGTTTTCTCTTATAAAAACACACACTAACACTCACATAGAAGATTTAGTGAAGAGTTTGAAGGCTTGGAGGTCATCATCATCAATCATCATCATCAAACATCATCATCATCTTTAAGAAGGAAGATTCATCCACATTTGGTTAGATTGTTCTAGTTTAATCATGTGTTTGTTATCATCATCCATCCTAATGTTAATCACCATACTCATTATGTGAACTCCATTTACCATCTAAAATCTATGAAGAAGCTTTGTTACTTGATGATTATTTAAAACATGTGGTGTAGTCTAGTAAAGTCCATGGTTATCTTACAATTATCTTTTAATCAGAAATGTTTCACCATCTTAAATTACTAATTCAAAGTTGGTGATTGTCAATTACATTGGCAATCGTTCATGATCGATTCATGTTCTTGAAAGATAGAAAAACTTTGATACATTATCAAAACATGGATCCTTATATTGTACTTAGAAATGATGAGATATAAGTTATGATGTATTTCTCTAAGTCTTGGTAATCCGAAAATGGCTTTGCTTAGGATATCATGCTAGTTAAAGAAGTCATATGTTAACGAAATGTGTAGTCATAACCTACATAAATCAACCAAGGGGAGGTTGTGTGAGTTAACTACAACCACCCGAAGTTGTTAGAATTGGTATTTGAGAAATTGAAGTCAATCCTAATCTTTCTACGTTATGAAACTACTTGCCAACTTAAATTGACTTCATTGAGGTAGCATGACATTAGGAAAGGATGGACTTTAAAATGCGCATGTTACCTCTTTAGTGCCAAAGATGCTCACGTAAGGCTTAAGGAGCTATCTATCATATATTGCTATGACAAAGTTTAACACATGTTTGAATATTAATTATCAATGCTAAAATGGAGTGGATTCTTGATCTTAGATGGTAACCTTCACGTAATTGACTACTCATTTAGAATCTCACGTCTTGGTCACCTATATATTATATATAAGTATTTATATTTATAAAAAGTTCAAAATTTAACCCCAAAATGACTAAAACCTCCGATTAAAGTAAAACAACGATTTATCATTAGAAACATTTGTGTCCACGGATCGATACTTGGTTCTTACCAATACTATTCTACATATAAGATAGGTACACTTGCCTATTTTGTGTATGTTTAGTCTTTGTAGAAATCACTTTTATAAATTTAAAACACGATATTGTGCAAAAGCAAATCATTCCATCTAGTATATTTTATACCACACGCACGCAGCCCATCAAGTTTTTGGCGCCGTTGCCGGGGACACGGTAGTTTCTAAGAACGATCCAAATTTTAATTTAATCATTGTAAATAATTGTACAAATTTTTAACTTTTATTATACTTTATTTTAATATTTTTTTCTATTAAACTATATAATTTTACGGCTAGCCTAATTTTAACCTTTATTAACCTTACCTCTACTTTAGCTTAATTAATTTAGACCGTAGTTTAGTTTAAAATAGCTTAGCCTAACTCGTAGTTTAGCATTAGACTAACCTTTAGTTTAACTTTAACTAACTTTTACTTTAGTTTTCACTTTGATTTAGTCCCATGTATGTCCTCTACTTTTGAATCCGAACTTGTTTCTCCAATTTCTGAACCGGAACAACTCTTTCATCAAAGAGCACGTAAACGGATTGCAGAAACCACCAAAGCAATCAAAGACGAATCAGTAGACGCCACCACATCAGGAGAAAATCAAACCGAAGAAATGATGGCAGCCTAGAACAATGAGCCGAATATGAGCCAATATGCCAAGCCAACTCTCGAAGGCTACGACAATGGAGTGGCTCCACCCGAAATCACCAAAAATTTCGAAATCAAATCAAGCACCATTCATATGGTAGAAAATTCAGTTCAATTTCATGGTCTCCACGACGAGGACCCTCTTTCTCACATATCTCAATTCCTACGAATCTGCGGAACCTTTAAAATTCAAAACAGTTCAGAAGATCAAATCAAACTCAAACTCTTTCCTTTCTCTCTAAGGGGCCAAGTCCTAGAATGGATAGAATTTATTTCCTCTGGTTCCATCACCACTTGGGACCAAATGGTTGAACAATTTCTCCTCAAATATTTTCCGCCTGATAAAACTGCAAAATACCGAGCCAGCATTACCGGATTCCGGACCGATGATGATGAATCGTTACACGCAGCATGGGAAAGATACAAAACTCTCCTGAGAAGATGCCCACACCATGGACTGAGCGTATGGTTACAAGAACAAACTTTCTTTGACGCAAAATCTAGTCAAAAGAAACAGGCCATCGACCAACTCATTGGTGGAGACCTGGGATCCAAATCACCTAACGAAACATTTGAAGTACTGGAGAAAGCCGCAAAGAAGAGTTTCGCTTACAAACCCATAAAGGAACACACCACGTCGATTCCAACACTCTTGTCACAACACAAGTTGAAGCCCTTTCTAAAAAATTCAAACAACTTCAAGCCGGGCTATCAAAAACCAGACTCACCTGTGACACTTGTGGAGGAAGTCATAAGACGAGTGACTGTAAACAAGTCATTATGGCCATGGAAGAAGTCGATTTCATCACTCGACGGAAGAACGCTTTCAGCAACAATTACAATCCAGGATGGAGAAACCACCTGAATTTCAGTTGGAAAAACGGAGGTAACACTCAACCCTTACCCGGATTCGAAAAAAGACCGATAAATCAACCTTTCCAACCAAAACCCCAATTTCAAGATCAAAGTTCTAGTAGCCATCAAAACCCAAGCTACTCGAAAATCAAAGAAATGCTAATCCAACTCATGACCTAAACAAATGAAGCAGAAAAGAAGGCCGACTTAAGATCTGTTGATATTAGCGGAGTATTATTAAAACTTGAAGCCGATCTCAAAAGTCAACAAGCATCACTACAGAATCTTGAAACTCAAATCAGAAAAATTGCCCGACAATTATCCGAAAGACCACCCGGCACTCTTCCAAGCAACACAATCCCCAACCCAAATGCGACAGCTAATGTTGTTACACTCAGAAGCGGTACAACCACTATTGCCTCACCAACTTCAGAACCAGTTACGGAAAAGGGGTCTCCTGATGAAACGCAGGAAGGACCGACCCCAACAGGCATTTTACAACCCAAGGAGCCTGTTCGAACTTATGTTCCACCTATTCCATACCCTGGAAGGCTGAAGTAGGAACAACTGGAAGCTCAGTACGGGAAGTTTTTAGAACTCTTCAAACAACTTGATATGAACATCCCGTTTGTCGAAGCCATCACTCAAAAGCCAAATTATGCCAAATTTCTCAAAGAAGTGCTAACAAACAAAAGGAAGCTGGAGTAACTCTCACATGTCACCCTAAGTGAAGAATGTTCAGTAGTCCTCCAAAGCAAGTTGCCAACAAAAATGACCGATCCAGGGAACTTTACTATCCCTTATCCCATAGGAAATTTGTATATTAGCAATGCCCTGGCCGACCTAGAAGCTAGTATTAATTTAATGCCTTACGCGGTTTTTGCAAAACTAGGGATAGGAGAACCAAAGCCCACCCGCATGAGCATTCAATTAGCTGACTGATATGTTAAATACCCTCGGGGCATTATTGAAAACATGCTCGTCAAGATTGACAAGTTTGTTTTCCCAATAGATTTTGTGATTCTGGACATGGAGGAAGACAAAAGTGTACCTCCGATTTTAGGAAGACCCTTTTTATCCACCGCAAAGGCTATTATTGATGTTTGCACCGACAAACTCACTCTCAGGGTCAATGACGAGGCAATCACTTTTGACATAGGAAAATCTATGCAATATCCGCAACATCACGATGACACATTATACTGTGTTGACATAATCGATTCTATTGTGAGTTGCTATGTGCGGAAATCTTCCCTTGATACCTCATTAGAAACACAAATCACAACTGAAACTATTACCAAACCCATTTTAGAAAACTAAAATATTAATGAAGAAGCATCAGAAGTAGTATGTGAAATCACCAAATGTAATGAGAAATAAAAACCATCCATCGAAGAACCACCAGCCTTAGAGTTAAAAGAACTACCAAGCCATCTCAAATACACCTTTCTAGAAAAAAAACTCTCAACTTCCAGTAATTATTTCATCTCACATTTCTAAAGAAGAGAAAGACGAACTTCTTAAGGTTCTCAAAAACCATAAGAAGGCCATCGCATGGAAGATCTTGGATATCAAGGGCATCAGTCCCTCCTTTTGTACTCATAAAATTCTCATGGAGGAAGAATACAAACCTGTGGTCCAACATCAAAGACGTCTCAATCTCAACATGCAAGATGTGGTGAAGAAGGAAGTGATCAAACTACTTGATGCCAGATTAATCTACCCAATCGCATATTCACCTTAGGTTAGTCCCGTTCAAGTAGTACCTAAGAAGGGAGGAATGACAGTCGTAATGAACGAGAAGGACGAGCTGATACCAATGAGAACCATCACAGGCTGGCGAGTTTGCATTGACTACCGGAAGCTTAATGACGCCACAAGAAAAGATCATTTTCCATATCCTTTCATCTATCAAATGCTTGAGCGATTATCAGGAAAAATGTTCTACTGTTTTCTTGACGGATTTTCCGGATATTTCCAAATTCCCATTGCTCCTGAAGATCAGGAGAAAACCACCTTTACATGTCCATACGAAACCTTCGCCTACCGAAGAATTCCATTTGGATTATGTGTTAATCCAATAACTATAACACTAACAGATCTCAGATCTGTGGATAATCGATTAATACGTTTATATAGATCTGGATCATAATTACTATAGATTTAGTGTTGTATGTGTTTATATATTATCAGTATATGTATACTAGTAATTCGTATAATATTAGTTTGAATATTGAGAGAACGATTGGACAGAGATTCGATAATTAACTCTCTAAACTTAAATTAACAGTGAACAGTGTTCACTATATATAGAAGAAGGTCTGGTTCGCTAACATCCCTAGCGAACCAGACACTGCTTCGTTACAAACATTAATTTAGACGAAACACCCCCTGATTCGTTAACATCCCCTAACGAATCAGGAGGGAATACACTTAATGTCTTAGTTCGCTAACATCCCCTAGCGAACTAGACTTTAAACCTATCGAACTAGATAATAATTTAACTAATTATTACATTAAATAATAAACAAAACGTTAACGAAAATTACAAAGACTCAAGACGCAAAACCGTGCACTAACAGACATCCCCTCGTCTTGAGCTCTTTGTCTTTAAATTATTTGAAGCGCTTGGACTGCCAGTCTCTGCAACTATAAATTCCATGCTCATGGCACACACGAACAACTCGTTGGAACTGCATAGCCAGGTCATAGTCTTCTTGGCGCTCGAACAAAATCTGCTTTCTGTGGAGCACGTCATTGTCTGTCTCTGATAAATTAACCAACCACATCGGGTCGATTATCTTGATGAGCTCAGTCTTCAGTCCTCTGCCAAGAACAATGACGGCCTCGCCAGTACGATTGTCATAGTACCAGCGGTTGAATGAGAGATGCAACTGTTGGGGCATCGTCTTCACAGGAACCTATTTCATCGTCTTTGGCGGCTTTACCTTCAGGAAAAGTTTCCTCCAGCCAGTCCTCGGATCAATCTCGTCAATACGCTTACGCCTTGGGACTTGGGGCTTGAAGAACTTGAAGCCGTGATTGACCTCGAACAGTAAGTGTTGGTGAAACCATTCAGCTGTTCGGTAACCCCCACGATTGATAAATGGACGTCTCGCGAGGGTACGAACATCCCACAGCGGCAAAGTAAGAACATCCATTATCGTCTCGTAATACTGAATCCCCTTCTCCCATTTGATTATACATACTTTAAGCTTAGAATCATACAACCAGGAGACAATGTCACCATGTACCTTGGAAACAGTCTTGAAGGAGGTCACTTGATTTGCTTTGACCCATGCAGCAGCAGTGTCTTTCCGTTCTTGATCAACATATCGATATGCACTAATAATTTTACCCACTTTTTGATGTTTAAACCATCGTGCAATATCATCATCCGTTATAAATTCAAGTGAGTGAACTGTCTGCTTACACTTAAAGATCTTTTCCAACTCATCCTCAGTTTCTTTAAACGTCTAATCATCGAATACTGGAGCACCTTGATCAACATTAGTGTGTTGAAACAAGTCAGGGTACTCCTCAGCAGTGACGTCTTCCATCTCAATATCCTCGTCTTCATAAATAAAATCCGTATTCATCTAAATTGAGGGATCATCTTCTAAACCTTCCTCATTCACCACTTCAACAACAGGTTCAGTTTCTAACACAGTTAATTGTTCGTCATTCAGCCCAAGCAGTATGGAAATCTGCTCCCGTGTTAGAGATCTATCCACAAACTCACCAACCTCTATCTCATCCTTGTTCACCACACTTTTAACTACCCCTGATCCATCCACAAAAATCACCGTATTAGCCGCAATCATCTTAATTGGCTTGGCGGCAGTTGGATCTTGATAAATAATAATCTGTTTATCCGAGTCTTCACCGCCACTAGTACCAGCACCGGAAGATGAGCCATATGATTGTTTAGGCTCACCTCTTACACCAGACTCGTCAGGGTCTTTATCATCATCTTTGATTTTCTTCAGGGCATCTTCTTTGCATGTCAGTTGAAGGATTAACTCCTCTTGTTCCTTTAATTTCACCCCCTGAGACTCAACAATCGTACGCAACGACTTAGTCTCCTTCTGACAAAATGAAATATAACTCATCATCCGTCTTTGATTTTCCACGAGTCGTTCTTGATTTTGACGGTCAGCTGCCATTTGGTTTTCATAAAGATGTAGAAGATTCAGCAGCATCTCCGTCTGACGGTTTGATGGCAAGTTGTACAATGAGGGGTGAACAACTTGAATCGATCCCTGAGGTCGAGTGATTCTTATAAACGAGACATCACTAGCAGGTGGTGGAGTAGGAGGACGAGGAGGAAGAGGCCTCATCGATGGTGTTGAAGGAACGGTAGATAATGTAGCAGGAGGCCTTGGTATCTCGGATAATGTCATTTGAGGGATTAAACCAAGCCTTTCATGTGAGACCAATGTTGTCGTCAATGTAAGCATCGGAGTGCTAGTAGTAGGCGGCACTACCAAGCGTTGGGGCATTGATTGACGTGGTGGTGGAACCCCAATAACTACCCCAGCCCCCTCTGAAACACGTCTCTTCTTCGATGGCTCACCAGTTGCCACCGCTTTCCCTTTCCGTTTCCTTTCTTGTTGGGCTGCAATGGTGGTAGCAAAAGCAGCATTGACTGCCTCTTGTTGCTATTGAAACGCAGCATTACCAGCTCCACCATCACCATCATTACCATTATCATCTCCACCATCATCGTTCCCACCTTCTCCCCCTTCACGCTTAGAATCCGAATCATCGTGGATCCAGCGCTCATTAGGAGGACATACATAGTTCGGATTGATTATATGTCCAATCATCCGTTTATCTTGTGGCTTCTCATTTCTATAAGTTAACATTCGATGCACAGTTTCAGCTGTCATGTGTTCCATATGAAGTACATCGTTCACCAACGTCTGATCAATAGCCAAATTCGGAATTAAATCTTGAATAATCAGCTGAAGAAAGCGAGGATACATCAAGAACTTCTTTGACTGAAGTGTTTGCTGAACCTGTTCCTTCAAATGGTCGAAGACTAACTCTGAGTAATTAAACGGCTTCTTCAGAATCAAAGCAACAAATGTTGACTGCAAACTAAGTCTACACTCGTCAAACCCCCTACGACGCCCACTCATACAATGAAGTAGAACATGTAGAAGATACTTGTATGGTGGACATAACCCGTTCTTGTTCAACATCGATTTATGAATGTCGCCACCATACCGCAAGCGTGTGAATAAACCTTTAACCAACGTCCTGTCGAATTCACTCGGGTTGTTATCGTTACCACCAAATTGAAGTACGCGGCGAATAACCTCAACATCAATCGTAATCGGGGTTTGATTGATTGTAGCTCGAATGTATTTATCGTCCTCAACATATTCAGCTGTGTTCCAAAATTTCCTGATAATACTCAGATACACTTTAGGTCTAGCAGTTATAGCATAGTGTATCACCGAGCGTCGTAAGAAGGCTAACATATCCCCAAACACATCCACATTTGCCACATCTTGATTCACGTAAGCACAGATATTATGTTTCTTGTCAAAGGGTAGCAAAATAACATCGTCTTGTTGTTCTTGTTGTGGTGGTTGATCTTGTAGAGGTTGCTCTGGTGGTGGTTGCTCATGTTGTCCTTGATCAGCCATTTGAACTGTATAAATATACATGATTATGAGAAATGTGAAGATATAATCTATATTAATCATCAAAATATGTTTAATTACTTATAATTGGTGTATTCACTGTCATAAGATATGTATATTTAATTTATTTTACGCGTTTAGTCGATTGAAATACTTTATATAATTTAAAAGTGAATTTTAAATTTAATTAAATAATTAAAATGTCATTCATTAAGTATCACTCTGATTCGTTACTATTCAGTAACGAATCGGCGATTCGCTATCAGGTAAATAAGCTAACGAAGCAGTCTTAGCAAATTACTTTTCAAAATGACGAACTAAGGATCTAGTTCGTTATGATTTTAACGAATCCACATCTGATTCGTGAATTAAATTATTCGCAGAGCTAGTTCGTGTAATTCCTTAACGAATTGGACACGAAGCAGTTCCAATTCGCTAAGGATAACGAATGGTCAATTAGACTTAATCTTTGACCTGCAATGTCAAAGTCAAAATTAAGATGAACATCGATAGTCAACATTATGAACCCAGAATCAATTAGTCCAAAACTATCGTTGAATCATCAAAATAATGAGCGTATTGAACTCAGAAACACACTCATAAGCTGATGGTGATGAGATTGAGGCTCAAAACCTAGATATATTGAGGTTAACCGAAGCAAACAGAACCACAGAAACCATGAAAACATAATCAACCTGGCAAACTATAATCAAACGTCAATTAAAGTCCACCAAGGGTATCAGAAATGGATTCTGATTTCATTGAAACATAAATAATCAAGTTCATCAACACAAATCATAAATAAAATGGGTTTATAAACTCGGAAAACTCTTAGACCACAAAAATCCATAATTAGACTATCAAAGCTCAGTCATTTTTGACGAAAATCATATCGCCATGATCAACTATACCTTAGACACACAGAGATATCCTTGAAATGTCGAAAAATGAAAGTCGAAATTTCAGAAAAAATTTGAATAGGGTAACTTTAGTGTGAAAGAAGAAGAAGAACAGTGAAGGATTGTTCGTGTTTCTTGCCTTATATAGGCTCACACGCTACCCGAGGTACACAATGTACGAATTACCCAATTCGTTTGAATTATAAATAACGAATTAGATGATTCGTTATGACAGTTCGTTACATTATTGTAGTGAATGAGACATAATTCGTGTATGTGATTCATTAAATATGTACAACGAAGAAGGATGATTAGGTGAGCGAACTAGAAACTAGTTCACTAAGGAATCACCTAGTTCGTTATCCATAAATAACGAAGTAACTTTCATCGAATTTAAAATCTTTATTTAATTTTAAATTAAATTAAATGAATTAAATAATAAATTAAATCAAATAGATTTCAAAATTTTTTTTTAACTTAAATTAATTTCCGAGAACCATTTTATCCCGATAACAAAAATACTTTAAAAATATTTCATTTTTACGAAACATAACTTAAAACCATTAAATAATATGTAAAATGAAAATGAAGAAAATATTTTTGGTATTTTGTAAAAAATTAAAAAATGTATTTACCAAAGAATATCCGAACATTAAAAATAGACAATCTTTTTGTGTTTTTCAATGATTTATCAAAAACAAAACATATTTTTGTAATTTTGATGAGTTTGTGCAGAGAATCATATTGACCAAAATGCCATTCCATCACAGTTTTATATTTCAACGATATTATGACTGGCGTTAAGTCGGTCATTGATATTGTTGTTCACTTAAATCTTGTAACAAACCTTCGAGCATTTTTGTGATATGATTTATGGTTCAATTAGCGCACAGAATATCAGAAACTATCAGCCCCTAATCTCGGTTCAAGCTTAATTTGATTTTTGCCAAATCACCCCAACTTGACTTAAGCCATTATAACGTTGATCAAAATTTGAAATTTTTGAATATTTGAGCAATGCATCAAGTTTCCTTTACTGTGAGTGAATATGCACGAGTCCATCTATCGGCTTACATACATTGTATCCCCTGAGGTCCGTTTCTTATTGGTATTGAGACGCACGCAAGGGAGGAACAATTGTATGACTAACAGCGGATTTTGATCATGTCAGTAATTTAGATTGTACAAAGTACAACGGTGATCAAGTTTAATGACTTTGGGTTTGCTCTAGAAAGCAAGTGAAATATTCATGCTTATGAATACCAGATGATTAAGCTGCATAAAGACTCACAGTGTCCAGAATCCTAACGCTTATTATTTGCTTTATTATATTTTTGGGTGATCAACAATTATAAGGCTTGAGTATGACCGGTTATTACATTTCTGTCATCTTTACCAAGACTTTTGCTAGTGACTAACACCTCTTTCAATTTGGCTTTTCTTTTAGTTTATATCACTTACTTTACTCTAGCAGCTTGGTTAAGACCTATCAATGCACCAATGATTAAGCACACAGTCTTTTAAGCTTATTTCTTTCTGGATTTGGGGTCAAATAATCAATGTACTATCATTTTCTCTTTTTGCTTCAAAAACTCAAAATTTTGAGAAGCATGAAATAAAATGATTTAAATTGCCCCAGTTAATTTAAGTTCATAAATTAATGGCTTCCTATTCATCTTCAGGTAGAGAATGGGACCAAAACATGCAAGCACGCTTCACAAACTTAAATAACTGACTAAATTCTCAGCTAAAAATAAAGTAGAGTGCTTAACGAACGCCCCAAATACTTTCCAGTTGTCAGATAAATGGCTAACCCGAAGATTTCCAAGAGATTTTAAGGACCAAACATATACAAGTATATGTTCTTCAAAATAGAAGCAAATGACATAATTTTCAGCTAATATAAGCAAAAATCTTTTTGGTTTTTCTCTTTACAAGCTAAAAACACAATCTTTTTGTCTTTTTCAGATTTTTCTTTACAAAGAAAAGAAAATTCACATTCTTTTTGACTTTTTCAGAAATTTTTCTGTACAAACAGAAATCACAATCTTTTTGAAATTTTCTAATTTTAAAATGTTTTTGGTTTTTCAGATTTTTTTTAAAATAAAACAAGAAATAACACAATATTTTTGAATTTTTTAAAGTTTTCTAATGTTTTTGTTTTTTATCTATACAAACTCAAAACACAATATTTTTGTATTTTCTAGAATTCACCCCCCTAAAACCTAAAAACAGAATGGAATTTAAACAAGAATAAAAACTGAAAATAAAGATAATTATCCTAATTTAAGGATCTCAGCAAGGGTCTTCAATCCATTTAAACCAAGCAAAAAGTTGAAACGTGTTTTATCAAACGCTTTGGTAAATAGATCGGCTTTTTGAAAATCAGTGTGCATTTTCTCAAGATCAATTAATTTCTTTTCATAACAATCCCGTATAAAATGATATCGAATTTCGATATGCTTCATTTTAGAATATTGTACGGGATTCTTGGTGATACTAACAGCAGCAGAATTATCAATCAATATGGGAGTAGTAAGAAACTTCAAACCGTACTCGCGAAGATGTTGTTGTATCCACAAAACCTGGGAACAGCAACTCGAGGCTGCAACATACTCAACTTCGGCGGTTGAAGTGGAGACCGTTGTCTGCTTCTTACACTGCCAGGAAACAAGCCGGCTTCCTAAGAATTGACATCCCTCTGTAGTAGACTTGAAATTGATCTTGCATCCTCCATAATCTGAGTCTGAATAAGCGGTAAGATCGAAAGTATCATCTTTGGGGAACCATAACCCGATGTCAGGATTTCCCCGTAGATATTGCAGAATACGCTTGACCGCTGCCAGGTGAGTCCCTCGGGGACTAGCTTGGTACCTAGCACATAAACAAACAGCAAACATTATGTCGGGTCGAGAAGCAGTTAAATACATTAAAGAACCAATCATGGCACGATAGAGGGTCGGATCAACGGTATCCTCCAATTCATCCGGTGATAAATTGTGACCCAGGGGAAGAGGAGTAGAAGGGATTTTTCCGGTAGTAATATTGAATCGGCTCAAGACGTCGTTCACGTATTTTGTCTGATGAATGAAGATTCCCTTCGCAGACTAATGAACCTGCAACCCTAAAAAGAAATTCATCTCTCCCATCGAACTCATCTCGAACTTGGTTTGCATAATTTTTTGAACTCCTTACACAATGTATCGTTTGTAGACCCAAAGATTATGTCATCAACATACATCTGAACGAGTAAAAGATCATCACCAATATTTTTATAAAATAAAGTGCAGTCAACAGTTCCACGTTTGAAGCCGTTATCCGTCAGATGGTCGGCGAGCGTGCCATACCAAGCTCTCGGGGCTTGATATAGACTATATAATGCCTTGTTTAATCGGCAAATGCGGTCAGGATAATCAGGATCTTCAAAGCCTGGAGGCTGTAAAACAAACACTTCCTCGTGAAGTTCACCATTCAGAAAAGCACTCTTAACATCCATTTGATACACTTTGATATTCTTGTAAGCAGCATATGCCAGGAAGATTCGAATCGACTCTAATCTTGCAACTGGAGCGTAAACCTCAGTGTAATCAATACCCTCTTGCTGATGAAAACCTTGCACCACCAAACGTGCTTTGTTTCTCACAATTACTCCACGATCATCTTTCTTACACTTATATACCAACTTAGTCGAAATTGCCTTCTTGACTCTAGCAGGTTTGTCAATAAGATCCCAAACACCTAAACGTGCAAATTGTTGTAATTCTTCTTGCATTGCTTCTACCTAAGAAGGATCTTGCAGAGCCACACAAGGAGTTGTAGGCTCAACTTGAGATAGAAAGCAAGTAAATTTTGCAACAGTTGCAATTTCAGATGCGTGTAAATCAGCATGAGAACATAGAGCATTATTGTCACTTGAAGAAGCAATTTGATGTCGTGTCTGAACCCCTACATCAAGATCTCCAATAATGTTTTCTTGTGGATGATAATTATGAATTCTGAGAGTAGGATTTTCAGAAACAACAACGTTTTCAAATAAGTTAGTATAATGTTCACCCAATTCAGGAGATGAAACATTATCCTCATTCACAATTGCATTATCATCAGATGAAGACGAAGCAGTATCATAATGAACAAGAGAATCATGATCAGGTTCTTCAGTTGGAGCAACAAATGGAGCTTCAACATCATTGCAACTTGCAAATCTTGGAATTTCCAAATGTTCTTCAAAATAAGCATGGACTAAATCTTCATCTGGATGATGGATTGATGGAGTAAGTGTATTAAATAAGCTATCATAGTCAAACATCCAATCGGGACCTTTCTCTTTGAGGAGGAGTAGTGTACCGTTGACAGTCCACATGGAACCATTCCTCAACACAACCAGATGTAAAATTATATACCCTTTTCTTTGGAGATGCATACCCCAAGAAATAACTGTAGGTTCCCAGCCGGATCTACACAGCCCCATGTAATAAGATACGAGCATAAGATAGATAATATGTTGAACCAATAAACAAACACACGTCACAATACTAATAAGCACGATTGTATTGCAACACTTCAACACGTGATATCAGTAATCACCAATACACGTTCGGAAAAACTATATCAAAATAAGTCGAAGTGAGGTTTAAATAGACCTCAACAACTTCGCCTAACATACTAGGCGAAGTTGTCATAACTTCGCTTATCTCCAAGTTCGCCTACATCCCAGGCGAACTTGTGCAAAACAATATTCAAAACCAAAACTAACAATCTAACACGATTACAGACACATACAAAACACGAGATACAGACTACTGACATTATGCACCAACATACTCCCCCTTGGCAGTAGCTTCATATCTCTATCTTCATTCTCGTGTCTAGTAATCCCAAATATCTCGTGTCACCCGTCTTCAAGCATGAACTCCCTGTCTTACACAGACAGAGACCACCCTCTGGTACTTTTTGGCTTCATCTTTCCACCCAGAAATATAGAAGATCTTCTTATCATTTAGTACTTGCAAATCAGCTTGAGACAAATTTACCAAGTGAATGGGATCATACACTCTTAGAATCTCCTGTTCGTCTTCATCTTCCATGACAGCTTCAGCTGTTTGACTATCAACGTACCACCACTTGAGACCCTTTAAGACATCCTTGGGCATTATCTTCATCGGCACTTCTTTCAAACACCGAATCGGCTTATATTTCATCACCATCCAAGGTTTGCCATCAGCTCGCATTCCCCTTTCCTTATCTTCAACTAACTTTCCTTTCTAAGGCTTTAACAACTCAAATTTCTTCTCTTTCACACTTTTTTTCCACACAATCTTCCCAATTATTCTAGCCATATTGTCATCACTCCTATTAATCAATCTCAATCTAGCTAAATCCTTCACCTCACACTCAGGCAAGGTATTGAGAGATCTCAACGTCCTCTTAAAATACTGAATCCCATCAAAGCGTTTAATCACAAATAACTTTAACTACTCATCATACAGCCAGCAAATAATACATTTCTTCGACTCAGCATACCCTTTGATATTGTAACTCTTTTTGAATATTGTTGGAACCGATGGCTTCTTTGTCTTAACAAACCATTGAACATAGCCTTTTTTCCATCTCGGCTGTTCTTCCCACTCAGAATCATCTGACACATCCATATCTTGACTCACATTCACCTTGTCAACGTCTGGAATATCATGTTCTACACTATCATCCACAATCTCACCTTCTTCTATCTCACTATCAATCACAATCTGTTCTCCTATCTTTTCAATCTCCTCAATAGTTAACACATCATCATCACCCAACATTTCCTCATCATCAACAACCACGACATTTTCACCACCTGATTCACCTGCCGTTCCAGTTGACTCCCCCTGAGATGTGGAAGTCCCAAGAGTTTGTTCAGTTCTTGGCAACTCACCACCTGCACCTTTCGATGCATTGGGATCATCATCTCTATCTTGTCTCTTCTTGGTTCTCAACTTGTCGCCCTTGCAGCTCGTCTCCCCCTGAGATGCTAAGAACTATTTTAGAGCATCAAATAGTTTACCGTGTTCAACAAGGAGGGACGATTGGATCTGATTTTCTGCTACAAGTCGCTGGATAGCTTGAGTCTAGATTAGATTGATTCTTGACTGTTCAGCAACTACCCGTTCAAGAGCAGCTATCCTTTCAGAGTCAGACAAGGTAGCATCAAAATCAAAACGTATGTGAGAAACGTCTTGAGCATAAGGTGGAGGTATTCCCAAAATAGCTGGAGTATCAGAAGTAGTCTGAAAAGTAACTGCGGGTGGTATTGAAACAGGCAACCCCGCAGTAGCAACCAACGTTGACTCAACAAATCTTGCAACAACCTCCGATGGAGTAACAGTAGGAGGTGGCAAGGAGACTATCTCCGGTGCTGTAAATTGAAACGTGGTCGGAGGAACACCAAAGGATGACGATGTGGTCACCACGGGAACACTTGAGGTCATCGGCACTGTCACAGGCATAGAAGCAGGAACCATAGTCATACCAGATAACGAGGGTGGAGAGAAACGAACCACCCTTGAGCTTTCACCAACTCCTGAACTCTCACCAGTTCTGACCTTCTTCGATCTTCGTACCAACTTGTCTAACTCCTCCTCATAGTCAGATTCACTGTCATCTGAGTCTTTCTTTCTCTTGCCATGTATTCTTTCTTGTCTGACCAGAATCTGTTGTGCTTCAGCAATATCGTCAGTGGAGGAATAAGAGTCGGTTCTCTCAGAATCCGCCACAGACGTAGCGACCATAGAGACATGCACACCAGATGCCTCAGCTACTGGAGCTCGAACCTCAGCAGCTGGATCAATTTGTTCCATGTAGAAGAACCCTTGTCCTCCAAAGGCGGCTTCAAGATCGACCTGTTCTTCCGGAGCTGCAACAGGATCAGCAGGCAGTGCTTGCTGTACCACAGGTGGTGGTTGAACCACAGGAGGTGGTTGAGGAACATTAGCCTGTTGCGGTTTCGGGTCACGAAATTCATCTCCTGGAGGAGCAATATAGGCAGGGTTCACCAAATAACCAAACAATGCAGTGTGCCACGGACGAAGCTCTGGTTTGCTACGAGCACTTGACGACCTACATTGCGCAAAGATTCTCTTACTTACACTCTCAACATAACGGGTAGGACGTCGTTGAGGCATCGTAAGGGCTACATGATTCAGAATCGTCTGTAAAAATCTCTGGTACATTAAAAATCTTTCCCAGGCAACCGCGTGTCTCTGATGATCAATTTCATAAAACACCATCTGACTAAAGCTGTATGGCTTGTTGTAAGTCAGGGCTGTCATTGCAGATTGCATCGTTGCCCCCATACCGTCTGTACCAGCTTTACGACCAGACATGCACACTATCATCACGTGCATCAGAAAACGCCACTGATCTAGTAAAAATCCCTTTCTCCTTTGAGTGTCACCCAACGGACCCGAATAACCCATACGTAGAAACGCACCATCTCTGAATGGAGCCGGAAAATCTGTTGGATCATTTGTAGTTTCAACCCCGAACTGCAAAGCGACCCTTATTTGATCTGCAAAGAACTGTACCACCTGATTGTTCACTGTAGCGCGCATAACCGGAGGATCAACTCTACAGTCATATTCTACCGTTCGCCAAAAGTCTTCAATATTTGGTAGAGAAATGGGGAGAGTAGTCGTGATAGCGTGAAAAATACGTGAGCGAACGAGGAATGATATGATCTCACGATAGTCGTCTATACCACTAGCATCCGGATCTAAAGTGATATACATGTTGTGACCCGGAAAGAAATGTCGGTTGTTGTCACCCCCTTCGTCACCACCAGCACCACCAGCCCCTGCCACAGCAGCCATATCTGCACAACAAACGGTCTAAGTTAGAACATCGATGTAGGAGGTCATAACTTCGCCTGTTACCATGAGCGAAGTTATGATAACATCTAATGTGCAGGCAAAGTTAGCCATATGGCGAAGTTGAGTACAACTTCGCCTTAAACCCTAACTTCTCCTGAGAACAAACCAGAACGTTTAAATAAAATAAGCTTGAGCAGGCGAAGTTATACCTAAGGCGAAGTTGAGAACAACTTCGCCTAAACACTAACTTCGCCTTTAACTGAAACGGCGCAACCCGGTCGTTTTTTTTTTCAAGGTTTTGATTGATATTTTTTTTAGAATGAAAACATGAGAAGATAGTACTATCGAGATCTAGAAGACTAAATGGGTTACAAACAATGTAGAAACAGAAAGTTTATCGAGTGTTTAAAGGGTTGCATAAACTATGTCACAAATCGGACCACAAAGGCTTCTGATTAACACCATTAATATGAATTACAGGTTAAACCGATCCTACACACCTTGATCACGGACAACAAACAGATAATAATGAGGTTCGATTCAAGGATTAAGTTCGCCGAGGGTAGAAGTGTGGTTATAAGTTCGCCGAGAGTTTGAAGGGTGGAAAGTATTTGACCAAGTTGACCCCTGTAACATTTTTTATACTTTTGAAAATACATGGGCGAAGTTATTGTCAACTTCGCTTACCATTAACTTCGCCCCTGAACAACTTCGCCCCTTTACCTTACCAGTAACTTCGCCTATTTTAATTTACAAACCAGACCTTATATATTTGATCAAAAAGCAACTGGCTTTTAAGAACCAAGTAACCAAGTTTTAAACCATAAAACAAAATATGCAATGAAAATTTTAGTAATTAAATAAACGGAATCAAATTTCAGTCTTGACGAGGACCTGCATGTTTTAGAAAAGATCCGAACAGGAATCATACTAATTAAGCGGCTGTCACATAGATCCATGTTCAGCGGTATTATGACATAAAGAAATAGGTTGTAAGCAGGTATAAAACTTAGTATGGTTTTCATCGCTTCTGTGATACGGATAAGGTTCAATTAAGCTCAAACTTTAGATGGACATCACATGAGAGATTGTGATGCCTCCTATCTATTCTCAAAGCGTATTTGGTTTTCCCCAAGTCACCCCGAGTTGACTTCTACCCGTAGTGTCTGATTAAACAGTAAGCACACATCGATCTTTAGAGTCTTCTTCCCGTTCTCTTTCTTGCCTCTTTATTGATATTTGAAACAACATAAGCTTCAGAAGGCTTAACAACATTTTTTTTTTAATAAAGACATTAATACAGCTTCAAATTATAGACAACTGCAAGTCCCGAATCTGGATCACTGTAGGTACTCGACACTATCTTCTCGGGAATCAGAACACTCACGGGCTCGTGTATGACTGGGTAATCACTTTTCTGCCTATCATTCGGAAAGATGTATATGGAGACTTGCACAACTCAGAATGATTCTCCACATTAAATCGAGGAGATTTAGTTTGTATCACTTCTACTTTTACGCACCATAGAAAGCTACCCTAACATACAATGGCTGTTCTAGAGTCTTTTTGGCCTAATAACTTCACCAGTTAAGCACACAGAATTAGCGTTTCTATCACTTTCCATGGTTGGATCAATTTTCTTTTAAACATTGTATTGAAACTTCTTACGAAGTTATAGACTTCAAAAATTATATCATCTCCCAAAAAAATTTTAAATTCTATCGCCCCGATCAAGTCAAAGTCTTCAGGTAAACGGTTATCCTGAAGATCCAATGGATCAGCTGGACCGATCACATATGTGTATGTGTCCTTCTAACTAAGTATGAACGACTATTTTTCAGCGAAAGAGTAAAAACCCATCATAAACTGCCCCGGTCACTTTCAGTCATCTGGTTAATGGCTATCCTCATGATCTACTAGTAGAAGTAAGGACCAAACATATCCGAAGATGTGTCCTTCAAACTGAAGCAACCGACATAATTCTAAGCGATAGTGATGTTTTTTTTTTTTTTTTTTACTCAGGATTGATCATCCCATTAAGCTCAACAAGATTTTGAAAATGGGATCGGTCAAACGCTTTAATAAAAAGATCGGCGAAATTATCCAAAGAATCAACCTTTTCAAGCACAATTAATTTCTTCTCAGCACAATCCCGTATAAAATGATGACGAATGTCAATATGTTTAGTTTTGCTGTGTTTGACGGGATTGTTAGTTACTGAGATTGCAGCAGTGTTATCAATGCAAATAGGAGTTTGAGTGAAATTCAGACCGTAATCGCGCAATTGCTGTTGTATCCATAGAACCTGGGAGCAGCAGTTTGATGCTGCCATGTACTCTGCTTTGCAGGTGGAAATGGCTACTGAGGTCTGCTTTTTGCACTGCCATGACACCAATCTTTCTCCCAGAAACTGACATCCACCGGTTGTTGACTTCCTGTTCTGATTGCAACCTCCATAGTCAGAATCTGTGTAAGCTACCAAATCCAGTTCTCCCCCTTTCGTGTACCACAATCCCAACTTAGGCTTGCCTTTGAGATACCGCAATATTCTCTTCACTCCCTTCATGTGAGATTCCTTCGGGCTTGCCTGAAAACTAGCACAAAGACAAACTGCAAACATAATATCAGGTCTAGATGCAGTTAGATACATTAAAGAACCTATGATTGCTTGATATTGGGTGGGATCAACGTCTTCATCTCTGTCAGAATCAGCACCCAGTTTGTGGTTGACGCAAACTGGAGTATCAAATGGGGTGCTATCGTCCAACTTGAAGCGTTTGAGCACATCATGGACATATTTTGTTTGATGAATAAACATCCCATCTTTCTTCTGATCTACCTGCAATCCCTAAAAGAAAGTTAATTCGCCCATGGCGCTCATTTCAAACCTCTTTTTCATGACTGCTTCAAATTCCTGACACATGGCGACTTTTGATGCAGCAAAAATGATGTCGTCCACATAGACTTGAACTAGTAGAAAATCTCCCCCTTTTCTCTTGAGAAACAGCGTGCTATCGATCTTTCCTCTTTCGAACCCATTATCAAGCAAGTAATCGGACAAGGTTGCATACCAGGCACGAGGTGCCTGATGTAGCCCATATAAAGCTTTACTAAGTTTGTACACATGATCAGGAAAATCTGGATCAGGGAATCCCGGAGGTTGTTCAACATACACCACCTCATCGACTTTACCATTTAAAAAGGCACTTTTCACATCTAACTGGAACACTTTCATCTCTTTGTGTGCAGCAAACGCCAAAAATAGTCGAATTGCCTCCAATCTTGCCACAGGAGCAAACACTTCGTTGTAGTCGATTGCTTCTTGCTGATTGAACCCTTTTACTACCAGCCTCGCCTTGTTCCGTATGATTATCCCTTCCTCATCTCTCTTACATTTAAAACCCACTTTGTACCGATAGCATTTACTTTCTGTGGTTTTTCAACTAATTTCCATACTTCCATCTTCTCAAACTGTGCTAATTCTTCTTGCATGGCTTCGACCCACGAGCTATCCTTTAAAGCCATTTGATAATTCTTTGGTTCAATCTGGCTTATGAAGCAGGTGTACAAGCATTCATTTATGATACCCGTGTCTTTAATGCTTGCGTAAACACATGTGTGTTCATCCAAACTTCTTCTTGTTTGAACACCGTCAGACAGATTACCTATCACGTTCTCCAAAGGGTGATTTTTGTAAATTCCAGTAGTCTGAACCGGACCGACTTCCAGATTTTTTTCTAAAATCGAAGAGAGTTCATCAGTATGTGATTGATGTTGAGAGTGAAATGGATTGTAGAATTCTTCTTCAGTAGAGGCAGCAGGAGTATCAACGGCACTTGACGAGGAAGGTTGACTTTCGTCGTATCGCGGACGTTGCACAATATTCTCCTCCTCGTCATACAGAATCTGTGAAGCAATTTTCTCATCAACTTCTGCAAAATCCAAGTAAGGCATATTAAAAGATTTGAATAGTTTATCATAGTCGAAAGCTTCAGCGGGTCCCATGCAAGGCCTTGGTGATTTGTAACTCGTAATGTCAGTGTTACATATCACCTCAACCTTGCTGTTCGATAAATTAAAGACTCTTCTGTTGGGAGTCCCAACAACACAGCCGACTAAAATACCTTCATCGGCTTTCTCACCAAATTTTGAGTTTGTCTTTAATATCGAACATGGGGACCCGAAAGGTTCGAGACCATTCAAGTTTGGCTTTCTACCATGCATGAGTTCATAACAAGTTTTATTTAATCTTTTAACAGTTAAAATACGATTAAGGATATAACAGGCTGTGGCAACAGCTTCAGCCCAGAACACCACGGGAAGTTTAGCATCTACCAGCATGGTTCTAGCTCCTTCGATTAGCGTCCTATTCTTCCTCTCAGCTACCCCATTTTGTTGCGGAGTATACGGGGCGCTGTACTGATGTTCTATCCCTTTCTGTAAGCAGAACATCTCCATCTGATAGTTCTTGAACTCTGTACCATTATCACTCCTGATGTACTTAACCTTTCTCCCAACAATATTTTCAACCTTGGTAATCAAGTTAATTACCAACTGAACTGTCTCATCTTTTGCCTTCAGAAAGTATACCCAAGAGTATCGAGAGAAATCATCGGTTACAACCAAGCAGTATGACGTTCCACCTAGACTCTTTACATTCACGGGACCAAAGAGATCCATGTGAAGTAGGTCTAGGGTACTGACAATTGAGTTAACCTTCTTGGAGTGATTAGGTTTTTTGTGTTGCTTTCCTTTCTTGCACGACAAGCATTGATCTTCAAAGTTAAAATTCTTCACGGGAACACCAAGCACCAGCCCATTCTTGGCAATGTAATTCATTTTGCGAAGATGTATATGTCCCATTCTTCGATGCCATAACTCTGACTCAGACTCAGTTGCTTTTGACAGAAGACATGACACTTCTGTTGTCATTTCAGTTGACCTCATATCCATTACATACGTGTTCTTTTCTCTTGGAGCTTTCATCATCACCCAGGCCTCTGGTATCTTGAAACCAGGATAAAGAACGATTACCTCATTTTTAGTAAAATGCACTGTGTATTCTTTGTTATAAATCTGAGACACACTCAACAAGTTATGCTTCAACTCTTCCACAAAATTCACCTTCTCTAACTTCATTCTTCCATTTGTCACAGTTCCAATACCACTGATTCTACCTCCACTCTCTCCAGCGAAACTAACCCTTCCTCCTTGAACAGATTTCCAGTCACGTAACAAATTCTTGTTACCAGTCATGTGCCGGGAATAGCCACTGTCAACAACCCACAAATTGTTTACAGCCCTGTTTGACTGTTCCTGCACAATTAAAGAAATAGATTAAAATCTGGGGACCCAAGACCTACTGGTCTTGGGTCGATTAAATCTGTTGACCGGCATCTAGTACTTTGGTCGCCCAAAGTCAGTTTGAGAACGGTTTCTGTAAGTTCTGAAAGGAAACCTTCTAGAGGACTGGCTATGAGGCCATCCAAACCTTAGTGAATTAACTGAATTATAATTGTTGGTTTGGTAGTGACCTGGGAAAAAATGAGACCGATTTCTTTGAAATCTTGGATTAGTCCAATGACTGAAATTTGGTGTGTTCGCATTCTTACCAGTATCATAATTAGTATTCGTTTTATTCTCAGTTTTCAGAGGCCTCATACCTCTAAATTTTCTCTATTTTAGAGGACAATCAGCAATAAGGTGTCCTACTTGATTGCATCTGAAACAACTTCTGTTTTGAACTTTCGTCTCAACAGTTGTTGCAGATGTCGAGGTTCCATTACTACCCGTTTGTCTAACATATGGTGGGACAAACGGATTTAGGGAAGAATTATTTTCATCGGGCTTATATTCCTCCCCACGTTTTAGTAACACTACCTCTTCTTTTATCTCACCCAATTCGGATGACTTGTCCGAATTTGATGAGACAGAGCTAGGGACAGATATCGCAACGTTACAACCTGACTTACTCGTCTCGATCTTATTAACTTCAGTTTCTTTCGTAGAAATTTTGATTGGAACTGTCTGACTAATCTCAACATTCGCAGATTGCTGATTACTAGGATTATAAGTATAGTTATTGTTATACGGTGGTGGAACTTCAGAAAATCCAATTCCCCCTTTGTTAACTGGGGAACGTTGAACACTTATGATGTGATCAAGCATTGCTGAAGAATTTCTAAATTGTTCAATTTTTCTGTTTAGTTCCACCACTTTTACCTGTTAATCAGCTATCTGTTTATCTTTTTCAGCAATTAGTTTGGCTTTTTCTTCTAACACTTCATAACTAAGATCAATTACTTGTATTTTTTCAGCTAGATTGGCTTTAAGACTTCTGATATCCTTTTCACTAGCTTTTATTTTTACCGAGTAACTGTTCTCTCTAGTTTTAGTATAGTGATGATCTTCTTTTAACGTTTTAAATTGTGTGTCCAAACTAACAAACTGATCAGTTATTGTTTTTAATTGTTCAGACAGATTTTCACATTGTACACAATGAAGTTCAGAACTTACCTCAGAGAGCTGATCGTTCACTTCTGCCATATATGCTTGATTTTCTCCCGTCTCCCTCTCACTTCCTCCAGTTTCGATGTTTACCAAATTAGCCTGTTCGAACACTTCCTCAACTTGTATATTCCAGTTGTATCCACCATTCTGTCTAGATACCATAGCCCTATTCTCACTACCTCCCCCATTCTGTTGTGCAGGCCTGTTCTGACTTCGTTCGACTCTCTCATTTGTACATTCCTTAGCAAAGTGACCATTTTGTTGACAGTTGTAACATCGAACCTTTGATTTATCAAACCCTGGTCTTTCTCCAACGAACATTCTACCCGTTTTCTTCATGAATCTCTTTACCCTTCTTACTATCATAGCCATCTGCCACTGCAGGTCTATCTCTTCCAAATAATCAGCATCAATCTGATCATAGTCTTCATCCAAAGTTGCAGGGTCGACCATTTTACCTTTGATGTAGTTCTCATAAGATGCAATGAAGGATGCATATAGAGCAAACTGCTGTTCAGCTGATTTAACACTCATGGGCATCTGTGAGTAGTTGTAGCTTGGAACATTCAACGAGAAATTTCCAGTTGTGGCTTGAGGTTTTGAAGGATTACTACCTCCAGCTACGAAACATACGTCGCCATCCATATTGAGAATCACATGACCATCTCGAGTTGAGTTTGAGTTTGATTCTCCCTTTGAGTAGTAGGCAGTGGATTCTGATTTTGAACTTAAGCTTGGATTGACTTTCGCACCATACATTCCCGGATCCTGAACCTGATCAGTTGGTGTCTCCTTCCGAACCATGTTAAGTTCAAAATTTCGTAACTTATTGACTGCTGTTTCCAAATCAATCTTGGCAAAGTCTTTATCCTCTCTCATCAGAAGCGTGTACATTTCCCATTTCGGTGGAAGAGTATCAAGAAGTTTCTCTACTATCTCTTCTTCCTTGTATTCAATGGAGTAATTACTAAGTTCGGTCATCAAGTGATAATATCTTGTGATGATATCGTCAAGTGATTCATTTTTCAAATACTTGAATACAGAGAGTTGGGTTTTTAGCAGCTTTGTCTTGGAAGCACGTATCCCCACATTACCTTCATATCTATTTTCTAGTGCTTCCCATAGCTCTCTAGAAGTTTTGTACTTCTTGAAGGTATGAAGAATCTCTTGTGGAAGAGCCATGGTTATTACTGCATGAGCTTTACTCTCTGCCTCATACATTTTCTTTTCCTCCTCTTCCATCTTACTGTACTTCTTAATTTGTTCACGACCTTCAAACAAGGATGTTGGTGGAATGTATCCGTCTTGAATGCAAACCCACATCTTAGCATCTTGATACTTCACATACTGTTCAAACCGATCTTTCCATGCAACGAAATTGGTACCCTTAAGCATTTTTGGAGCTTTAGTTACTGAACCGACTTCAACCTCCATTTTTACTAGTTCTGTAATGTTTATTGAAGTCATAGTTGAGAGAAACACCACTCGAAATACAAAGAAAGTATTTTTTTAAACAGTGACCAGATAGCGAAGTTATTATAACTTCGCTTGGACTTAACTTCGCTTGGACTTAGCTTCGCTTGGACTTAACTTCGCCTTCACAGTAACTTCGCTTAAACCTTATAAGTTCGCTTAAACCCTACGTAAGATGACAGCAACTTCGCCTGATGAACACAAGGTTTTGCAGGTTTTAATTGGATGTATTGCGAGGTATGCGAAGGTGTTTTGGGGTATATTTGATGGTGGGATATGGGTAAGACACAAAAAATAGGTATTTCAACGTAAACTCGTTCCGCGAATAGTCGAACGGAATGATCTTTACACCCGTGTGATAATCCCAAACCACACAATCACGAGAAAACGCTCTGATACCAATTGTAGGTTCCCAGCCGGATCTACACGGGAGTATCTCGTAACACGAGGGTGCGGAATCCCCACGTAATACGATACGAGCATAAGATAGATAATACGTTGAACCGATAAACAAACACACGTCACAATACTAATAAGCACGATTGTATTGCAACACTTCAACACGTGATATCAGTAATCACCAATACACATTCGGAAAAACTATATCAAAATAAGTCGAAGTAAGGTTTAAATAGACCTCGACAACTTCGCCTAACATACTAGGCGAAGTTGTCATAACTTCGCTAATCTCCAAGTTCGCCTATATCCCAGGCGAACTTGTGCAAAACAATATTCAAAACCAAAACAAACAATCTAACACGATTACAGACACATGCAACACACGAGATACTGAACTACTGACATTATGCACCAACAATAACCTTCGATCGCTTTTTCCTCAAATTTACCCGCATCTTTCTTCAAAATTGTACAAGGACACCCAAAGGGTTCCAGGTACTTTAAGTTAGGCTTTCGATTGTTCAAGAGCTTATAACTTGTCTTCTTGAGTCGTTTAACAGTCAAAACCCGATTAAGCGTGTAACAAGCTGTGTTCACTGCCTCATTCCATAATTGGACAGGAAGCTTAGAATCAGCGAGCATAGTTATTGCAGCTTCAATCAAGGTTCTATTCTTTCGTTCTGCAACACCATTTTGTTGAGGTACATAAGGTGCACTATATTCACGGTGAATTCCCTTTTGAACACAAAAGAAATCCAATATAGTGTTTTTGAATTCAGTTCTATTATCACTTCGAATTCTCCTCACCTTTTGTTTGTAAAGTGATTCGATTTTAGTGATAAGATTTTGTACCAAAACAGGCATTTGATCTTTTGAACTCATAAAAAAGACCCATGAGTATCTCAAATAATCATCAGTCACGACTAGACAATACCAGTCTCCAGAAATACTCGCACGATTCACTGGACCGAATAAATCTATATGAAGTCGTTCAAGTGGAGTATCAATGGAATTCAATCTCTTAGATGGGTGCGATTTCTTCTTCTGTTTGCCCTTTTTACAAGCAACACAGTTATCTGATAACTTAAAATTTTTCAATGACACCCCCTCTACCAAATCGTTTGCCATTAAATAATTCATCTTTCGAATATGTATGTGACCCATTCTTCGATGCCAAAGTACGGAGTCTTTCTCGGTTTCTTTCGAGACAAAACACGTTTCGATCGATGTAGATACTTTAGAATTCATATTCAAGACATAAATATCATTTGATCGTGGTGATCGCATGATAAACATGTCCTCGGGAATCATGTAAACCGGTTTCAAAATAAGACACTCTTTATCTGTAAATACTATAGTGTATTGCTTATCACAGATTTGCGACACACTCAATAAATTATGGTCCACTTTATCACAATAGTTAACTTTCTCAAATGTAATCTTCCCATTCGAAACATCACCTTCCTGTGTAATCTTACCCCCAGAATTCCCAGCAAAAGCCACATAACCTCCTTGAATATTTCTCACATTTGATAAGAGATTGAGATTTCCTGTTATATGACGAGAACATCCACTGTCCATAATCCAGTTTTCACCAGAACTGGTCTTGGATGTACCCTACACACAAAAGAAAAAGATTAGTTCAAAAGCCAGCCCAAGACTGAGCCTTTTGGTTTTCTTGAGAAAAGTTAACCTTAGTTGCATTCAATTGTTGTCAGCAACTTGAGAATAAGTTACAGGTTTCTTAGACTTTCGTCTTAGATATGCAGGTTGAACCACATTTGAATTAACATTTTTGCATAGTGGTTCAGTAGGAATAAACTTAGGTTTAACGGAACCATGAGTTTCATTCATATGAACAACTTTTCGAGGATGTATGTTCGAAAACATAATATGAGTATCGTCAGCATACGACACAGGTCGTTTCAGAATCTCCTTTACCAACGGAATCGGTTTCGAGTGATCCTTGATAAAAGGATGAAGATTCTGATTCATCTGTTGATTACAATTTCTCACTACATGACCTTGTTGACCGCAAAGAAAACAACTTCGCGTATCAACATGATGATGTTGAGAATTTGTTTGAGCATTTGACACAGAGGATGATTGATGACTCACATTTTTAGTCATGCTTTTAGCAAAATCATCAGATAACTCAGATTTCTTTTTCAAATAAAAATCTAAGTTAGAACAATTTGAAAAACTTTTCAAAGTGTCAGTTCCGGTTGACTTTACAAATTTATCTTGCTTAGCTTGTTTTAAAACTTGCTTTGCTCTTGTCATTGGATCTGATGAAACTGATGTTTTCGCTTGAGCATATTGACGTTCAAGTTCACGAACTTTGGAAGTTTCATTGTAAAACACACTCTCAATCAGTTCAGGTTTAATGATACTAAGAGAAATATCTTTTTCAGTGAACATAGTATCCATCCCCCTTAACTTAAAAACACGAGCAAATGACGGCTTAATTGCATTAGGATTTATAAAACGCAACAAATCCTCATCAGAAATTTTGGGTTTTTCTAGTTTCTTAGCCTTCACCGGTTTGACAAACACATCTTGCTTCATCTTAGTTGTGTGCGAACCATACACAGCCTCCTCAAATTCATGAGGTTCACACAGTATGTGATTAGAACTTGGAATGTTCTTGTTCTTGTGTATAATCTCAGGTTCAAACACATCCTCGATGATAACTTTGTCAACATTTTCAACAAAAACTTTGTTGCTTTGAACATGAGGTTTCTGAGAAACAGACTGGGCTTTAATAGTTTCAGAATTAACATGAGGTTTACTTTGTTTAGAATTTTCTGAAATCACAGGCTTTTTAAGAATAACATCTTCTTTAGTTTGAGCAAAAAGATTAATTTTATAATCATTGTGAAATGGTGGTGTAATTTCAACAAAACCTGTAACTTTCTTTGAATCCTTTTGTCTTCCAGAAACTTCAATAATTTCATTCAACAAAAACGAGGAGTTTCGAAATTTACCCAATTTGTTCTTCAACTCAAGAACCTCATTTTCAAGTTCGGTTATTTTTGAAAGATGTTTCAAGATTTCTTGAAACTTTTGATCATTGATTGTCATTTTCACAGATAACTCTACTTTAAGATCAAGATTGCTTATAGTCAATGCCTCAATTAACTCTATCGAGTTGATTTGAGAGGTCAAGGATTGCCTATAAGTATCTTTTAAAGACACAATCTCTTTTAACAGATTATCATTTTGAAGTTTTAATGAGTCTGTCTTTGACTTATTATACTCACAATCAACACATGATAATTTAGAATTTGAATTACTAACCTCGCTTTGTTTGGCCATGCAAGCCGATGTAGCAAAATCACTGATCTTAGCCATACAAGCAAAGCTAGTTGGAAGCTTTTCACTTTGATTATCAGATTCAGACTCAGTTTCAGCGTCAGAAGAAACTTCACTTCCACTTATATCTTGTGTGTATTCAGGAAACCCAAACATAGCTAGATTAGCTTGATTATCATTGCACAATAGTCGTTGTGACCAATCACCTCCATCAGCTAACACTGCATGTGACCCAGAAGTAGACGGTTTCTTTTCAGTATCATTGACCCGTGGTGTAGAAAAGTTTTGATTTTGACCACGAGGACCAGTATACTCCTTCTTTGGCTTGTCACATTCCTTCGCAAAGTGTCTGAATTCTTGACAATTATAACACTTTACCTTCAACTTGTCAAAACCAACTTCTTATTCAGAGCACGAACAATCATTGCCATGTTCCACTTTAAATCCATGAGTTCAAGATCATCGGGATCAATTTGATCATAGTCTTCATCGGTTAAATCACTTGTTGCAATCTTGCTACTCACCAAATTCTCGTAAGAAGACATAAAGGCAGACAAAAATGAAAAGTTTTGTTCAGCTTCCTTTATGTTTACATTAGTTTGAGATGAGAATTGACTTGTAGATGATGAAGTTCCCGATCCTCCAGATGAACCAGAGATACCAGAAGATCCAGGATTTCCAGCTGTGTAGAAACAGGCTCGTGGATCACTATACATTGTAGTAGCATTCTCACTTGCAGCTTGAGTATGGAAAGCAGTTAGTGGAGAAATAGTTGAACTTAGAGGCATACTACCACCATAGAAAGAAGGATCTTGACTTTCCTTAGAATATTTCTGGCACTTAAGATCATATTCCCTAGCTTCAATCTTTTGTAAGAATTCAATAGAAGTTAAATCTTCATTCAAGAAATAGTTATTCTCCTTGAGAACCATTAAGAATGTGGAATAAGAACTTGGAAGTACACTCTTAATAGTATCAATTTTATCCCTCTCAGAGACATCTAATTTCATCTTGTCCATCTCAGCAATCAAGTGATTGAATCTCATAGTCATTTCTTCAACCGTCTCACCTTTCAATAAATTAAAGTTTCTGAATTGAAACTTAAGCATCACCTTTTTGCTTTCAGCCGTGTTACCCATACTTCTCATTCGAATATGTTGAAACAAAGAAGCACATATTTTTATACTACTCACTTGGTGAAAAATATTCTAAGGCAAAGCCATGGTTAGAGTAGAATAAGCTTTTGTCTCGATCTCTAGTGTTTTCTTTTCTCCAACTGAATATTGAGAAATGGCTTTAGGTATATAACCTATAGTCTCATCTCCAATCATAGGTACAGTATAGACTTCATCTAAGCAGTATGAACAATCAGGATAAACTGATCCTAAATGGGCACGAAACCGAGGTTCCCACTTGGCAAAGTTACTGAACTTCATCAATCTTGGAAATTTCGAATGTGAACCTATCTCGGTATCAAGTTGTAACATTTGTTGCATCAACATATTTTGAGACGCTAATGCATATATACCGGCCATCTTTGATAAGTTTTAAAATTCAAGGGTGTAACTAATCAAAAAACAAATAAGGTTTAACAAACTGTGAACAGTTGTAGCGAACTGTGAACAGTTGTAGCAAACAGTGAACGAATCAAATCTTAACGAAGTTAAGATTGATCACTCAACGAATCACAATTGAGTTTAACGAATCAACCAACGAATCAGAAGATTAACGAATTAAAAATTCAGACTAATGAATTAACTAAGCAAGTCACAAGAATCAGCTTAGCAAATTAAAAGTTAATCAGTAGCGAATCACCAAGAAAAACTTAGCGAAATGAGATAACGAACCAGCTACGGTTGATAGCGAATCAACTATAATGAATAAGGTTGTTACAACCGTTTGTAATAAACTCTGACACCTTATGCCACGTGGCAAAGGTTGTTATGACACAAATCCCAACGTGGACACGTGTCACACGAATCAGTTTATCAAATTGACGAATCAGATAACACGAATTAACAACTCACACAAACTGGCTAACGAATTACTTGAAATGGATAACGAATTAACAAATTTTATGAACGAATCAAGGTAAACAGGATAGCGAATCAATAGAACGGTTCATATTCATCATGAATCTTCAAATCTTCAACGATAAAGTCCAGAAATCTGGAAATGATGAACACTAAACCTAGAATACATAAATTTGTAATACAACCTCAATTCTTAACCAAATCACACAAATAACCTATCAATCAACTCGCAAACCAATTGCGAATCCAAAACACCGAATCTCGTAACCAATTACTCCATTCCTCGAATTCAATTATACCAAAAACCAATCTCTGTTTCGGACTTAAACCAAAACCAAAATCAATCCACACAAAACCAATTCAAACTCAATTCCAATTCACAGAACCTTCCCAATACATCAAACACCTCAAATCCAATCCAAACCAACTATAAATCAATCAATTATCCATAAATTAATTCAAATTTAACCAAAACAGAACATATTAACTAATTAAGCATTTAAACTCTAAATAAACACCAAATCAAGTGTAATTGAGCCCCAAAAACTCTGATACCACTTGTTAATCCAATAACTATAACACTAACAGATCTCAGATCTGTGGATAATCGATTAATACGTTTATATAGATCTAGCTCATAATTACTATAGATTTAGTTTTGTATGTGTTTATATATTATCAGTATATGTATACTAGTAATTCGTATAATATAAGTTTGAAGATTCAGAGAACGATTGGACAGAGATTCGATAATTAACTCTCTAGACTGAAATTAACAGTGAACAGTGTTCACTATATATAGAAGGAGGTCTGGTTCTAACATCCCTAGCGAACCAGACACTGCTTCGTTACAAACATTAATTTAGACGAAACACCCCCTGATTCGTTAACATCCCCTAACGAATCAGGAGGGAATACACTTAATGTCTTAGTTCGCTAACATCCCCTAGCGAACTAGACTTTAAACCTAACGAACTAGATAATAATTTAACAAATTATTACATTAAATAATAAACAAAACGTTAACGATAATTACAAAGACTCAAGACGCAAAACCGTGCACTAACATTATGTAATGCTCTAGCCATCTTCCAACATTGCATGGTGGCCATCTTTCATGAAATGATCGAAAACACTATGGAAGTCTTCATGGACGACTTCTCAGTCTTTGGAGATTCCTTCGATCATTGTTTAAAAAACCTCGACAAAATGTTAACAAGATGTGAGAAAGTAAATCTAGTGCTCAACTTGAAAAAATGCCACTTTATGGTTAAGGAATGCATTGTTCTCGGTCACAAGATTTCTCAAGACGGCTAGAAGTTGATAGAGCCAAAATAGAAATCATATCCAAACTTCCACCACCAACTTCAGTCAGAGCCATTAGAAGTTTTCTAGGTCACGCAGGCTTCTACCACCGCTTCATAAAAGACTTCTCCAAAATTTCTAGACCTATGACCAAACTTCTAGAGAAGGACGCACCATTCGTCTTCTCTGAAGAATGTGTTGAATCATTCAACATATTAAAAGACAAACTTGTCAACGCACCAATCATGACTACACCTGATTTGACCCTTTCATTCAAAATCATGTGCGATGCAAGTGACTTTGCAGTTGGAGCCATACTCGGACAACGCAAAGAAAAACACTTTCACCCAATTTACTATGCTAGTAAAACTCTTAATGATGCACAATAAAATTACACCACAACAGAAAAAGAGTTACTAGCGGTAGTTTTTGCCTTTGAAAAGTTTGGATCCTACCTAGTTCTTTCCGAAACTGTAGTCTACACCGACAATGCCGCAATTCGCTACCTCTTCAATAAGCAAGATGCCAAACCCAGACTTATCAGATTGATCTTACTACTCCAAGAATTCGACATAGAAGTCAAGGACAAAAGGGGAGCAGAGAATGTCGCCGCAGACCACCTCTCACGTTTAGAATGCCCAGCTTCAGAACAATTTCACAAGAAAATTATCAACGATAATTTCCCACATGAAATTCTCATGCGTATCCAAGCGGTCATAGAGGATAAAGACGAAAATCCTTGGTATGCCAACTTCACAAACTACCAAGCCTGTAAAATCTTAAGAAAAGGACTTACTCATCAACAGCGGAAGAAATTCTTCTCCGACCTTAAGTTCTATTTCTGGGAAGATCCATACTTGTTTAGGATAGGCGCTGATCAGGTTGTCCGTAGGTGTGTAGCAGGAAATGAAGCTATAGATATTCTCAAAAATTGCCATGAAGGACCAACTGGTGGGCACCACGGTACCGCCACTATGGTCAGAAAAGTGTTTGATGAGGATTCTTCTGGCCCACCATATACAAAGATACAAATACTTTAATCCAAGCATGCGATGCTTTCCAAAGAGCCGGGAACATCTCATCCAAACATGAGATGGCTCAAAAAGGCATTCAAATTTATGAAATCTTTGATGTATGGGGAATAGGTTTTATGGGTCCCTTTCCTAAGTCGTTCGGAAATAAATACATCCTTTTAGCAGTCAACTACGTATCTAAATGGGTAGAATCACAAGGTCTTCCCACTAACGATGCTCGAGTAGTTGTAAGATTTATGAAAAAGTTATTTTCACGATTCGGCACTCCAAAAGCCCTAATCAGCGACAGAGGTACCCACTTCTGTAACGCTCTGATGGACAAAGTCTTAGCACGTATTGGAGTTCACCACCGACTGGCAACACCATATCACCCTCATATTAGTGGGCAAGTAGAGGTCTTAAATCAAGGAATTAAAAGGATTTTAGAAAGAACTATAGGAATGAATCGCAAAAATTGGGCAGAAAAGTTAGAGGACGCTTTGTGGACCCTCAGGACGGCTTACAAACCCCCGCATAGGAACGACACCCTTTAAGCTCGTTTTCGGGAAAGCATGTCATCTACCAGTTGAATTAAAACACAAAGCCTACTGGGCTCTCAGAGCAGTCAACTTTGATCTAACGTCCGCCGGCATAAACCGGGAAGATCAAATTCTTGAGCTCGAGGAACTAAGAACATTAGCCTATGAAAATTCCTGGTCTTACAAAGAAAAGACTAAACGCCTGCACGACGCTCATTTAAAAGGGAACAAAAAATTCCATGTTGGCGATCGCGTACTGTTATACAACACACGTTTACGTCTTTTTCTGGGAAAATTGAAATCACGATGGACAGGCCCGTACATAGTTGAATCAGTCTTTGATTATGGGACAGTCGATATTGCAAATTCAAATGGCCAAAAGTTCAAAGTAAATGGGCATCAGTTAAAACCATATATCGATGGTAACCCTCCAACTCCCTGAATAGGAAATTAAGGAAGCGAGGTCTGGCCAAGACCTTCACAAAACTAGGCCTTGTAAATAATTGAAAAAAAAAAGTAAATATAAACAAAAACACGGGGGCGTGCCTCCAAAAGCACGGTTCCGTGCCAAAAATTGCGAACCGGAATCTTCGCTGCAAAAATCTCAGTCAGACTGGCTTGTAACAGAATTGTCAGAGCAAAAACACGGGCCGTGCTTCCAAAAGCATGGGGCTGTATTTAGGTGTCTGGTTGGCTATAAAAAGAACCTCTTGCCATTGCATTCCATGCACCAACCAAAACCAAAATAATTCTCTCTAGAAATTCAACATGCCTACTGAAATGAATGAAGCAATTCCCGTTCCTCGACATACGAGAAACGATGCCCGCCATGTTTCCAAAACCGAACTTCTCTTGAAACTTCAAGAACTCGTTAAGGAACTCACCGAAATGAATCTTCTTGCTAAAATGCGCCTCGTTCAACTCACCGAATCAGTGGAAAACATGAAAATGGAACTTCGAAACGTCAATGAACAACTTCAGTTTCAAGTTCTCGGTTTTACGTACTTTCCACCACCAGGACCATTCGGAGGAGGAGAACCTTCCGGGGACATCTAGGAAACTTAATTTTCTGTTTTTATGTGTAAACAAGTGCATTACGCACTATGTGCTAGGAACTTTGGGCTTAACCCGAATATTTTCTTATTTCTAGGAAAATCGGGCTCATCCCGTATTTGTTTTAGGACCTTTTAATTTTACTGAAAAGTAACTTTTAGGATGACTAAACTTCTAAAATAACATACTAAACATCATTCTAGGAATTCCAGCAATCGCATTTTGCTGAAAGATACAAGAAAATTATCTGTGACAAAAAGCACGAGCCGTGCTTCCAAAAGCACGAGGCCGTGGTCACCCTAGAATCTTCAGCATGATACGTGCTGACTCCGTACAATTCTCTGACTCAGAAAAATTTATTCCCCTAGCAGCATGGGGCCGTGCTTCTAAAAGCACGGGGCCGTGTTCGACTTTCCAGTCTCTATATAATGCATGCATAAACTCACTATTCCATTCACACCAAACACAACATTACTGAAATGGAAAGCAAGAAGGTTGAATGGAGGCCAGTGAGGAAAGGCAAGCAACATGAATCTTCCTCATACCTTAAGGAGGAGGTCATGAGGTTACATTGCATCATGAGAGACCAAGTTGAAACCAACATACAAACCGAAGCTCGCGTAGTCGAGCTAATCAACAAAGTTGAACCGCTTAGGTTCGAAAACTTCCATGTTGTGGATGGACACCACAAAGATGTGGATTCCAGGCTCAACTTTCTCAACCGAGAAATCGTTAAGCTCGACAAAAAGCTTTCCGAACTTTTGGAAGCCAAACGAGCACCACCACACATTCAAGACTTGTTCGGGAATGGTGGTCGTTGAAGTCCTGACTTTGTTTCACGTTGAAGTTTCTCCCGCTAATGTTATGTGTTAGGATCTAGGATCGTTGTTGTACTTTTCATTTCTACTATGTTTAATTGTGCCTTTATGTTTTATGTTTTAATGTAATTTAGGACTTTTAGTTACTCTCTTAAACTAACCAGCAAAGAAAATCAGTTAAAAACAAACCAGCTCGAAAAATAAACAAAAGGAAAAGGAAAACTGTCTGCATCATGCAGCACGGTACCGTGCTTCCAAAAGCAAGGCGTCGTGCTTTTAACCCTAGTACAGTTACGATTTTAAAATTATTAAAATAACTTTTCCCAACCATCAACCCTAACATCCACTTCGTTTCTGGACAATAAACCGCCGACCAACCCCTATTACACTAATTTCTTTATCAAATCTTCAATTCCGAACCAAAGTTATGTTAATTTAACGATTATATTGTACAAATTCATCATTCTAGGTTTAGTTTAACCCTACAATCTCTCAAATTAACCAAATCGGGTCTAGACCCGAAAATAATATGGGTTAGTCTATTAGTATAGGATGAATAGATTGTTGAAAGTTTGATTGTTAAGGTTTAATTGAAAGAAACAATTCGGGTTTTGAATCTTGAGATGAATATCAATCAAATTAATAAACCCAATTGTTATAACCAGTTAGAAACAAAGGTTCGAATCTGAATAGGGTAGAAATTAGTATTAAAAACACGAGCCGTGCCATAAACAACACGAATCGTGGTCAACCATTAGTCAACCAAAAGTCAAAATCAAAAGGAAATGAACAGCAGCAACAGCACGGTACCGTGCTTTTGAAAGCACGCCGCCGTTCTTTGCTCTCTGTTCCAGCACATTGAAAATTTTTGATAATTTTGACTAATTTGGGTATAAATTGCAGATGGCCGAGTATGGAGATGATGTTCATGCATTCTTAGTCTTTACCGGACGAAGGGCAAGGGATAGACAGGCTAATGCAAGACTAACCTACCTAAATAGACGATTTCCAGAACCTAACTTCTACGCTTGCAGAGACACCTTGCGCCAAGTTAATCAATGGGCCCGATACAAGACATTTATTAAGGAGCCGTGGAGAAGGGTATTTGAGGAAACAGGAGAGGCAGTGATAGAACTGACAAAGGAGTTCCTGGCCTCTTTCAACATAAAGAAGAAGAAATTTGACATGTGGGATGAAGATGCAATCGAGTTTAGATATGGGGGTTAATGGCACACAACTTCCGTCACTCAACTGGGAATTGATCTGGGAATCTACACGACCGAGGAAATTGACTCAGACATTTGGTTTAATGCTAAAACAAACTTTGAAGATGAAGATGCTGATGATGAAGCTGAAGCAGGAAACACACGATTAGAGGCTTGGGAACAACTGAGTTATGGTACTGAAGAATACAATGCAAGCGTCACGAAGAGCACATCACTACGTGACCCACTCATGAGATACATTCACTGTCTACTCAGTCACCCTACCACAGCTCGAGGTCAAAGTGAGGGGTTGTTAACCTGAAGGATCTTTGGGCACTGTACTGCATGAATAATGACATACACAGCAACATCACAATGTTATTCTGCAAGCTTTTCATGACAAATGCAGCTGCAAAAGGAAATACCCCGATTTTTGGTGGCCCTTGGATCTATAGCCTTTATGGGGCCTATAATGTGGACAGAGAAGGTACCCGAAGTCAAGACCCGATAGCTCTCAGCCTTGTTTACTGCGAAAGCATGCAATTGGTTCAGCGAATCGAACAGAACCCGGATGTGTGGAGATTCTGTGATAAGTATAACCAGGTTTGGGGCCCAGAAGACCCAGCAGAGATGATGATTCAGGACGTGCATGAGAGGAGGGGATCACCGCCTAGATAGTACCGACGCCGCACCTATCATCAGCGAGGAGGCCCATCTTCATCAGGGGCCGGCCCCAGCTAGTCATACGGACTCATTGATCAATTCTCAGCTAACACTACCGCCTCATTTGACAGGATCACAAGCCAGATTGCAACCTCGGACGCACAGAGAGCATCAGAGTATGAGGAGACGAGGAAAGTGATTGAACGGTTGGGCTATCGCATGGATAGGCAGTGGGGACCATTTGACCCAGACACGGGTAACTGATGACTAGCGGCACAGGTAGGTCGGGTACGGGTATGGGAAGGGTTGATAGTATCTTTATGACATTATTATTGTGTCTGTTTTAAACAATTTACTTTCTTTCGTACTTGTTTATTTGTTGGTTTGGTTGGTTACTTTTATGGCCGTAGGTGCCAAGACATTATGGTAGGAACTTATTTAGCCCGATAGGGCAAGGGATGGATGATTCCATACCCAATTTTCAGCAAATTATGCTTGGTCATTTGTGGTTGTTTGCAGTTTTATATTATACATGTACAAAAACGGGAAAACGGACGATAAACAGGGGACACTCTGTCAAAATTTCGTTAACCCGTATGGAAGTAACTCTCAGTTTTAACCCACTAAACTCAATTAGAATATTTATCTTTTCATGAATCTTTTCACATTGAGGACAATGTGAGATTCAAGTGTGGGGAGGAGAATTACTTGACTAATTATTTGTTCAAATAATTATAAAAATTCTCTAATCAACAAATATTTTTGCAGCAAACAAATATTATTTTTATAACACCTGAAGAGAAATCGAAGAAAATTTTTTCGCAAATAACCAATTACTCCAATAACCAAAGGAAAGTGAAAAAGTAAAAAAGAAGATTTGTAATACCGAGAAGAAATTTTATGCAAAATATGGCGTTTATACCCAATTCCTCCGTTACTGTGAGATAAATCTCATGCCACATAAATATTTTTTTCGGAAGCTTTGATGAGTCACATGTTTCGTGTGATTTGGAACTTGTCGCAATTGTTCATTTCAAGACCGCACGAAGCGTTATATAAGGAAGAAGGTAATATTGTCACAATCCCATCAAACCATTCTTTAAATCACAAAACCCAAAAACCTTAACCAAAACCGTATCACCTTATCCATCTCAACGGTAAAATACAACACTGGTCTTTTACCGGCAGACCCTAAAGAACTGGAAATGCTTCTTTCGATTTCAATTTCCTTTGCTGCATATACTTCACAAAAACTAGGTTGCCTCCAGAACTTAGGGAGAGAATCTTTCTCTTTAGCAATAAGGTGAGGAAAAAGTGGCGCCAAGACGAACAAAGGCCACCATTTTGTGGAATTTCCAAAAACGCAATGAAGAGAAGAGCAAAAATATACGAACGATGCTAGGTTGCGGAAACTGGTCCCACGAAGGAAGATGTAGAAAAAGTCAAACTCAGTCTCAGCATGAATATACTGAACTAATGAGGGTGGGGGCTATTAGGCTCAAAGCCGAACGATCCACTAGAGTTGGAAGTTATGTTCAGAACAGGATTGAGGAAGAACTGATCCACATCCTCGACAAAACTGGTCTTGACGATCTGACCTTAAAAGGGTCATTAGGTCTCTTAAAAAAATTTGGAGAAAGAGCTAACCATCGAAGACATCTCAGAATCTCTGACAATCAGAAAAAGTTGTATTTACAACCAAGATCCCTTATCCACCACAAAATACCAAAATCCCAACTCACACAAAACCAACCCATATTACCTTCTGATTTATGCAACCCTTCACAAAGGTGGAGATTTGAAATTGTTATAAGCTTATTTATCACATGTTGCATTCTGACTAAGAGTGTTCACATACATACATCACAACTATGATCAGATATAAAACTGAGTGTGAGTGAACATTGTGAGAACGTGATGTTTTGCATAAACGAAATCTCATAAAAACAAAATTTCCTTTTATCACTAATACGAATTGGTTATTTTGTTTCCATTTTCTTGGAGCTCGCTTAAGGGATGGATATAATCCGAGTTTGTTGTTTTTAGAGAATATTTATAAAGAAAGATTGCTTGAGGACAAGTAATGTTCAAGTGTGGGGATGTTTGATGTACATAAAATTATACATCTTTTCGGCATCAAATAATCTCTAAAAACTGCAATTTCTATTAAAAAACATAGCACAAAAAGTTACTTATCATAATAAAATGTAATTTCAGGTGAAACCAAGCCCCAAACGAAGAAACAAGCAAAAAGACGAAGAAAAACAGAAGTGAACACAAGAAAAGCAAAGAAACACGCCCCCAAACTTCTGAACACCAGAAAAGGCAAAAATCTACAAGAAAAGACAAAAAATGGGAACAAAAGCTCGGGGCCGTGCTCCTCAACCTCGGGACCGTGGTCGTCTACCAGAAAAGACAAAATGAATTTAGCACACGTCACTAAAAAGCACGGGGGCGTGCCTACGTAAGCACGGTGTCGTGCCTCTCACTCCAGATTACCTATAAATAGTGGCTCATGTTGCACTCATTTGGTGTGCCTTGAAAAGAGTTCAATCTGGTTTTCTCTTATAAAAACACACACTAACACTGACATAGATTTAGTAAAGAGTTTGAAGCTTGGAGGTCATCATCATCAATCATCATCATCAAACATCATCATCATCTTTAAGAAGGAAGATTCATCCACATTTGGTTAGATTGTTCTAGTTTAATCATGTGTTTGTTATCATCATCCATCCTAATGTTAATCACCATACTCATGTTCTTGAAAGATAGAAATACTTTGATACATTATCGAAACATGGATCCTTATATTGTACTTAGAAATGATGAGATATAAGTTATGATGTATTTCTCTAAGTCTTGGTAATCCAAAAATGGCTTTGCTTAAGATATCATGCTAGTTAAAGAAGTCATATGTTAACAGAATGTGTAATCATAACCTACATAAATCAACCAAGGGGAGGTTGTGTGAGTTAACTACAACCACCCGAAGTTTTTAGTATTGGTATTTGAGAAATCGATGTCATCCTAATCTTTCTACTTTACGAAAATACTTGCCAAATTATATTGACATCATTGAGGTAGCATGACATTAGGAAATGATGGACTTTAAAATGCGCATGTTACCTCCTTAGTGCCAAAGATGCTCACTTAAGGCTTAAGGAGCTATCTATCATATATTGCTACGGCAAGTTTACCACATGTTTGAATATTAATTATCAATGCTAAAATGGAGTGGATTCTTGATCTTAGATGGTAACCTTAACGTAATAGAACTACTTGTTTAGAATCTCTCGTCTTGGTTACCTATATATTATATATAAGTATTTATATTTCATATTATATAAAAAGTTCAAAATTTAACCCCAAAATGACTAAAACCTCCGATTAAAGTAAAACAACGATTTATCATTAGAAACATTTGTGTCCAAGGATCGATACTTGGTTCTTACCAATACTACTCTACATATACGATATGCACACTTGCCTATTTTGTGTGTGTTTAGTCTTTGCAGAAATCACTTTTATAAATTTAAAACACGATCTTGTACAAAGGCAAATCATTCCATCTATTATATTTTATACCACACGCACGCACCCATCAGGAGCTATCGCCTTTATTATACATATGGCCATAAGGCGGTTATAGAAAATAGATGATTGGTATTGTTTGATGTTGAGAAAACATTCTATGGTTAAATAAGTTGAGATTTCATGAGAGGATTGATAAGTTCTGAATTTAATATGAGTTATTGAGAAAAAGAAATTTAAATATGTTATGCTACTGTTTATTCATAACTTAAGGATAAGTTAGAATGAAATGATTAATGAAAAGAGTAATTGAGTTTTATAAAAGCATGACAAATTTAGATGTTAACATAAAATTTTGAGGATGGTAACTTGCAATGTGTTTGATAGTTTTTGAACGTGACGAGTTATTTGAGATATGTTTGATCGTTGAAAGTGTGATTGAATAGTAAAATGTCAGATGATGATTTTTAATTTACTTGATAGTTTGATAATATGATGAGATGTGTATGAGAAAACAAAAATAAAATATTAATTTTCATTGATAAGTTTGTGAATGTGATGAGGTGAATAATGAGAAAACCACAACAATAAATAAATGTAAATTATTTCAATTGACTTGTGATAAGTGTGTCATTGTGAGTGAATAATTTGTGCTCGAGCATGGGAATTAAAATGTTTTTGAGTATATAAATAAGTTGAATTAATAAATCTTGATTCAAATGAAATTGAGTAATTGAATAAATAAGTCAAATCATAAATTGTTGTTCCAATGAAATTGAGTAAGCAAACAAATAAATGAATAAACAAATGTTCTTCGATGTGTTGGGTTTCCCATGAGCTTTCCATGGCATTATATTCTCCCATGTTGTTAGCATATCGAAACAAAACGAATGTGTGAGTTGGGCTTTCCATGAGCCTGTCCATGGAATTTTATTGGCCTAGCTAAATAACATATCAACAATACAATTAAGTTTCTCGGCCCATGAACGTTACCTGACGTTTTAAATGACCAAACTAAATAACGAATAAACGAATGTAAACATGAGTAGTTGAAGCATCTCGTGTATCACCACAGATGATAATGTTCCAACAAAATATCGCAAATATAACGAGTTGTGAGAATGAAAAATTGGCGTGTCCATGGCTTACCATGGGTTTTTCGCCCGACTACTTTTAAATGTAATAAAACACAACGAAAAATGTAACCGTTTAGGCGATTATGTTAATCGCTTAAAGTGTTGATTGTATGATAATTTCCACTTTGGCTGGAAATCTTGTCACACTCCCTAGATTTAAGGGGAAAAGAGCAAAACCAAAATGTAGGGAATTCTTAAGGAATCTACCCACAATAAAAACAGTCAACTAAAATTAAATGAAAATATTATAAGAATGAGGCATTGTCTCAGAGTTACAAAAATATTTTGAGAGTGAGAGATAGTCTCGGAGTTCTGTGTGCATGACAGTAAAAAAGCATTTAATTTACAAGTAAATAAGCAAGTAATTATGTAAGCTGTAAAAAAATAAATATAACATATAAGGTAAACAAATAAGCACGTATGGGGTCCTAAGCATGTTTCTAAGACTTTTCTAACGACCTATCTTAAACGTTCGGCTCTGATACCAAACTGTCACACCACAACCTAAGGCGAAAATGACGAGGCGCGAACTGTTTGTTCACATCTCACAAGGCACCATCATGAAAATTAATATACGACAATATCTATTTAATTTATTTAAATAAACAACTTACAAACGAGTACATCTATTCACAGAATATTAAAAAACAATTCTAAACCATCTGGTATACATTTTATCCTAAAGGTCATCACTAAATTTTCTTCACCTTGATAGAAATCCAACCTGCAAATGCGTACAAAATAGAAAAGGTTTGTCAACACGAGGTTGAGTGAGAAAATCACCAGTTTTGACACTAACAATAATAATGTAAGAAAAACCGCAAAACTGTTATCCGTGCGTATAAACAATCAAACCATAGCATGCATATATTTCAAACAAGTAATGATGTGTGGGCTAAACTATTACCATGCGATTCGGGCATTGGTTACCATGATAGAATAATTGAATTGTCGGTGAAACCATTGTCATGCTATCGGACGCCGACCACTATGACATGATGTGATATTTGATAAATGATGGACCGCTCTGAATGCAATAAATAAACACATAACAAATAACAATTAGTTATTCAATTGATACACAACACAAATATTAACAATTTGCATTTGATAGTATGATGTAATATGCAAACGATTAATAGTAAGTACGCATTAATCCCCAAAAGTATTTGAAAAACGTAAAATGAGTGAGCGACTACTCACCTGATTAGATGAACAAAAGACAGGTGATGATGAAAGAGTTAAACCCCTTTACCGTCAAGGATTCCTAGTTAATTATATATGGCATGAAACGTACAATGAATTAGGGTTTCGATGTGATTTGAGTATGTTTGTGCTTACTATGTTATTAATTGAATGATTAGTTTTGTTGTTATTATTATTGAAAAATTGTTGTTATTGTCATCATTTGTTTATAATATTATTAGTTTTATTATTTATAAAACCCCATTAATTGTACTTGATAAAATTTAAATTTAAAATAAAATAATTTATTTAAATATAATATGAGATCTACTTGTAATATTTGAATAAATACAATACAATATATAAATATTTAATATATAATTATAATTTACAGTCATAATATTTAAATAAATTTAATAATTATAATAATGATATTTAGATGAATACGTATTTTAAATCCTTAATGAAATTAATTTTGAACGAGTGATAAATATATACTTAGCATGTTTATTAGTATTTCTATTTATTATACCTTTTTATTTAAAAACAATATATACATATATATATGTAATATACATATATTAATATATATATATATATAATATATATATATAAAAGATTCATAAGGTTATTCAACAACAAGCTACGTCAAACTAGACGTGTTGGTTTCGCAAAAATAATGTTTATTTGTTATTGGTACTAGTTATAATACTTAAAAACAATTACACAACAATAAAAAAAATAAAATCAACAAAACTGGTCCTGACCAGAGTTGAACCCGCGCACCATTCCAGCCAAAAGTTTTAACGAATAGTGCGCCGACCATCTGGGCCAGCGGCTCACTTGTTTGGATATTGAAACCATTAAATTATATGCAGAACCCAGATTAATTCCCAATTAAATTAGAAACCCTAGAACTTTAAATCGATAAATCTGATAATCGTTTGTTGTGATTACGTTAGGGGTATGGTTAATCAAGTAATAACAAACCGGTAGCATACCTTAGTTACCTAAAACCATTCCGAATTGATGGTGAACAAAGTATAGCAGTTGACGACCCAAAACAGAACCGATTATGATCTTTCGATTGATTGTAATCAAATTGTTGTTAGGGTTTTAGGTCGTCATGATGAGAGGAAGATGTAGACAAGTTGAATTGAGTTATGATGATATGTAGATGGTATCTCCATAATTTTATTTAGAATGATTTGTTAATATGTAAATTCGTATCTTAATGATTTGGTTTTCCAAATTAATTTGTCAGTATAATTCGTAATACACATGTAAATGATCTTACAAAATCAATTTCGTGTATAATACATGAATTACGGTACTAGAAAACAAACGGGTATGGGCGTTAAGAACTGAATACGGGTTCGGATCAAGATATGAGTTTGGTTCTGGGTCATAATATAATATAACTATGTAGATTTGGTATTTAGTCCCTCTTTGGGAGTGGATACAATATGGGTTAAAATTAAGTATTAGTGTGTATTTGGTATATAACCCAAAGTTATTTTGATTAATTAAATAAATATAATAAACAATAATAATAAAGTATTAATAATTCTATAAATGCGATGTTTTTTGATTAAATTACCCGAAAATGAAAACGGATATGCTATTGGTATTTCGTATATTATATGAAAACCCGAGTTGTTACAAAAACCTTTGTTGCATCACGGCCCAAGTATAATTGACGCGGAAGGCAATGCATAATACCATCCTTTTGCCTTATATTACAAAGAAAATTGAAAAGGGACAAACTTAATATCACCCGATGAGAAACCTTGAGCCCCAATTGTGTTGCAAATGGATTCATACGCCTCCAAATGAAAGCAAGGTTCTTCCGTTGCCAACCCTTTATACTTTGGTAAACTTTGGAGTGAATTGGTTCTAACCTCAAATGTTCTTCTTTGTTGGTTTTGAGGAATAACCAACGGAGAAGGGTTATTAGTGATGAGCGGTAAAAATTGAGCTTCAATTCTCCTTACCATTTCTCTATTATGTCTTCTTGGTACCCCTAATGGAACTATTGGTTGACCCATTTGCCTTTGCATGGGCCTTGGAGGTGCAGATTGTTGAAGTGGTGGTGGGGGTCATTTGCTGTTGAAATTGTTGAAGTGGTGGTGGGGGTCATTTGCAACTTGTACTGGAATTTGTTGTTATATAACTAGTGGTTGTTGTCTATTATACTCTTGAACCGGCTCCGGTGGTTGACTTTGGGCATATGCGAAAGTCCCTTGATTCCCCATTTGATTCCTGCCACCCCCGTGTAATAATCTTCCTCTTCATACTCCTTGAACTCTCTTTTGAGCCCATCTCCATAACCATTACTTTGTGTTCTCAAAGATTGCATAAAAGGCGGTGGTTGATATTGGAAACTTGATTGTGGTGGTTACTGAGAAATCAGGGTGGTATGAACTATAGGTGATTCTTGTTGATATGATGGTGGTTGGTTTTGTTGGGATAATGATTGACCAAAAGTAGGAAAGAAATATGAAAGAGGTTGAAATGTTGATGACGTTTGGAACGTATACTGAGTACTTGTGGGTAAAGTTCTGTTGGTTGGTTTCATTTCACTTGATGAAGTAGGGATGATCGTAGGAATTGGTGGATGTGTGGTTGGCAATGATTGACCCATAGTGGGATTTGATGAATCCATTATGTTGTTCATTGTAGGAGAACCAAACAATTTGTTCTCCCTAAGTAGGACTCAGTTTCTTCTAAGTGTTCATTCAATTTCGGGATAAAAACTAGTGGTGATGACCTGCGAAAGCATCTAGTATGCATACACCTGGACCTGCAAACTAACACAACCAACGTAAACCCGAAAGTTAACACACGTTGCGTACTACTCCCCTGAAATGGAGCCAAAATTTGACACGAGGTCGTAGACTCACTCAAATATAAACCAATTACACTAAATAGATAGCAGTAAATGGGTATCGAACCCAACGAGTTTGTGGAAAATATGTTACCAAGTAGCATTGTAAATTAACTATATTAAAACTAAATTCAGAAATTAAACTCAAGGATTTGATGGTTTGGTTTGATTAACTTAACAAGTTTTAAATCAATGTCGAGAGAATACGTTCTCACTCAGTTTCGGGTTTTTATGTATTTTAATATAAATGTTTAGTCTGAGATGAACTATAAAGACATAATTCGTGATTACACGATTGACTGTGATTAATGGGGACTAAGTACTTGGATTATAAAACGCAAGGTAACAACCCAATGATCATTAAATTATGCAAACCAGAATCCAACCCGATTAATCTCAATTGCCTATAGCACCAAGAATTGACAGTTTAGAACACGAAATCAACAAACTAACAAATTATCAATCAATACATGAAAACCATAGCAATGAAATCAATAAGACTAAAATACTATCTCATAAATCACATAAACATTCAATCAACATTCAAAACGAAACCTTACAATCCGAGGGAAAACACAAAGAAACTTAGCGAAGCATGATTTGGTTCGTCATCCCTTCAATTATAGAGTGAATATGAATCAAAAACCAATATCCATTGATTACACAACCCACAATAATGTTATGGAACCTCAAAATCTTCCTTAAGTCATCTTTAATTGAAAAACAAGTGAAAGATACCTAAAAGCTGTCCAAAAATGACTTAAAAACGGTTGTTACAATTCCTGCATTGGGCACACCATAAAATACAGTGGCCACCGTAGCTTACGGTGGCTTTGTTTCCTCATTCATTCCTTTGTTAAACGTCCATCTTCCATTGCCCGACCTCCCATTTTTGGCTAGTTTCATTCCAACGCCTCAATTTCACTTCTTTTAAGTCTCTTGTACCTGAAATAACATGTCACCGTAGTCATATAATTCCACAAAATTAATCTATTAAGTGTATGACTTTTAATATTCTTTTAGCACTTAAGGGTTGTTCAACGGACCACTCGTCACATGTCACATATAGGGACCCTAAGCATGCTAATAGGTTTAAATTAACCACCTATCTTATAGCCTTCGACTCTGATACCGATATGTCACACCCGGACCAAAGGCGGCGGAAATGCCGGGGCACATCATATTGATTGGACAGTAGCTCAAAAGACACTAATTAAAGCGACAATAATTATTCAATTTCCATTAACATTAAAACAAGTACACCAAGTCAATAAACAATAACAAATACATTATAATTTTGTTATTTGAATAAATATCCTAAGGTAAATCTAATATCTTCAATCTTGAACAATATCACTACTTGTACCTGTAGCATGTATAAAAATAGAGTTTGTCAATAGCATGTTGGTGAGAATACACAAGTTTTTGTTTTATATATATATATATATATATATATATATATATATATATATATATATATGTATACACACACACACACATATATATATATAGATAGATTGGCAAATCACAATTCATATATAAATGATGAAATTACAATCTTATGATATTTTAAACAACTAAATAGATGTGGACCTATTCCTATTGATACAAAATCAATTTACTTTGGTAAATATATGATCGTACTAGATGATAATAGATGAGGATAAGATACCAACCACCAAACACAAAGTAAACATTTAAGCACATAAAGCATAGTCATAGAGCATGCAATAATCACACATATATTGAATTGTGTTTTGAATAGATGTGGAAATAAAACATGAGTAAAAGAGAATAATATATACATGCTACCCCCAAAATATAAAAGATGGAAAAAGGGGTATGTAAACTCACCTGAATATAGAGGCGGTAGCGCATATATGGTTCAAGAGAATTGATATGTCACGCGAGAAATCCGACAACATGTCCTAATTTATATGTATATTAACTTAGAACTTTTTGATGCAGTGCAGGTTGTACCTTTGTCAACTTTTGTTGTACATGCTTCATACGCATAACATTGTATTTTATACTTTATTTCTCATATTTTCTTTGCTTCTTTGTCTTACACGCACTCAAGTTTTCTTCACACGTGCCTGCTCTAGCTTATCTCTTTCTTTTGTAAGTTTCTTCTCTCTCCTATGAAGCATTATATCGCATCTCCATCTTCAATTGAATAATAATCAGAAAATTTTTTCTTTCTCCACCAAATCTTTCTCTCTCTATTAAAGCTTTTGTGAGCACACTTCCGATCACGACTGTTATTAAGGCATCCGTCGTCTATGCGTTGCCGGGTTCCATTTAGGAAACCCTAGGCGGCGGCGATTGTGTAGGTACACGACGGTCCAGCTGTCGGTGTTGTTAAGTTTTAATTTTGTAAGCCCCAAGCGATGTCGAATGTGACTGTGATGTTGGTCACTTGGTCTGAGTATACATTTGTGTAACAAATGCATGCATTTCTGTGATGTTGATATGAGTATACATTTGGGTAATAAATGCATATATTTCTTTCTTTCTTTCAAGCTGTGATGGTTTTCACCATAGTTCTATGGGAAAGCAGGGTGTAGCCACGCCGTTGCCTCGGCTACGGCCTTTAGGTGTTGTTTTGTATTACGGTACTGGATTTATAGTTTGGTAATGGTCATTTGTAGTATTTCAGAGGATTTATAAGTTTGTTTTTTGTGTTGAATACTTGAATGTCAACCAGAGTTGTAACGGTTTAGCATATTTTCACGTGACTTCAAATGTGTGGTGTATATGGTTTATAGCCTTGCTATTTGTTTGTGTAATACGTTTTCATTTCCGGTTTTTATTAGGTTTTCATTAGTTGTGTATTTGTATATTTATGTTAATACAAAATCATTTTGTTTTCTGAAAACCAGAATTTATTAGAGTTGAATCTATTAATACACAACTGATGGGTATGATTTTGGGTTTCCCAAAATTTGTACCCGATATATGAGAAAAGTTAATCCATTAGCTTTTGTAGCATTTAGTTTATTCCACTGAGCGTATTAGTGTCACAAATCTAGCACAACGCGACACTATTCATTTTATTTTGTGTTTTGTGTATTGTAAGTTAGTTTTCCTTATACGATGATTTGTCAGATGTTTCTAGAAAACTTTATGGTTTTTTTCTTTGTCATTTACCCGCGTAACGCGTGGGTGCTATATACTAGTATATATTAAAAGTGAACTTTCTTAAGCATTGGCTTTTGTACTATATGCTAGCTAAATTTGTTGTACACTGCAACTTCAGTCATACAATATGCTAAATTTGTTGTACACTGCAACTTGAGTCATACATCGTGAAGCTATAGTTTTCTAATTGGACCAAAATATCCATTTTTGTCCAACTCTTTTTAATTCAACATGCAAAACAACTCAGATCATCAGTCTAGAGAAAACCTTATTCTCTTTCAACCTCCACCGCTTCTCGCCACCGCCGTGAATCCGTGATGGTGCTTTTCTACCGATTTCACACCACCCTCCGTCTTCCTTTCCGTAGTCACTGTTGCCGGGTTCGATTTTCGTACTCTTGGTGGCGGTGGCGTCGTATTGGCAGACGGTAGCGATGGTTACGACGGTTGAGCGGGCCACTTTTGTGCCTATGATTACGTCTCTTACGACTCCGGTTCTTCTATCTGATTTTGTAAATATGAGGCAAATTTAACCATTACTTAACTGATAATAATCAACAATGCAGATTCAAGGCATTTTTTTTTAATTGTTGCTCTCTACATTTGATTGCCTTACGTGATTGTAACACACGAGTTATATTGAAAACAAGGTGAAATGCTTTTGATTATAGTTCTCTCTCTCAAACCATCCCAACAGCCCTTTAATCGACTAAAAAACACCACAGTCTGCAACCTGAAGCATCTTCTGATACTACCCCCCCACCGCCTCCATTAATTCCACCAACGCTACCATCAATGGCATCTTCGTCGTTCCATCTCTTCATCTCTATGTTCGATTTCCATTCAGGTCTAAATTAAATCTGCAACTGAAAAATATATCTGAATAAGGAGGTCGGCGACGAGATGGTGATTGCGGATATGAAAACCAGGTGGGGCTTCTCGGCAGAAACAATGCAGGGGTGGGTGATTGTTAGCCGTAAACGATTGCGGTGGTGGTTGTTAGCGGGAGAGTTTTCCAGGACGGTTTGAAAGATGAGAGAGAGAGAGACGCCGGTCTTATAGATATTGTGGTGGTTGTTTTCAGCCGTAGATGGTGGCGGTGGTTGTCGGCGTTAGACGGCGGCGGTGGTGGTCTTGGAGAAGATGGGGGAGGACGAAGATGTATTTGTATGTATAAATTATAAAAAATAAATAGCTTTAATTAATATTACATATATATAACTTTTGATTTAAAATAAAAAGGGTAATTAAGTCATTTCACACTAACTTAATTGAACATGACTAACGGAGTTAGTAATATGTTAAATTGGGATTGTTATTGACAACTTAGGCCCTGTTTGTTTGGGTCCAAATGGACCCATTCAGAGCCTTATGTCTGATTCGGTAAGAGATATAGGTGTTTGGTTTGTTATGATATAACATCTTAATCGCTCAGTCACCACTAAACCATTCAGCTTCAAATTAAGCTGAACCATTCAGAGGACTCATATACCCTTATGCTCTCTTCACCTCTGCACCATCTCCCCTCCCAGTCTTCACCACCGATCTTCATCATCCATCTTCAACTCAGCACCGTCGATCACCACCGCCGACGGAGCCGCTATCGCCACCAGACCTGACGCCACGTCTATTTCTGCCACATCGATTCCATCCTCGTCGTTAACTAGGTACAATTGATATTTCTGATTCAATCGATTTTGATTTCAATTGCATCCTCAATCGATTCATATTTAATCGAGTTCTGATTTTGATTTAATCTATTTTGATTTAATTCATTTTTTTTCATTGCTTGATTCAATCAATTTAGTTTAATTGATTTATGATTTTTAGTTTCAGTCTGATCCGTATAGATTTTTGGATTCCATCGAGTTTTGTTAGATCTGGTTTTCGGAATATTGCATATGAGTTATATGTTTTCTTCATTAGATGTGAATTTTGGATAGTGGTTCAATCTCATATGTTTATCATTAGGACCTTGTGATTTATGGATTAGTTTTTCTTATTTTATTTGAATGGAGTAGTGGCTCAATTGCAGCTGTTTGTACACTTGTTCAGGGACGGTTGGTGAGAAATAGGACAACAACTGTTTCATAATCCTTTTAATGTATTGATTTCTGAATTTTGATTTTGTATTTGGCCGGATCTTTTTTAAATCGTTAGATTAATTAGTGTTGATTGCCTACGTTTTTCTCCAGCTGTTAAATGAGTTGATTTGTGATTTTATATAAATAGACAAAGTTTAGATCAATACCTACACTTTACAATCTTATCTCTCAAAATCAGATTGATAACGGGTCAGTTTTGAGACATGGAATTGGGATTTGTAAAATTTTATGAATTGTAACCTTTGTGTTTTATTGGTTGTAGAATATAGGGGATTGAAGCTCAAGATGATATAAAATTTAGTTTCCATATGCCCTACTTGATAGGAAATAATATGAGTATCAACTGCTAATAAAGTTGCCTGCAAATCGATAATGCATTTGAACCTAATATGGTATTCATTAATTCTTTCTTTACTTTTTTGTAGATGTTTGATTATGTGATTTGAAGGTGATCACTTGTTCAGAATGATATAATTAGCTGTAACAATATAAGCCGTGCATGATAGTGTTTAGATGAATGAAACAGATTTCGAAGAATCCCTAAGTTTTGTGAATGATTTATGGCATTGGTTGAATAAGCAATTAATTGTTTTTTATTATAGTTTATTTATTATTTATTATTTGATGCATGCTACATTATTAATTTGAGTACATTGATAACCACAGTGAACAACAATTAACCAGTTTGACTTCTATAAATGTCCTTTATTTATCATGTGGGTTGGGTTTGGATATCCAATCCAAACTACTTAAAAGTCAAACTGTAAAAAATGGTTTAAAATGTTTCATATGTACATAATAATATAAGTAAATTGGATACTTTAATAATGCTCATTTTTTACTTTTAAAAAAATGTTAAAATGGTTACAATGTGTTCATCTTTGACTTTTAAAAGTCACTGTCAAAATGCTCTAAATATGGCCTTATCTCTTAATTGTCATAAATCTGATACGGGTCTTAACTGTTAAAGTTCTGTGACGGACTTACGGGTCTTAATCGTCACAAATATATGATGCACAAATCTATTAGGGACATTTTGGTAAAATGTTGTCATAGTTTGCATAATAAAAAAAGTTTAATTACCATTTTCAAAATTGTCACGGCTTGCATTTTGCTCAAAATGTCATAACTAATGCGTTTGGTTTCATTGCATGTCAGGTTCTACCGCAACTACTTGAAATGTGACTGGCTTTTAGTTACCCGATAGAACCGAGAGCCTCCCTCCTAGATGAGCCTCCCTCAGATTAGATAAACTATTATGTCGGACGAAGAGCATCAGTTTGAGTCCAAGGCCGACACCGGTGCTTCCAAAACCTACCCTCAGCAAGCCGGCACAAGCGGTGTAGCGGCTTGTATCCACCATATTTATTCAACATCGCCCTCCAAATGATTTAAGTTATTTTTCTAAAATTGCTTCTTAGCCATTCGTTTTCCAGACAATCTTATTGTTAGAATACCCACAATTCATAGAGCATTCATATTCAATCTTTGAAAAATGTGAGTGAAGTTTTGATAATGTAGGGAGTGGTTTAGGATGTTTTGAGTGGAAATGAGAGAAATGCATGGATTTTTCTGTATATTTGAAAAGTTATTGTTTACGTCATATAATTTTTTAATATATTTTGAAAGTTATTGTGAGTAAAGGAAAGATAATTGATGATGTTAAAAGTATAAAAAAATATTATTAATTAGAAAAAAAGAGAGAAAATATAATATTTTTAATGTAATTTTAAATTTAAAGATAGAAAATTAGATGTGAATGCTTTTAAAAATCCTAACCACCATCTTCTCAACTTGACATTGACAGTTAGTAATTATGAACTTCAATAGATGGCCCGTCACTATTGAATATTGATGACCCAAAAACTTTAAATTCATTATACATACGGATACAGGAATATCAAAACGTAATTTTTAATTATATTAGTTTATCTTTTATGATTTTTATGTTTATCTATTTTATGTTTAGTTTAAATAGGGTTGGAAGTTGTTTAGAATGTTAGTTTTTGGTTTTATTAACAGCTACTATTTTCACCTGACTCGTTGCGTCGGAAAGGTTGGTAAAACCCTATAAAACTCAAGCGTTGTTGGTCCGTGTATTTATTTTTCCAAACTTTCTTCTTAGCCATTCGTTTTCCTGGCCATCTTATCGTTAGAATACCCAGAATTCTTAAAAATCCTAACCACCATTTTCTCCACTTTGGCATTGACAATTAGTAATAATGAACCCCAAAAGATGCCAACCCCTTTACTATTGATGACCCTATAAACTTTAAAATCATCATACATATTGATACAGGAATATCAAAACGTGATTCTTAATTATATTAGTTTATCTTTTATGATTTTTATGTTATCTACTTTATGTTTAGTTTAAAGTTTAAACTAGTATCAAGGCCTCCGCATTATGAAGGGGGCGTAAAACATTGAAATATGTAATGTTGTAATGTTGCATTGGACCTGTTTTTTGTGACGGGATTATTTAACCGGACGAAAAGTAGACTTAAAAACGTTTAACCAGGAACTCCTTAGTGGTGTCGTAACACGTAAAATTTAAATTGAAACATAAAACATAGAAAAAAATAACTAAATCAACTTAGTAATGAAACGTTGAACGTGGAAAAATAGACGAAATCCGTTGAACCACATATGGGTGTTACATTGTGTTAACTCACAAAATTCAAACATAAATGTTAAAAGAAAAATCTATAAAAGAAAAGATACTGGGGACCAAAATTGAAATTGAATAGGTGTTGGGAATTGGGATTAAAAATAAAAAAATGTTTTGTGATAAAGTTTTAAATGATGAAAAGTATATGTTTAAAAGTTAAAAATTAAAATTAAAATGAAGAAAACTATTATGCATAATGTACAAGTTTTTATGCACACAAAGTTCATATTTGTATATATATACTATAATTAAGCCCTTGTGTTGCCGCGGGGGAGGAGGGTTGTAAACTGTACCAAGTAAATGCCACACTACGGCCATTGACTACCAACACTGGAAAAGCTCGAATAAATAGGAAATTATAAGCGGAAAAAGAATTGAACGTAAAAGTATGAGGATTAAAAGTAAAAAATAAAATAAATAAAGAAAAATATTAAAAAAAAACAAAATAACTAAAATTAAGATGGTAGAAAGTTTTTTATATAATGTACAGCCAACAATGGCTTTGTAACTTGGTATAAAATTTGTTTCACAATTTAATTTATAACTAACAATGTTGTAACCCTGTAACCCAAATGCCTTACTAAAAAAATTGACACAAGAACTTGAAAATAATAGAGTTTCAAAAGTCACGTGAAAATTCAAGCTTGTAAGCATGTTTTCCCATGGTGGGCTCAATTTTAGAAGATATATTCATTCATCTCACTTGTTTCTTGCTTATTAGTTATTACTATTGAACATAAACATCTTAACGAGGGTAACAAATAAGATAACTAGAATTTGGGATTTATAATGAATTTGGGATCATTGTAAGTTTATATGTAAACTTTTAGTTGGTTTAAACTTTTTTTTTATAAATAAAAAATAATAAAAACAAATCAACTGCTTTTTTTGCAATAAAGTTTAAACTAATAAGGAAAATATTTTAGTGACGAAATTTATAATTAAAAGTTTGACGGTGTTTGGTTTGTTAAAATTTCTCACAACTCTTAACAATAGTATTAGGTTAATTATACTTATATTAGTAATAATAATAATAATAATAATAATAATAATAATTATTATTATTATTATTATTAATAAAAATAGTTAGAGAAAAGAAAAAGTCTAAATAAGGAGATCAATCAATCATATCCAGTGAAGTCCCACCAACAGCAAAGTTATAAGTAGGGTCTAGGAGGGTGGGATGTAGGCACACCGTACCTCTATCCAAAGGGATAAAGAGGTGGCTTTCAGAGAGACCCTCAGCTCTAGAATACATATGTTTGAGGCAATATAAGGAAATCAAAGTTTAACAATAAATAATAATAATAATAATAATAATAATAATAATACAAATAATAATAATAAAACTATATATATGGAAAGAAAATACCATTATTGTGTGCGACCAGAATAAGGTATATAGGCGCCCTAAAGTATTCCTTTCTCCCTAAAAATCCTTAACTTTAATTCTATATCTCCAAGAATTCCTATCCTCAACCACGTCCTCTGAGAGGTTTAGGTCTATCAGATCTGCCTAATCCTCTCATCCCAAGTCAAATTAGGTCGTCCCTACCTCTCCTCCCCTCTTAGTAATGTTTTTTACGGATCTAACAGGGTTCGTCGGCTGTCTTCTCTTCACATGTCCAAACCATCTCAATCTCCACTCTCTTATCTTGTTTGATATGTTTGCTACCCCTAGCCTTGTGTGCCCACACATCCAGCGTAGCATTCTCATTTCTGCTACCTCCATCTTCCGCACCTGTGCCTTCTTGATGGCCCAACAATCTGTTCCATATAGCATTGCAGGTCTAACTGCGACCCTATAAAATTTTCCCTTTAGTTTAGGTGGGAAACTCTTGTCGCACAATATACCTGTGACTGCTTTCCATCTACACCATCCAACCTGAACTCGATGGGTCACATCACTGTCTAATTCCCCATTGCTCTGAACAAATGATCCTAGATACTTAGACTTCGTTACCTGCGAGACCACCTGCCCTTCAATGGTGATCTGTGCGTCTTCATTGTCATTTACCCCGCCAAAATCACAGTCTAGGTACTACGTCTTAGAACGACTAATTCTTAAACCTTCTGTATCTAAGGTTGTTCGCCACTCCTCTAGCCTCATGTTTAGATCTTGTTTTCTCTCAGAAAGTAAGACAATATCGTCTGCGAACATCATGCACCACGGGAGCGCCCCCTGAATCCACTTTGACAACTCATCCAAGACTAGTGCAAAAAGAAACGGACTCAACACTGACCCCTGGTGAAGACCTACCCCTACGGGGAAGAAATCAGTATCCCCACACGGGCGCACAGACACTTGTTGCACTCCTGGTATACATATCCATAATTATCACTATATATTTCCTCGGTATTCCTCTACCCTCTAAGCACTCCCAAAGCACCTGTCTTGGCACACTGTCATAGGCCTTTTTGATGTGTTGCAAAACACATAGCGTTTTATCCCGTTTTTGTGTTGTTTTGTGCGTAAAACATTAATGAATATAACCTGTTCTTGCATGAAATTAAATGTTTGTGTATATGATAGGTCCCATGTTGAAGAGAGTGAAAATATGAGTTTAATGAAGAAAGAATCAGCTCAAACGGGATTCGAATGAAGCCGGCATGCGCGTTTAAAGATAGACGAGTCAGAAAACGAAGAAACGAGCACCCCAGGACCTGGTAGCGCTACGCGACAAGGTGAGGCATCCATGAATGCACTATGCTACATCGTACATGTCCCAAAGGCTGCTAAGAATGTTCAGGAATCAGCTACCTCATCTATTTTGTCTTTTAGTGCGCCTTGTGGGCTTCTTTTAACCTATTTTATATTAGGAATGAGGTGTTTAAACATATATATAAAGGCTAATACCCTATGAACGAATTGAACATAATATTTCCAGCCACCACACCTGCTCTAGAGGAGAAACCAAGGAGGACAAGCTTACGGTTCTATCTTTTATCCTTCGGTTGTCGGTTTTGACTATTTTAACGTTTGTGAGTTCGTTTTTGGTTTTTAATCATTCAAACCTTTTGTAATCAGATTTATATGAACATGTTTATCATTTATATCTATTTTATCTACTGTTCATAGATTATGATTGGCTAAACTTGTTAGTTCTACCTAGGTTTGATAATTATTGTTCGGTTTTGATGAGTTGATTGGATTGTTTGATCAATATGACCTGAATTGCTATTGAAAGTTTGGTTTAATGATAAATTAGGTTGTGTTTAGTGGCTGTGAGTTTATTGATATTATCTCATAACCTCGTGCTTCGATTAATTGAATTGGTTTTGATTGATAGGTGCATGTTCAATTCATTACTTTGTGTTTAGAGTTTGATTGTGGTAGGATCAACCGTAAGGTTTTGTTGAGATTATTGATAGATATAATTCAGCTGTTAAGCATCTTCTTAGAGACTGAGAGGTGATAGGAAGTAAAGTCGTCTCATTGCTTTTACTTGTTAGGATTAGGATTGCGCGAGAGTGGTTTCGGTTCTTGTCGGGTATGGGTTTGTGAGCGATTAGTTGGTCTACTTTAAGTTAAACCAAATTGTTCCTCTATCCTTGGTTGCGTAGTATTCATTTCCATTAGAGTCGTGTGTCGGTGTGTCCAAGAGGAGAGTCGACATTAGAACACCTTAGCATTTGTGTCCCGGTTTGTTCTTAAAATCAATTAAGCGTAAGTTAGGGTTTGTTAGTGAGACCGAGAGGTGATCTAGCTTTCTTGAGCGAAACTTAGTTGTGTCATCTTTAGATACCGGTGTTGTGAGATCATTCAATCCATTAGCTTTTTAGACCGTCAATTTGATTCTTACCTAGGTAGAAGTTTCTCCATTTTCGTTAAGAGCTCCATTAGTGTCGTTTAGTTTTCTTATTATCGTTAGTTTCATTAAGTTTCACCGTTAGTTAAGTTAAATTAGTTAAGTTCAGTTAGTTTAAATAATTAAGATAAATAAATATATTATTTAGGAAGGTCTTGTCTAGGGTTTAGTGATCATAGGCGTTGTCACGTGTTCTTGTGTTCGATACTCGGACTTCCTTAGTTCTATACTATTTATGATAGGTACACTTGCCGATTGTGTGTGGTTTCTTTAGTAGTTTCGTTTTATAAATTTAAAACTTAGTTGTGAGTTTCATAGAAAAAAAGCATTCATTAGACACACATCAAGTTTTTGGCGCCGTTGCCGGGGACACGGTTGAGGCGTATTGAGAACGACTCGAGTTAGGGACTTGCCTATTGTATTTCATATTTATATTTTGATTAGATTAGTTATTTTAATTAGTTTAGTTTATTTTAGTTTAGTGTAGTTTAAGTTTAGTTTTATTTTTATTATTATTATTGTTATTCTTAACTATTTTATCTATTTTTATCTGGTGCCCGTGATCCGTTTCTTTTAAGTTCTTTACAGGAAAAATGTTCAGATTACAAGTTGGAGAACCATGGTGCAAAGTTTGTGGCGAAAATCACTGGGTGCAAAGATATTATAATATATTTTTTGGTTAAACTGCCACCTAAAAAGTCTAAATAAGAAGAAAATAACCAAAAAAAAAAAATAAAAACACACAAATGAGCACCCAGGGCTCGAACCCGGGTCCGTGGGGTGGCTCCCCGATTTAACACAACACACACCAGCCAACTGGGCTGGTGTAGGTTCCCAGCCGGATCTACACGGAATATCTTGTTCTACGTAGGTGCGGAATCCCTACGTAAGACGATACGAGCGTAGAAGACGATATACGTTATTACGATTAAACACACGTTACAATAAACAAAGACACGTTGTATTGCAACTGGAAACACGTGATATCAATCACAAACTCTGGACAAATCGTTACAACTTGATCTATCAATTTATTAACTTCTGCCGTAACCTAACAGATTATATAACACGACAACTTCGCCTAACATGTTTAGGCGAAGTTGTCACTAACTTCGCTTACTCTACAAGTTCGCCTAAATCAGCGAACTTGTGAGCTAACTTCGCTTATTACAAAATACTAATCCAACTAACTCGATTACAGACACTAGACACTGAACTACTGACATCATGTACCAACAGACTCCCCCTTGGCAGTAGCTTCATATCTCTAACTTCAAGCACGTGTCTGGTAATCTTCAACAATCTTGTATCTTTCATCTTCAATCATGAACTCCTTCTCGTATACAAACCGATACTATTCTTTGATATTTCTTCGCTTCGTCTTTCCAAGCAGGAATATAAAATATCTTCTTCTCATTCAGCACCTGCAGATCAGCTTGAGACAAGTTCACTAGATGCATTGGATCATACACTCTCAGCAGCTCTTGTTCATCTTCGTCCTCCATTACTGCCTCAGCTGTTTCACAATCAACATACCACCACTTCAGATCTTTGAGCACATCCTTGGGCATTTGTTTCATCGGCACTTCTTTTAAACACCGGATCGGCTTATACTTCATAATCATCCAAGGCTTGCCATCTGCTCTCAATCCTCTATCTTTGTCTTCAATAAGTTTTCCCTTTTGTGGTTTCAACAGCTCGAACTTCTTCACTTTTATACTTTCCTTCCAAACAATCTTTCCAATGACTCTAGCCATGTTATCATCACTCCTGTTTATCAACCCCAATCTGGCTAAGTCCTTCACTTCACACTCAGGCAACGTGTTCAACGATCTCAACATCCTCTTGAAGTACTGAACACCATCATATCTTTTAATCACAAAGAGCCTCAACTGCTCATCATATATCCAGCAAATAATCCCCTTTCTCGATTCAGCATACCCTCTAATGTTGTAACTCTTCTTGAACATAGTAGGGACCGCCGGTTTCTTTGTTTTTACGAACCACTGAGCGTAGCCTTCTTTCCATCTTGGCTGCTCTTCCCATTCCGTCTCATCACTTCCCATATCTTTGCTCATATCTGCCTTATCAACATCCGAAATCTCATGCTCAATATTCTCTTCTATAATCTCTCCCTCTTCAATATCATTATCAATAACAATCTCTGCACCAATCTTCTCTATCTCTTCAACTGGTAATACATCATCATAATCCACCTCAGCATCCACGACCACCACATCATCACCTGTACCGCCCGCTGCACTTGTTGACTCCCCCTGAGATGTGGAAGTCCCAAGAGCTTGTTCAGTTCTTGGCAACTCTCCACCTGCACCTTTCAATGCATTGGGATCATCGTCTCGATCAATACGCTTCTTCGTCCTCAGCTCATCACCCTTACAGCTCGTCTCCCCCTGAGATGCCAAGAACACCTTCAAAGCATCAATGATTTTGCCATGTTCGATCAGCAGGGACGATTGTATCTGATTCTCTGCAACGAGGCGCTGAATAGCATGGGTCTGGATAAGATTTACCCTTGATTGTTCTGCCACGACCCGTTCAAGCGCTGCTATTCGTTCTGAGTCGGATAAGGTTGCATCGAAATCAAACCTCAGATGTGATATATCTTGAGTGTACTGAGGAGGGATTTCCATTGTAACCGGGACCTCAGAAGTAGGCGTAAACGTAACCGCAGGTGGTATCGTAATTGACAACTGCAGTAGCTACAACTGTCGACTCAATAAATCTTGCCACAACCTCCGTTGGAGTAAGAGTTGGAGGTGGCAAAGATACAATCTCCGGAGTCGATAGATGGAATGTAGTGGGTGGGAGGCCGAATGAGGATGAGGTAGCCACCACGGGAACGTCCGTGGCGCTTGGCCTTGTAACTTGCAATGGTGTAGAAACCATGGTCATACCGGACAGTGCGGGTGGAGTGAAACGTACCACCATTGGATTTTGAAAACAATGATTACGACCACGTGAAAAAAGTTTGAAAAATCGGGTGTTAAGGTTCCGAAAGAACGAGGTCACAAATCGGGTCAAAATACACTTTGATTTTCATCAATGACAGTGAATATACGAGTATATCGACACTACACACCTATAATTTTGATTAGAAACTGAGAAAACAACACAGATGGTTCGATACGATAAGTTCGCTGTAGGTTTCAGGAAGATAAGTTCGCTTAGGGTTCACAAGTTCGCTGGTTTTTGAAAATAATGAACAGTTTGACCATTAAAATCCTTATATATAGGGTCAAAGTTATACAGGCGAAGTTATGGATAACTTCACCGATATTAAAATTTACAAAACAAACCCCTATAATTTGAACAATTTGCAATTAAGTTTTAAAACATCCTTTAAAGAGTTAAATGATACGATCAAGACCAAGTAACCAGGTATAAAATAATACAACTACATAAGTAGAAAAAAATTTAAAATAAAGTACACGGGATCAAATTTCAGTCTCGACAGGGACTACCATGTTTTAGAAAGATCCGAACAGGAATCATACTAATTACGTGACTGTCACACAGATCCATGTTCAACTGTATTATGACATAAAGAAACAGGTTGTAAGCAGGTAAATAACTTAGAATGGTTTTCATCGCTTCTCTGATACGGGTTAGGTTCAATTAAGCTCAAAACTTAAATGGGCAACAACTCAGAGATTATGATGCCTCCTATCTATTCTCAAAGCGTATTTGGCTTTCCCCAAGTCACCCCGAGTTGACCTCGACCCGTAGTGTCTGATTAAATAGTAATTACTCTTCGATCTTCAGACTCTTATTCCCGTTCTCTTTCTTACATCTTGATTGAGAAGTATTAACATTATGAACTCTAGAATGTCTCAATAACACACAATTTTTTTTTTTTTTTTAAGTATTTACACAATTTCAGAGTAGTAAACAACTGCAAGTCCCGAATCTGGATCACTGCAGTTTCTTGGCGCGCTATCTTCACGGGAATCAGAACACTCATGGGCTCGTGTATGACTGGGTAATCGCTTTTTTGCCTATCATTCGGAAAGATATATATATGGAGACATGCACAACTCTTAAGGAGTTTCCACGTAAAATCGAGTAGATTTAGTTAGTATCACTTCTACTTTTACGCACCATAAAAAGCTACCATGACATACAATGACTGTTCTAAAGTCTTTTAGGCCTAATAACTTCACTAGTTAAGCACACAGAATCAGTATTTCTATCACTTTCCAAGGTTGGATCAATTTTCTGTTAAACATAGTAAAGGAACTTCTTACGAAGTAGTAGACTTGAAAAATAATTTCATCTCCCTAAAAAATTTTAACTTCAATCGCCCCGATCAAATTGAAGTTTTCAGGTAAACGGCTATCCTGAAGATCCAATGGATCAGCTGGACCGACCACATACAAGTATGTGTCCTTCTAACTAAGTATGATCGACTAATTTTCAGCGAAAGAATAAAAACACATCATAAACCGCCCCGGTCACTTTCAGTTATCTGGTTAATGGCTATCCTCATATTCTACAAGTAGAAATGAGGACCAAACATATCCGAAAATATGTCCTTCAAACTGAGGCAACCGACATAATTCTAAGCGATAGTGACGTTTTTTTTATTTATTTATTTATTTTTTTTAAACAAAAACGAAAAACACGGTTACTCGGGATTGATCATCCCATTCAACTCAACAAGGTTTTGAAAACGAGTTTTGTCAAACGCTTTAGTAAACAAATCAGCGAAATTATCTAACGTATCAACCTTTTCGAGCACAATCAGTTTCTTCTCAGCACAATCCCGTATAAAATGATGACGGATGTCAATGTGTTTAGTTTTGCTATGCTTTACGGGATTGTTAGTTACTGAGATAGCAGCAGTGTTATCAATGCAAATAGGAGTATGAGTGAAATTCAGACCATAATCGCGCAATTGCTGTTGTATCCAAAGAACCTGGGAGCAGCAGTTCGATGCTGCCATGTATTCTGCTTCACAGGTTGAAATGGCGACTGAGGTCTGCTTCTTGCACTGCCATGACACTAATCTGCCTCCAAGAAACTGACATCCACCTGTTGTTGACTTCCGACTCTGATTGCATCCTCCATAATCAGAATCCGTGTAGGCGACTAACTCCAAGTCTCCTCCTCTCGTGTACCACAACCCTGGCTTAGGTTTGCCTTCGAGATACCGCAATATCCTCTTTGCACCCTTCAAGTGAGATTCCTTTGGGTTTGCCTGAAAGCGAGCACAAAGACAAACTGCAAACATAATATCAGGTCTAGAAGCAGTTAAGTACATTAAAGAACCTATGATTGCCCGATATTGGGTGGGGTCCACGTCTGCATCGCTGTCTGAATCAGCACCCAGTTTATGGTTGACGCAAACTGGAGTATCAAATGGAGTGCTGTCCTCCATCTTGAAGCGTTTGAGAACGTCTTGGACATACTTAGTCTGATGAATGAACATCCCATCTTTCTTCTGATCAACCTGCACTCCTAAAAAGAAAGTTAGTTCACCCATAGCACTCATTTCAAACCTCTGTTTCATGATGGCTTCAAACTCCTGACACATGGCGACTTTTGATGCAGCAAAGATGATGTCGTCCACGAAGACTTAACCAGAAGAAAGTCTCTTCCATTTCTCTTAACGAACAGTGTACTATCTATCCTTCCCATTTCAAATTCATTCTCAAGCAAGTAATCGGATAAAGTTGAGTACCAGGCACGAGGGGCCTGATGTAGCCCATATAGCGCTTTACTTAGCTTGTACACGTGATCAGGAAAGTCTGGGTCAGTAAAACCCGGAGGTTGCTCAACGTACACTACCTCATCGACTTTACCGTTAAGAAATGCACTCTTCACGTCTAACTGGAACACCTTCATCTCCTTGTGTGCAGCAAATGCCAAAAACAATCTAATCGCTTCCAATCTCGCCACAGGAGCAAACACTTCATTGTAGTCGATCCCCTCTTGCTGATTAAAACCTTTTACAACCAGCCTCGCCTTGTTCCTGATAATTATCCCTTTTTCATCTCTCTTGCATTTGAAAACCCATTTTGTGCCAATCGCATGCACATTTTTCGGTTTTGCAACCAAATTCCAAACCTCCATCTTCTTGAACTGGGCTAACTTCTCTTGCATGGCTTCGACCCACGAGCTGTCCTTGAGAGCCATTTGATAGTTCTTTGGTTCAATCTGGCTGATGAAGCAGGTGTACAAGCATTCGTTAATGATGCCTGTATCTTTAATGCTTGTGTAAACACAGGTGTGCTCATTCAAGCTTTGTATTGTTTATACACCGTCGGACAGATCACCTATCACGTTCTACAAAGGGTGATTTTTGTGAACTCTCGTAGTCGGAACCGAACTGACTTGCAGATTGTCTTCCAAGTTCAAAGGTAGCTCATCAATGGGTGATTGTTGTTGTTGAGAGTGAAACGGATTGAAGAATTCCTCTTCTGTAGAGGCAGCAGGGGTATCGACAGCATTTGACGAGGAAGGCTGACATTCATCGTACTGCGGTCGTTGCACAAAATTGTCTTCCTCATCGTAAAGCATCTTCGTAGCTATTCTCTCATCAACTTCTGCACAATCCAAGTAAGGTATGTTAAAAGATTTAAAAAGCCTATCATAGTCGAAAACCCCAGCGGGTCCCGTGCTTGGTTTTGGTGATTTGTAACTTGTGATATCAGTGTTACACACCACCTCAACCTTGCTGGTCGATGTATTAAAGACTCGTCTGTTGGGAGTCCCAACAACATATCCGACTAAAATACCTTCGTCGGCTATTTCACCAAATTTAGAATTTGTCTTTAATATCGAACACGGGGACCCGAATGGTTCGAGACCACTCAAGTTGGGCTTTCTCCCATGCATAAGTTCATAACATGTTTTATTCAATCTTTTAACAGTTAACACTCTATTAAGGATATAACAGGCTGTAGCAACAGCTTCAGCCCAGAACACCACAGGAAGTTTCGAATCAGCCAGCATGGTTCTGTCTCCTTCAATTAACGTTCTGTTCTTCCTCTCAGCCACTCCATTTTGTTGCGGAGTATACGGAGCGCTGTACTGGTGTTCTATCCCTTTCTGTAAGCAGAAGATCTCCATCTGATAGTTTTTGAACTCAGTCCCATTGTCACTCCTGATGTATTTAACTCTTTTCCCCATAATATTCTCAACTTTGGTAATCAAATTTATTACCATCTGAACCGTTTCATCCTTTGACTTCAGGAAATATACCCAAGAGTATCGAGAGAAATCATTAGTGATCACCAAGCAGTATGATGTTCCACCTAGGCTTTTTACATTCACGGGACCGAAGAGATCCATGTGAAGTAGGTCTAGGGTACTGACTATTGAATTAACCTTCTTGGTGTGATGGGATTTCTTGTGTTGTTTTCCCTTTTTGCACGATAAGCATTGGTCTTCAAAGTTGAAATTCTTCAAGGGAACACCCAGCACCAGCCCATTCTTGACAATGTAGTTCATTTTCCGAAGATGAATATGCCCCATTCTTCTATGCCATAACTCGGACTCCGATTCAGTTGCTTTTGACAGAAGACACGATTCTTCTGTTGCCATCTCTGTCGACCTCATGTCCATAATATACGTATTCTTTTCTCTTGGAGCCTTCATAACTATCCAATCCTTTGGTACCTTGAAACCAGGATACAGCACGATCGCTTCATTCTTGGTAAAGAGCACAGTGTAATCTTTGTCACAGATCTGCGATACACTCAGCAGATTATGCTTCAGTTCTTCAACGAAATTCACTTTCTCTAAAGTCATTTTTCCATTAGTCACCGTCCCAATTCCAGTAATCCTTCCACCGCTCTCTCCAGCAAAACTCACTCTTCCTCCCTGAACAGGTTTCCATTCGTGTAACAAATTCTTGTTACCCGTCATGTGCCGGGAACAGCCGCTATCCACAACCCATAGATTGTTTGCAGCCCTGTTTAACTGTTCCTGCACGGTTAAAGCAGAGGATTAAAATCTGGGGACCCAAGACCTATTGGTCTTGGGTCGATACATCTCGTACTTTGGCTGTCCAAAGTTAGTATCAGAATAATTTCTGTAAGTCCTAAAAGGATACCTTCTTGTAGATTGACTATGAGGCCATCCAAACCTTCGTGAATTAAATGAATTATTACTTATGGTTTGGTTGTTAGCAGTGAAAAACTGAGATCGTTTTATTTGAAAACCTGGATTAGTCCAATGTCTGAACTTTGATGAGTTTTCATTTTTACCATTATAGTGATTACCGTTAGTTCTATTCTCATTTTTCGAAGGCCTCACACCTTTGAATCTCTGCTTCAGAGGGCAATCAGCAATCAGGTGTCCTAATTGATTGCATCTGAAACAACTCCTGTGTTCAACTTTCTTTTCAATAGTTGTTTTAGATGTTGAGGCTGCGTTACTGCCCGTTTGTCTCACATATGGTGGGACATACGGGTTTAGTGGAGAATTCTTTTAAGTTGTTTTATGTTTCTCTCCACTTTTTGGTAACACTGCCTCTTCTTTTGTCTCACTAGACTCGGATGTCTTGTCCGAATTTGATGAGACAGGACTAGGAGCAGAAATCTTAACATTAGAAACAGGCTTACATGTTTCGCCTTTACTAACTTCTGGATCTTTAATTGTAACCTTAACCGGAACTGTCTGACCAAAATCAACATCAACAGATTTCTGATTACTAGGATCATAAGTATAGTTATGATTGTAAGGTGGTGGAACTTCATGATATCCAATTCCTCCTCTTTTAACTGGGGAACTTTGATCACTAACGAGGTGATCAAGTATAGCGGAGGAATTTCTAAATTGCTCAAGCTTTCTGTTAAGTTCCACCACTTTCACCTGGTGATCAGCTATCTGTTTATCCCTTTCAGCTATTAGTTTTGTTTTCTCTTCTAACACTTCATAGCTAAGATCAATTACTTGAAATTTTTCAGCTAGATTTGCTTTAAGACTTCTAATATCTTTCTCACTAGCTTTTATTTTTACCTTATAACTGTTTTCTCTAGCTTTAGTGAAATGATGATCTTCTTTTAATGTTTTAAATTGAGCATCCAAACTAACAAACTGATCAGTTATAGTTGTCAATTGTTCAGACAGATTTTCACATTTCGTACAAGGGAGTTTAGTACTTACCTCGGAGAGCTGGTCTATCACTTCTGCCATGTAAGCTTCATTTTCGCCAGTCACTTTCTCACTTCCTGCAGTTTCGATGGTCACTAAATTGGCCTGTTCGAATACTTCCTCAACATGCAGATTCCAGTTGTACTCCCCGTCCTGTCTGGATATCATCGCCCTATTCTCACTACTTCCACCACTTTGTTGTGTAAACCTGTTCTGACTGCGTTCTACACGTTCATTTGTGCACTCCTTCGCAAACTGTCCATTTTGTTGACAGTTATAACATCGCACCTTTGACTTGTCAAAACCTGGTCTTTCACCAACAAACTTTCTACCTGTCTTCTTCATAAACCTCTTAACTCTTCTCACAATCATCGCCATCTGCCACTGCAGATCCATCTCTTCCAGATCATCAGCATCGATCTGATCATAGTCTTCGTCCAAAGTTGCAGGATCAACAATCTTACCTTTAATGTAATTTTCATACGAAGCAATGAAAGATGCATAGAGAGCAAACTGCTGTTCGGCAGATTTAACACTCATGGGCATCTTAGAGTAGTTGTTGTTAAGAACACTTGAGGAAAAACTACCCTTGGTTGCTTGAGGTTTAGAAGTATTTGATCCACCAGCTACAAAACACACATCACCATTCATGTTGAGAGATACATGACCTTCATGTGTTGAGTTAGCGCCCGAGTCTCCTTTTGAGTAGTAAGCAGATGATTCAGACTTCGAACATGAACTTGTATTAACTTTTGCACCATACATTCCCGGATCTTGAACCTGATCAGTTGGTGTCTCTTTTCTAACCATGTTAAGTTCAAACGTTCGTAGTTTGTTTACTGCTGTTTCCAAGTCATAGTCGGCAAACTCTTTATCTTCTCTCATCAAGACAGTGTACATCTCCCATTTCGGTGGGAGAGCATCAAGAAGCTTTTCCACGATCTCATCTTCTTTGTAAGCAATGGAATAATTGCTGAGTTCGGTCATCAGATGATAATATCTCGTGATGATATCATCAAGTGATTCATTCTTCAAGTACTTGAACACCGAGAATTGGGTTTTAAGTAGTTTAATCTTTGATGCACGAATCCCCACATTACCCTCAAATCGGTTTTCAAGCGCTTCCCAAAGTTCTCTAGCAGTTTTATACTTCCTGAAGGTGTGAAGAATCTCTTGTGGAAGAGCCATTGTTATCGCTGCATGAGCTTTGCTTTCAGCCTCATACATTTTCTTTTCTTCCTCTTCCATCTTGTTGTATTTCTTAATCTGATCATGACCCTCATACTCAGCAGTTGGTGGAATGTATCCATCTTGAATGCATACCCACATCTTAGCATCTTGGTATTTGACATATTGTTCAAACCGATCCTTCCACGCCACGAAATCGGTTCCCTTAAGCATCTTCGGTGCCTTAGTAGCTGAACCCGCTTCCACTTCCATCTTCATCAGTTCCGTATTGTTTATAGAAGTCATCTTTCACGAAACACAAAGAAACCCGAAAAATAAAAATTTTATTCTTAACAGTACTGTAGGCGAAGTTGAAGTTAACTTCGCTTAAGTCTGAACTTCGCTTGAATTCGTAACTTCGCTCTCTTTTCTAAATTCGCCTGATTTGGCGAAGTTGTGGATAACTTCGCTTAAGTTAAGCGAACTTGTGAGGTTGGCGAAGTTGTGGGTAACTTCGCTTGAGATAAGCGAACTTGTGAGGAAGGCGAAGTTGTGGATAACTTCGCTTAACCTTATATCTTCGCCTAAACCCTACAAACAGTAGCGGCAACTTCGCCTGATGAACACGATGATTTTGCAGGTTTGATTTCTGGATTTTGCGAGGTATGCGAAGGTGTTATGGGTTGTTTTTGATGGTGGGAGGTGAGTAGGACACAAAAACTCGGTAAACTCGTCCCGCAAATAGTCGAACGGAACGATTTCTACACCCGCGTGATAATCCCGAACCACACAATCACGAGCAAAAGCTCTGATACCAATTGTAGGTTCCCAGCCGGATCTACACGAAATATCTCGTTCTACGTAGGTGCGGAATCCCTACGTAAGATTATACGAGCGTAGAAGACGATATACGTTAACACGATTAAGCACACGTTACAATAAACAAAGACACGTTGTATTGCAACTGGAAACACGTGATATCAATCACAAACTCTGGACAACTTGTTACAACTTGATCTATCAATTTATTAACTTCTGCCGTAACCTAACAGATTATATAACACGACAACTTCGCCTAACATGTTTAGGCGAAGTTGTCACTAACTTCGCTTACTCTACAAGTTCGCCTAAATCAGCGAACTTGTGAGCTAACTTCGCTTATTACAAAATACTAATCCAACTAACTCGATTACAGACACAAGACACTGAACTACTGACATCATGTACCAACAGCTGGTGTGTTAACTTGTTAATGGGATGAAACAAAAAGTGTTAATACACGGTTTTGCGTCCCGAGTCTTTGTAATTATCGTTTTGTATTTATCGTTTATTTTAATGTAAAAGTTATTATGATGTTAAGTTAGTTCGTTAGAAGAAAAGTCTAGTTCATTAAGGATATTTAACGAACTAGGCCTTAAGTTAAGTTTCCTCCTGATTCGTTAAGGATGTTTAATGAATCAGGGGGCGGTTCGTTAATTATTGTAATGTAACGAATTGGAAGGCAAGTTCGTTACGAAATGTGTAACGAACTAGATTCCATCGTCTATTTATAGAGGGTTCCCTCTCTGTTAATATTAAGTTTTGAGTTTAATGTATTGAATTGCTGTCCAAGTTTCCTCTGAATCAAAGCTTCATTTAATTAATCTATTCCATAATATATATACACATATATACAACGAAGACTAATATATACATAACATATAACCGGTAAGAGTAATGATGAACTAGATCCGTTTATCATGTATTAAGCCTTAGATCTGAGATCTTAGGCTCTCACAAGTGGTATCAGAGCTTTCGGGGATTCAATTGCTCTTGATTTATGTGTTAATCATTAATTAAAGACTGATAAGTATAAGTTTGGTATCATTTGGTTTTCGGTTTGAGTTTGATCAAATTCAGTGTGAATTTGGTGGAATATGGATTACGTTTGATTGGATTGGTGTTTGTTAAGGTATTCGGAAGAATTGGTGGACTGAGATTGAGAATTGGATTGGATTTGTGTTGGTTTGGTTTGAATCTGAGTTTGGCCGAAACAGGGTATTGATTTGGTTAAATTGGATTCGAGTTAAGGTGAATTGGTTTACGGGATGGTCTGATTTGGATTCACGTTAAGTTTCCGTGTAATTTGATAGGTTATTTGAACGATTTGGTAATGAATTGAGTGTATATTACGGATTTGGTTTTGGTGGTTTGTGTTCTTGGTTTTCCAGAAATATGGAAAAAGATGATGAAGATTTGAAGATCTTCATCAACTGTTGATGATTTGTTATATCTTTAACTAATTCGTTAACGTGATTCGTTAACTTTAATCAATTCGTTACAAAATTCGTTGCTTAGTTCATTATCCTTCTGATTCGTGTTCTCCAATTCGTCAGACACGAGGCTGATTCGTTAACCTCAAATCTAACAAACTTTTGCCACGTGGCAAAAGTTGTCATAGTTTTTATAACTATTCTATCAAACTGATTCGTTATAGTTGATTCGTTATCAACTATAGCAAGTTCGTTATCTTAATTCGTTACTTTGAGTCAGAGATTCGTTATCTGATTCGTTAAGTTGACATTGTGATTCGTTAAGATTCCACTTAGTGATTCGTTACTTGATTCGTTAAGTAAACTTAGTGATTCGCTACCTTGATTCGTTACTTTGATTCTTATTTCGTTAACCTGATTCGTTAATCTATTTCATCAAACTGATTCATCAATTTGACCTGATTCGTTGACTCAGTTCGTGGACACTGTTCCAGATTCGTTACACAAACAATTTTTAATTCGTTTTAATTAATTCGTTAAACACTGTACACAATTTGTTAACCTTACTGTTCCCAGTTCGTTTAAGATATTTTCACATTCAACCCTTGAAGTTTGATTGCCTTGTTACTTATCAAGATGGCTGGTTTTTACGCGTTAGCTTCTCAAAACGTTCTCATGCAGCAAATGTTACAGTTGGACACGGAAATTGGATCTCATTCCAAGTGTCCTCGATTGATGAAATTAAGTGACTTTGCTAAATTCACCCTGATTGTTCTTACTATTTACTGTTCCAACAGTTGGAGATGAAATAATTGGATTTACACCTAAAGCCATCTCACAATACTCTCAAGAAGAAAAGAAGGATTTAGAAATTGAAACGAAAGCTTACTCAACTCTTACAATGGCATTACCTGAAAACATATTTTATCAAGTCGGTATCATCAAGATTTGTGCTTCGTTGTTTCAACACATTCGTATGAGGAGTATGGGTAATACTACAGAAAGCAAGAAGGTGATGTTAAAGTTTCAATCTAAAAAATTTAACTTGCTTAAAGGTGAGACTGTTGAAGGAATGATAACATGATTTAATCATCTGATAGCCGAAATGGACAAGATGAAGATGGAACCTTCTGAAAGTGATAAAATTGATACCATCAAGAGTGCTTTACCGAGTTCTTACTCACTTTCTTAATGGTGTTGAAGGAAAATAATTATTTTAGTAATGAAGATTTGGCTGCGACTGAGTTCATGCAAAAGATTGAAGCTCGTGAATATGATCTTAGGTGTCAAAAGTCTTCCAAGGATAATCAAGATCCAGCTTTTTATGGTGGGAGTATACCTTTGAGTTCAACAATTTCTCCAATCACTGCAGTTCTTACACAAAATGCAAGTGACAATGCTTCAACTATCTATAGTGATCCACGTGCTTGTTTCTACACTGCTGGAAGTTATGGGTCACCTGGTGCTTCTAGTTCTTTAGCAGGATCTGATGATTTAGCTACTGCAAATCAATTCTCAGCTCAACCTAATGTGAACATGAAGGAGGCTGAACAAAACTTTGCTCTCTTGTCTGCCTTCATGACTTCTTATGAGAATTTGGTTGGTAGTAAAATTGCCACAAGTGATTTAACTGATGAAGATTATAACCAAATTGATCCTGATGATTTGGAATTCATGGATATGAAATGGAATATGGTAATGATCGTCAGAAAGGTGAAAAAGTTCATGCAACGAACTGGCAAAGATCTTCTATCATTAAACAAGAAATTGGGGTTCGACAAATTGAAAGTTAAGTGTTATAATTGCCAATAGTTTGGACATTTTGCCAAAGAGTGTGATAAACCAAAGAAGGAATATACTGGTCCTAGAAATCAAGATCGAAGTTCAGCTGGGAAAAATGGGAATGATGCTGTTAAGAATTCTGGTACCAAATCATCTTCTTCTAGATCTCAAGCTATGCTGTCTAACATGGATGGAACTGATTGGTCACAAAGATTGCTATGCAATGACAATCAAGCTAATCTGGCTATGTTCGGGTCAAATGAAAATTTCCAAGATGCAAGTGGGAGTGAGCTATCTTCTGACAATGATACTGAGTCTGATTCTGACGACTCGTGTGAAAAGCTTCCAACTATTTTTGCTTGCATGGCCAAAACCAATGAGGTTGGTTCTTCTGTTTCTTGTGTTGAATGTGAGAAAAATAATCCTAAGTTAGAATCTTTGAAAAATCACAGTGACTGTTTAGTGAAAGAAATTGCTTCACTAAAGGATACTTATAGACAATCTTTAGAATCTCATATGAGATCTAGGGAGAAAATTGAACTCTTGTCGATAAGTAATCATGATCTCAAAGCTGAGTTATATGTTAAAATGACGATTAACGATAAAAAAATTCAAGAAATCTTGAAACATCGTTCTAAGATAACCGAGCTTGAGAATGAAGTTCTTGAGTTGAAAAACAAGTTGGGCATGTTTAGAAACTCATAATTTTTGCTAAATGAGATAATCAAAGTATCTAGTAAGCAAAAAGATTCTAAAGAGGGTATAGGTTTTGTTGAAATTCCACCACCGTTTTACAATGATTATACAGAAAATCCTTTTCTAGAAAAGAAGAAGATGTGATTGTGAAAGAACCTGTCATTTCAGAAAAACCTAAACCAGTTAAAATTGATCATGTTAAAGTCCAAACTTCAACTCAAAAACCTCATGTTGAAAGCAACAAAGTTTTTGTTGAGAATGTTGATAAAGTCATCATTGAGGATGTGTTTGAACCCGAAGTGATACACAAAAACCAGAACATTCCAAGTTCTAATCACATTCTTTGTGAACCTCATGAATTTGAGGAGGTCGTGTATGGTTCACACACAACTCAAATGAGAAAGGAAGAATAAGTTAAGGCTAAACCGGTGAAGGCTAAGAAATCAGAAAAACCTAAAATTTCTGATGAGGATTTGATGTGTTTTATCAATCCTGAGATTTCCAAGCCGTCAACTAGTCATGTGTTTAAATAAAAAGGTATAGGCACAATGTTCACTGAGAAAGACATTCCAATTAGCATTATCAAACTAGAGCTGATTGAAAGTGTCTTTCACAATGAAACCTCCATGATACAAGATCTTGAACATCCGTATGCTTGAGCCAAAACATCAAACACATCAGACCCATTGATTAAATCTAAACAAGTATGCTAAGATAGTTTAGATTGTGAAATCTTCTGGAACTAACACTTTGCAAAGTTTTTCAAACTGCTCTAATCTTGATTTCTATTTGGAAAAGAAATTGGTGTCGTCTGATGATTTGGCCAAGAGTTTTACTAAAAATGTGAGTCATCAACCTTCTGTGGCATCCGTTTTTGTTAAATCTCAAAATGATCGTGTGGACATGCGAAGTTGTTTTCTTTGTGGTCAACAAGGTCATGTTGTGAGAAACTATGGACAGAAGAAATCTTAGAATCTTCATCCGTTTGTCAAGGACCACTCGAAATCGGTTCATGTGATAAAGGAGATTTTGAAGCGACCTTTTTCGTGTGATGATGATACTCACATCATGTTTTCAAATGTTAATCCACGTAAGGTAATTCATGTGAATGAAACTTATGGTCAAGTTAGACCGAAGTTTGTTCCAACTGAGCCAATATGCAAGAACGTGAACTCAAATGTCGATCAAGCGGCCTATCTGAGACGAAAGTCTAAAAGGCCTGTAACTTATTCTCAAGTTGCTGAACAACAATTGAATTCGGCTAAATTTGTTTCTTCTCATGAAACTCAAAAGGTGCCCAAAACTGAGGCCTGGGCTGCCTTTTTGAACTAATCACTTTTACACTGTGTGTAGGGTACATCTAAGACCGTGGCTGGTTAAAACTGGATAATGGATAGTGGATGTTCTTGTCATATTACTGGAAATCTCGACCTCTTAACAAATATGAGAAATATTCAAGGGGGTTATGTGGCTTTTGCTGGGAATTCTGGGGGTATGATAACACAAGAAGGTGAAGTTTCAAATGGTCATATCACATTTGAGAAGGTCCATTACTATGACAAGGTTGATCATAATTTATTGTGTGTGTCGCAAATATGTGACAAGAAGTACATGACAATATTTACCGATAAAGAATGTCTGATTCTGAAACCAGGATATATCATTCTCGAGGACATGGTTGTCATACGATCACCTCGATCGAATGATATTTATGTCTTAAATATGAGTTCTAAAGTATCAACATTGATCGAAACATGTTTCGTCTCAAAAGCAACTAAGAAGGACTCTATTCTATGGCATCGTAGAATGGGTCACATTCATGTTCAAAAGATGAATTTTTTAATGGCGAATGAATTGGTTGAAGGTGTTTCTTTGAAGAATTTTAAATTATCTGACCACTGTGTTGCGTGCAAGAAAGGCAAACAGAAGAAAAAGTCACATCCATCTAAGTTATTTAATTCCATTGATACACCTTTAGAACGACTTCATATGGATCTTTTCGGTTCAGTGAATCGTGCTAGTATATCTGGAGATTGGTATTGTCTTGTGGTTACCGATGATTATTCAAGATACTATCGGGTCTTATTTATGAGTTCGAAAGATCAAACACCTGTTCTTGTTCAAAATTTAATCACTAAGATCAAATCACTATACAAGCAAAAATTGAGGAGAATTCGAAGTGATAATGGTACTGAATTTAAAAATACCGTATTGGATTTCTTTTGTGTTCAAAAAGGAATTCATCGAGAATACAGTGCTCCATATGTACCACAACAAAATAGTGTTGCGAAAAGGAAGAATAGAACTTTGATTGAAGCAGCTAGAACTATGCTTGCAGATTCTAAGCTTCCAGTTCCATTCTGGAACGAAGCTGTGAATACTGCTTGTTATACACTCAATCGGGTTTTAACTGTTAAGAGGCATAAGAAGACAAGTTATGAACTCTTAAATAATCGTAAGACTAATGTAAAGTACTTGGAACCATTTGGGTGTCCATGTACGATGTTGAAAAGGGATGTTGGTAAGTTTGAAGAAAAAGCCATCTAGGGGTATTTCGTGGGTTATGTTTCTCCAAAGAAAAGGACATTTAATTTCACTTCCAGTTGTGTTGAGGAGTGGTACCATGTGGATTGTCAAAAGTACACCACACCTCCTCAAGGAAAAGGTCCAGACTGGATGTTTGATTATGATGGTTTATTTAATTCATTTACTCCAACAACTGAGCAACCAGATGAAGACCTGGTTCGTTCATACTTTCAAGATCAATTGGTAATTCCAAGGTTTTCAAGTTCTAATGATGTTGAAGCTCCAACTGTAGCTCCAACTGAAGATCCTCATGATGATCCTCCAGTTTCTTTTGATAATGCTTCTACTTCTTCTGATGATAATCAAGTTGTTGATCAATTTATTGAACTTGACAGTGATGATTCATATCATGAGCTTGGACAACGTTACACTAACTTATTCGAAAATGTTGTTGTTCCTGAGAATCCCATTCTTAGGATTCATAATTATCATCCTAAGGAAAACATCATTGGGGAACATGATGTGGGCATTCAAACACGTCATCAAGTTGCTTTTTCGAGTGAGAATAATGTATTGTGTGCTTATGCAGTTTACATTCTTCTGGAATTGTAAACGTTGCAAAATTCACTTGCTTTTTATCCCAAGTTGAGCCAACATTGACTCGTATGGCACTTCAAGATCCTTCTTGGGTAGAAGCAATGCAAGAGGAATTGCAACAATTTGCACGTTTGGGTTTTTAGGATCTTATCGACAAACCCGCTAGAGTTAAGAAGATTATTCCAACTAAGTGGGTATTTAAATGCAAAAAAGGACGATCGTGGGGTGATCGTGAGAAACAAGGCACGATTTGTGGTGCAAGGTTTCCATCAGCAAGAGGGTATAGACTACAATGAGGTATACGCTCCGGTTGCAATATTGGTAGCTATATGAATTTTTCTGGCTTATGCGGCTTACAAGAATATTAAAGTCTATCAAATAGATGTTGAAAGTGCTTTTCTCAACGGTAAACTACACGAGTAAGTGTTCATCTTACAGCCTCAGGCTTTGAAGATCCTAATTATCCGGACCGAGTTTATCGCTTAAACAAGGCCCTGTATGGTCTACATCAAGCCCCGAGAGCTTGGTATGACACGCTTGCCGACCATCTGACTGATAACGGCTTCAAACGCGGGACTGTTGACTGCACTTTATTTTATAAAAACATTGGTGATGATCTTTTCCTCGTTCAGATTTATGTCAACGACATTATCTTTGGGTCAAAAAACGACGCGTTATGTAAGGACTTCGAGAAGTCTATGCTAACTAAGTTCGAAATGAGTTCAATGGGAGAGATGAACTTCTTTCTAGGGTTGCAGGTTCACCAGTCTGCAAAAGGAATCTTCATTCACCAGACTAAGTACGTGAACGATGTCTTGAGCCGATTCAAGATTACTGCCAGAAAAATCCCTTCAACTTCTCTCCCCGTGATTCACAATTTATCACCGGATGAATTGGAGGATATCGTCGATCAAACCCTATATCTAGCTATGATTGGTTCTCTAATGTATCTTACTGCTTCTCGACCTGATATAATGTTTGGTGTTTGTTTATGTGCTAGGTACCAAGCAAGTCCCCGAGTGACTCACCTGGCAACGGTCAAGCGTATTCTTCAATATCTGAGGAGCAATCCATACATCGGGTTATGGTACCCCAAGGACGATAACTTTGAACTTTCTGACTCAGACTATGGTGGATGCAAGATTAACTTTAAATCAACTACAAATGGTGTCAATTCTTAGGAAGCCGGCTTGTTTCCTTGCAATGTAAGAAGCAGACAACGGTCTCCACTTCAAACGACGAAGCAGAATATGTTGCAGCCTCGAGTTGTTGTTCCCAGGTTTTGTGGATTCAACAACATCTGCGCGACTACGATTTGAAGTTTCTTACTACTCTCATTTTAATTGATAACTCTGCTGTCATTAGCATAACCAAAAACCCCGTACAACAATCTAAAACGAAACATACCGAAATTCGATACCATTTCATACAGGATTTTTTCAAAAAGAAATTAATTGACCTTGATAAAGCACATACCAATTTTCAGAAAACCGATCTATTTACCAAAGCATTTAATTAAACGCGTTTTAATTTTCTGCTTGGTTATATGATTAAAAACCCTTGCTGATATCCTGAAACAAGGATGATTATCTTTATTTTCGGTTTATTTTTCTTTTAAATTTTATTTTGGTTTTTGGATTTTAAGGGGTGAAAAATAGAAAATACAACAATATTGTGTTTTTTGTTTGTATAGTTAAAACCCAAAGACATTAAAATTTTATTTTTTTTAAAAAAGTGAAAATATTGTGGTTTCTTGATTTTTAATCAAATATATTGTGGTTTCTTTTTTTTAATGTTTCTTGTTTTTTAAGCCTTTAAAACATTTTGAAAATCTAAAAACATTTTAAAATCTTGATAAAACCAAAAATATTGTGTTTTCAGTTTGTACAGAATAATCCGAAAATCTAAAAAGATTGTGAAGTTTTATTTTATTTTTAAGAAAATTGAAAAAGACAAAAAGATTGTGTTTTAAGTATGTAAAGAGAAAATTCAAAAAGATTTTTGCATACATTCGCTGAAAATTATGCCAATTACCTACATTTGAAGGACATATACATGTATATGTTTGGTCCTGATATTTACTTGTAAACGTTCGGGATAGCCATTTACCTGATAATGGAAAGTTTTTGGGTGTTTGTTATGCGTTTTTACTTTATTCTTTTGCTGAAAACTATGTCGGTTATTTAAGTTTGTGGAACATGCTAGCATGTATTGGTCCTGTTATCTACCTGTAGATTGATAGGATATCCATTAATCTATAGACTGAAAGTGACTGGGGCGATTGAATTTATTTTTTATGCTCCTCAGTTTTTATTTTTTTGAGTTTTTGACGCAAAAAAGAGAATATGATAGTACATTGATTGTTTGACCCCAAATCCAGCAAGAAATAAGCTTAAAAGACTGAGTGCTTAATCATTGGTGCATTGATAGGTTTTAAACAACCTGCTAGAGTAAAGTATGTGATATAAACTAAAAGATATGCCAAATTGAAAGAGGTGTTAGTCTCTAACAAAAATCTCGGTGAGGATGGCAGAATTGTAATAACCTGTCATACTCAAGCCTTATGGTTGTTTGATCACCCAAAAATAAAATAAAGAAAATAACAAGCGTTAGGCTTCTGGACACTGTGAGTCTTTATGCGGCTTAATCATCTGGGTATTCATATGCATGAATATTCTACTCGCTTTTTGAGCAAACCCAAAGTCATTAAACTTGATCACTGTTGTACATCGTACAATTTAAACTACTGACTTGATCAAAATCCGCTGTTAGTCATGCAATTGTTCCTCCTTTGCGCGTATCTCAATACCATTAAGAAACGGACCCCAGGGGATACAGTGTATGCAAGCCAACAGATGGACTCGTGCATACTCACTCACAGTAAAGGAATCTTGATGCATTGCTCAAAGGTTATGAAAACTTCAAAAATTTTGATCGACACTATAATGGTTTAAGTCAAGTTGGGGTGATATGGCAAAAATCAAATTAAGCTTGAACCGAAATTAGAGGCTGATAGTTTCTGATATTCTGTGCTCTAATTGAACCATTAATCATATCACAAAAAAGCTTGAAGGTTTGTTATAAAATTTTAGTGGACAACAATATCAATGACCGACTTAACACCAGTCACAATATTGTTGAAATGTAAAACTGTGATGGAAGGGCAATTTGGTCAATATGATTTTCTGCTCAAACTCAACAAAAATCTAAAAATATGTACTACTTTTGAAAAATCATAAAAAAACATAAAAACATTTTTTGTTCTATGTTTTTATTTTCGGATATTTCTTTTGTAAATATTTTACATCAAAAGTTCAAAATACCAAAAAGATTTTGCTTTTTTAGTTTACAAATTATTTGATTCCTTTTAAGTTAAGTTTTTCAAAACTTAAAGCACGTTAAAGTATTTGATCATAGAGATATGGGATTTCGTTGATTTATTTAAGTTAATTCAATTGGTATCAATAATTAATTATTCTTTTATTTAATTATTTGATTTATTTAATTATTTAATTTAAAATTACACAAGTGTAATTCGTTAGTCATATATAACGAATCGAAGTCATTCCAAACGAATTGGATTCTAATTCGTTAACTTAATTCGCTTCCGCCTCTCTGTAACGAATGACTTCTAATTTGTTAAACATAACTTAATGAATTTCACACGAATTACAGCTAATTCGTTATTTATTTCGTCTGAAACTTTTACGAATTACTTCTAATTTGTAATGCCACGTGTACATATATGATAACGAATCACCTGATTCGTTAGTTCAAATTTAAACGCATCTGATGACTCAGCACATTGGAGATGGTGTTGTGTCAGACATATAGAGATTAGTGAAGGTTGTTCGTCATCACCATTCACCTTTCTTCTTCATTAAGTAACGAAACTTTGCCGATCTTTTCTCTAAACTCGATCATCACTATACTCAATTATAATCCGTATTTTTGAATCATAAGGTACAGGCGATTAAGGCGTTATGATTTTCGTTATACCTAACGAACAATTGCGAGGTTAATTGCTTGATTTTGTTCATGGGTTTAAGTTATTTATGAACTCCTAATTAGCCTATGGTGTACAATGATTTGGTACAAACGCTTGATACGACTCAATTTGCGATGTATTTCCGAGATCCTTGTGATCATATATTAGGTTTTACATCATTAATTATGTAGCAATTGATTTCCGAATTGCTATTTTGACTTTTCATGTCCTTGGTATTTTTGACCTTGACCAGATTAGTCAAACACTAAGCTTAACAGGCCATTCGTTATTGTGTATCGAATTGGAACTAATTCGTATCCAATTCGTTATACAAATCAAATGAATCAAGATAACAAATCTTACTTTATAACAAATCAGATTTTCATTCTTTATTTATAACGAATTACTATAATTCGTTAACTGTTATTCTTGATTCGTTAAACCTAATTCATTCTAATTTACTTGATAGCGAAGCAGTAATTCGTCATAACGAATCACCAATTGGTTATAACGAATTAGAATACTAACGAATGACAATTTAAATTATTTTTATTTTTTAATGATTTTAAATTAAAAGTTTCTATATTAGTTAAATTTTACACTTTTAATTATATAGTATAATTGTTATTATTATTCATTGTCACTGATTCTCGGGTTTGTTTATATAGTGCAATGGGTGATAATATGGATCAAGATCCTCTGGTTGATGATCAACAACAACAGCAGCAGCAACAACAACAACAGCAGCAGGAACAAGATATTCCATTGCTTCCGTACGACAAAAAGCATAGCATTTGTGCTTTTGTCGGTATGAATTTTGCTGATGAAGACGTGTTTGGAGATATATTGACGTTTATTAGACGCTCGGTTATTCATTATGTTGTGACTGCACGACCGAAAGTATATTTCAGTATTATACGTCAATTTTTGAATTCAGCACGATTAATAGAAGCCGAGAATCACATTACAACTACTATCAATGGGAAATCTATCACTATCACAAGAGGGGTTATCAGAAGAGTGTTGAGCTTTGGGGATACTATAGATGATCCGTGTTAATATACTCGGGAGTTGATTCGTGGTTTATTTACCCGTGTCCATTATACTGGTGATTTCGGCAAATCCATGTATAACAAGGCGTACTTGTGTCCACAATACAAGTACTTACTTCATGTATTAATTCACTTTCTTGGTTGATGTAAGGGTGGCTTCGATGAATGTCGTGTTATGTTACAATCGGCATCTGTTGCCTTGACATTGAACAAGCCATTCAACTTCTCAGAGTTGATTTTCTATCATCTTAAAGAACAATGTCTGTTGGTGACTCAACGCAAGAAGTTCTTGATGTATCCTCGCTTTCTTCAACTTATTATTCAAGATTTGATTCTAGACCTGGTGATTGATCAGACACTACGAGATGATGTGATGGTGCTGGATCATATGACTGCAGATACAGTGCATCGAATGAAGAGTTATAGGCAGACTCCGCATCCACCATTCAAAAGATTGATTGGTAATCTGGTGAATCCAGATTATGTATGTCCTGATAATGATCGCTGGATCCATGATGACTCGGATTCGGAGCGTGAGAAAGGACCAGATGGGAACAATGGTGATGGGGGTGATGATAATGACGATAATGATGGTAATGATGGTGGTGACGGTGGTGATCCAGCTCAACAACAACGTGTTAAGGCTGAGGCAGTTGTTGTTGCAGCTTCTGAACGTAAAAGAAAAGGAAAAGAGTTAGCTGGTGAAGGGTCGTCCAAACGACGTGTATCGGTTGGTGCTGGCATTTCATTTGGAGTTCAACCTCCAAGGTCGTTTATTCCTCACAGATCGGCGGTGCCGCTTACTACTAGCACCCCGGAACTTACCTTGACGACCACACTCACTTCTGATCCTAGGCTTGGTATGATCCCTCAGTCTGTTTATCTATATTACCAAGACCTACGACTGTTACTTCGGTGGTTTCTCCAACACCGATGATGATGCCTCCACCGTCTATGGATGTTTCGTTCATGAGGCTTAACCGTCCTCAAGGTCTTGTTCAGCCAATCCCTCCTTCATTTCATGCAATGGCTCAGGATCAGCAGACGAATATGGTTTTGGGTTTACTTCATCTTTATGAAAATCAAATGTCTGCTGATCGTCTGAATCAAGAGCGTTTAATGGAGAATCAGTAGAAGTTGCTGAGTTATGTCTCCTTTTGCCAAAAAGAGACCAAAGCCCTTCGTGAGATTGTTATGTATCAGGGGGTGAAAATAAATGAGCAAGAGGATATTATATAGCAGCTGACATGCAAGGACGTGCTGGTACAAGTGCAGTTGGTGATTCGGGAAAGCAGATAATTGTTTATCATGATCATACAGCTGCTAAACCCATTGAGATGATCAAGTCTAATGCCGTCATCTTTGTTGATGGTATGGGGTGGTTAGAAGTATTCTTAATTCAGACGAGATTGAAGTGGGACAGTTTGTTGAGAGGTTCTTAACACGAGAGTAGATTTCCATACTGCTAGGTTTGAATGATGATGAGTTAACCGTGTTAGAGGCTGAGGACGATGTGGAGGTCAAGAACGATGAAGCGATCTTAAATGATCCAACTATTGAGATGAACACGTCCTTTATTTATAAGGATGAGGAGGTGGAGATTGATAACATGCCTGCTGAGGAATACCCTGATTTATTTCAACACACTAACGTTGATCAGGGTGCTCCTATATTTACTGAAGAAACTGTCAAAGCAGCCGAAGATCATCTGGAAAAGGTTTCAAAAAGCAAAAGTGTAGTTGATACAAGATTTGATTCAATACGAGGAAAGCTCGTAAGATTATTGAGGCATACCAATATGTGGATAAAGAACAGAATGTTGAAGCTGTCGCTCGTGCTCAACCAAATCAGATGAAATCCTTTAAGGCCGTATCTAAAGTGCGAGGTGACATTATTTCATGGCTTTATGACTCAGATTTAAAGGTCTGTATTATTAAATGGGAGAACGGCATTCAGTGTTATGAGAAGATTACTGATGTTAATTGGGACGTTCAGACCTTCGCGTGTCGAGCTTTCACGAACCATAGGGGAAATCGACATGCAGATTGGTTTCATTAACATCTGCTGTTCGAGGTCAATTATGGGTTTAAATTTTTCAAGCCACAGATTCCGATTAGAAAGCGCATCAATGAGATAGATCCAAGAACAGTTGGAGGAAACTGGTGCTTAAGGTAAAGCCTCCAAAGATAATGAAGCATGTACCGGTCAAGACGCTGAATTGTTGGTGCATGTTTTGTAACAGATGATCTTTTGTGTTTGTTAGAATTGAGAGCAACGGTCAAAGGGGAGTCTGTTGGTGCATTTTGTGACCGTCGCTATGCAATTCTGACCAGCGGAGACGCCATAGGCGAAGTTAGAACAACTTCGCAATAGGCGAAGTTATAACAACTTCGCCTAAAGGCCCAAGCCCAAGCCCGCGAAGTTGGTTATCTATATATATGTGTGTCTTGTTTAGGTTTTAGAATCCAGAAAGTTAGAGTATTTGGTGTTCAGTTTAATTGTCTAGAGAGAAACAGAGAGGGAGAGTCGTGTGGGACGGCCCGAGGTAGAGCTCACCTCGGGCCGGCCGTCATTTGTTTTCGTGTTTGGTATGTAATGTGTTTTGGTTATTATATAAAAGATCTGCAGATTTGTTTATCCCATTCGTGTGTTTATTTGGGTGTAATGGTGTTCTTCGTCTTCTACACCATTAAACGAGTCTAGAAGGATTCCGCACTCCTAGACCTCGTGCGGATTTCGTATCGATCAGCGACGCCCCGGGGGGACCTACATGAATCAACATATGTATTTATGTTTCAACCACTGGTTTATGACAATCGAACTGGCAAGGTTGTTATTGTGTTGGGTAAGGGCTTAAATATCGAGCTGATAAAGATCATTGATCCGATGTGGCTCGTGAACTTGACAGAGACCGACAATGACGTGCTATTCAAGAATAAGATATTAATTGAGCGTCGTGAAGACTATGACCGAGCAATGCAATTTCAACGTGTTGTTCTTGTGTGTCATGAACATGGTATTCACAGCTGGAGAGACTGGCAGACCAAGCGCTTCAAGTAATTTAAAGACAAAGAGCTCAAGACGAGGGGGTGTCTGTTAGTACACGGTTTTTCGTCTCGAGTCTTTGTAATTATCATATTGTATTTATCGTTTATTTTAATGTAAAAGTTATTATGATATTAAGTTAGTTTGTTAGAAGAACAGTCTAGTTCGTTATGGATGTTTAACGAACTAGACCTTAAGTTAAGTTTCTTCCTCATTCTTTAAGGATCTTAACGAATCATGGGGCGGTTCGTTATTTATTGTAATGTCAAGAATTGGAAGGCTAGTTCGTTATGGAATGTGTAACGAACTAGATTCCATCGTCTATTTATAGAGGGTTCCCCCTCTGTTAATATTAAGTTTTGAGTTTAATGTATTGAATTGGTGTCCAAGTTTCCTCTCAATCAAAGCTTCATTTAATTAATCTATTCCATAATATATATACACATATATACAACGGATACTAATATATACATAACATATAACCGGTAAGAGTAATGATGAACTAGATCCGCTAATCATGTATTAAGATTTAGATATGAGATCTTAGGCTCTCACAAAAAGTAAATAAACAGAAACTCCAATTAGCCCCAAATCCATAACAAAACCCAAGTCATAAATCCCAAGATTGATACAAGATTTCCCTTTGTCAATCTAAAATGACATATGGCTTTTTCTATACACATAAATCCGACCAAATGAACTAAACAATTGCTAGAAAAAAGTTCAGATTGAAAGAGAACGACGAGAGTGGGTCTGAAACAACTTCGTTGATGAAGTTAGATTAGGGCTTTGCTTTGGAATACGATAGAGAGTATGAAGGACGAGTTAATTGCGTTTCAGATGAGTATTTATAATGATTCGATTCGTGGTCAAGAAGCTGCAAGTTTGTTACGAGTGAGTATGGTATCCAAAAGTTGTCAATCAATCATACTTACCAAATAGTTTGATTTTGTGATGGACAAGAAACGCATAAACGAATCAAATCTCTGAAATTTCAGCCTGATTAAATGCCAAAATTAACAAGGGGAGGGGGGGGGGTTATGCTAATGGTGACGGGTTTGGGGAGAAAGGAAATGTGTTTTGAATAATGTTTGCAAATTAATCCCTGGTTTATGGTTGTATAAACACAAGTTGTAAAAACTAAGTGTAGGGGGGTATAAGTTGCATAATCGATAATTTAAAAGAAAATAGTTATAAAGAAAATTATATAACTCTCAAGAATTTGTTGTTTTATTTATTTAGCGCGGATCCAAAAATGACTTTTTTTAAATAGGTCGGGTTTCGGGTTTAAAAAATAACGAATGTTACAAATGCGGGATGACATGCTACGACCAGAGTTGCCAGTGTGACGGTTACGGTTGATGAGGCAGAAGAAGACATGCTATAAGGACGAAACGTGAATATTTATTAGGCTTTGGGATTAATTGTATAACTATGCGAAATTTCGAGTTTTGTGAAAATTCATGAGGGTACAAACTAAATTTTTTATTTTAACTTTGAGTACCGATGAAATTGATAATTAAACGAGTTAGTAAAACTTAAATAGTGGGTTGAGACGTACATGAATCGTCAAGAGCTTAAGAAAATAATCATTCGTAACAAAATCAAAAATATTAAACAAAAATCTCATCGTTGAAATATCCATGTATCACCATGGCTTAATTTTCCAACAACATATTTAAAATTGATTAAAATCAAAATGAGAGCGCTGAGGTGAATGGTTGGGTTATCCATGTATCACCATGGTTTTTCCCACCCATTCTTTGAACTAAAACATCATAAGGAAGAACCGAATTTAGCCACGTATTGGCGTGAATTCGGTTATGATTTAAGGGTGTGGCCGTCACAAAACCACGTCTGATACAATAAGGTTAGTAGATTCGTGGACGTTTGGTGTGCTATGTTTTGGATTAATAAGTTTCACACCCTCGCTGAACCCTCCAGAAGGCAATCTGGTCTCACGGTTGATTGAGATTTATGCACATTTCTTTTACTTAGGCTCGCAAGCCTTGGTTGCAAGGGTTCGAAGAACAAGTGTGTCCCCCCTTACAGTTACAACATATTTGTCGCATGAAACATCCTCTAGGAGAGGGGAGTAAAAATGGTGGGAATTCTTAAGGAATATTCCAATTTAAAATAACATCTAGGGTTTTGAAAATGAATTTGAGAGTGAGGCATAACCTCGGAGTTGTGTGTGCTTTTATGTACAAGAATAATATCAAATCATTAAATAATGTTTAAGCTACTTCAATCAATAATACAACTCAGGGTGCATACACGTAAAGGCATATCATGTATAGGGACCCTAAGCTTGCTACTGGTCGTTAAATCTAACCAACTATCTTATAGCCTTCGGCTCTGATATCAATATGTCACACTAGACCAAAGACGGTGGAACATGACGGGGCGCAACGTATTGTTTGGACAATAGCTTAAAAGACACCTATCAAAGCGACAATAGTTATTTAATTTCATTAACATTAAACAAGTACATGATTTCAATAATAAGAAACAAATACATTATGTTTTTGTATTTTGAATAATATCTTAAGGTAAAACTACTTTCTTCGATCTTTAACAATTTCAATTACTTGTACCTGAAGCATGTATAAAAATAGAGTGTGTCAACACGAATGTTGGTGAGAATGCATAAGTTTTTGTTATATATATATACATATTGTTAGTGCACGGTTTTGCGTCTTGAGTCTTTGTAATTATCGTTGATGTTTTCGTTTTATGTTTAATGTAATAATTAATTAAGTTATTGTCTAGTTCGTTATATGTAATGTCTAGTTCGCTAATGTTGTTTAGCGAACTAAGACTTAAACTTATTCCCTCCTGATTCGTTAGGGAATGTTAACGAATCAGGAGATGTTTCGTTAAGTTATTTTGTTTATTTATGTATGTATCGGAGTAGTGTCTGGTTCGCTAGGAAATGTTAGCGAACCAGACCTATCTTCTATATATAGTGAACACTGTTCACGTTTAATAAGAGATTTGAGAGTTTATCGAAACCCTGTCCGAATCCTCTCTCGATCTTCATCCTAATCTTATATAATCACTAATACATATATACTGATTATACATAAACATATATAACACTCAATCATACGTAATTATGAGCTAGATCTATAGGTGATGTATTAATCGATTAGACATTGATCTTAGATCTGTTGATTGTTATTGAATTAATTCACCCCGGGTTCCAACAAGTGGTATCAGAGCTTTCGGGGCTCAAATTACACTTGATTTGGGTGTTTAAACAGTTCATTAGTCTTAGTTATTATTCGTGTTCTGTTTTGGTTGAATTTGGACTAACTTAATGGTTAATTGAATGAATTATGGATGGTTTGGATTGAATTTGAATTGATATGAGTATTGGTAAAGTATTGTGAGTGGAATTGAGGTTTGGATTGATTTCGGATTGATTCGGTATTAGTTTGGTTTGTGGCCGAAACAGGGTCAGTGTTTTGGCAAAATTGAATTGGTATTCAGAGATATTTGGTTACAAGATAAGGAGTATTGGATTCGCAATCGATTTACGAGTGTTTTGGTTGGTTATTTGTGTGATTTGGTTTAGAATCGAGATAGTATTACAGATTTAAGGTTCTGGGTTGGTGTTCATCATTTCCAGATTTCTGGAAATCTTCTTTGAAGATTTGAAGATTTGAAGATGAATATGATTCACTATCATCTTTTTGATGATTCGTTATCTAATTTAGCTAATTCGTCATAGACTTCAAGTGATTCGCTAGCCAGTTCGCAACAATTTGTGATTCGTGTTATCTAATTCGCTATTTAGGTTAACTGATTCGTGTGACACACGTTCACTTTGGGATTTGTGTCATAACAATCTTTGCCACGTGGCATAAGGTGTCAGAGTTTGTTACAAACGGTTGTAACAACCTGATTCGTTATAGTTGATTCGCTAATCAATTGTAGCTGGTTCGTTATCTATTTCGCTAAGTTTTTCTTAAGTAATTCGCTACTGAAGACTTTCTAATTTGTTAAGTTTCTCTTATCAATTCGCTAGCTAATTCGTTAGTCAATTCGTTAGTTGAATTTCTGATTTGTTAGGTTGATTCGTTAAACTCAATTGTGATTCGTTGTCTGATCAATCTTAGCTTCGTTAAGATTTGATTCGTTAATCTACTATTCACAGTTTGCTACAACTGTTTACTGTTCGTTACAATTCTCATTCGTTAAACCTTATTCGCTAGTAAATTCGTTACACTTTGGAAACTTGTCAACTATGGCCGGTATGTATGCATTAGCGTCTCAAAACATGTTGATGCAACAAATGTTGAAACTTGATACCGAGATAGGTTCACATTCAAAATGTCCAAGATTGATGAAGTTCAGTGACTTCGCTAAATGGGAACCTCGGTTTCGTGCACATTTAGGTTCAGTTCATCCTGACTGCTCATATTGTTTGCATGAAGTTTATACCGTTCCTATGATTGGGGATGAGACTATCGGCTTCAGACCTAAAGCCATATCTCAATACTCACAAGAAGAGAAAAAGGCACTAGAGATAGAGACAAAAGCATATTCTACTCTAACCATGACTTTACCGGAAAATATTTTTCACCAGGTGGGTAGTATAAAAATCTGTGCTTCTTTGTTTCAACATATTCGAATGATAAGTATGGGAAAAGCAGCTGAAAGCAAAAAGGTGATGCTTAAGTTTCAATTCAAAAACTTTAACTTACTCAAAGGTGAAACGGTTGAAGAGATGACAATGAGATTCAATCACTTGATTGCTGAAATGGATAAAATAAAGTTGGAAATTTATGAGATTGACAAGATTGATACTATTAAGAGTGCATTACCAAGTTCGTACTCTACTTTTCTAATGTATTAAAAGAAAACAGCTATTTTAATAAAGACTTGACTGCAAGTGAGTTTTTACAAAAGATTGAAGCTCGTGAGTATGATCTCAAGTGTCAAAAGTCATCCAAGGAAAGTCAAGATCTTGCCTTTTATGGTGGTAGCATGCCTTTAAGTTCAACAATTTCACCGATCACTGCTTTTCTGACACAGAATGCAAAAGAGAATGAAGCAACAATCTATAGTGATCCTAGAGCATGTTTTTATACTACTGGTAACTCTGGATCACCAAATGTTTCTGCTGGTTCAGGAAGTTCGTCTTCAGCAAATCAATACTCATCACCTCCAAACGTCAATATGAAAGAAGTTGAACAAAACTTTGCCTTTCTATCCGCTTTCATGACGTCTTATGAAAATCTGGTTGGTAGCAAAATTGCCACTAGTGATTTAACTGATGAAGACTATGATCAGATTGACCCAGACGACCTAGAAATCATGGATTTAAAATGGAACATCGCAATGATTGTTCAAAAGGTAAAAAGATTAATGCAAAGAACCGGAAAAGATCTTCCCGCTCTAAACAAGAAGTTGGGATTTGACAAGTTGAAGGTAAAATGTTATAATTGTCAAGAATTCGGTCATTTTGCAAAAGAATGTGATAAACCGAAAAAGGAGTATAATGGTCCTCGTGGTTAAAGTTCAAATTCTTCAACACCACGAGGTAATGATGCTGAGAAGAAACCATCAAGTTCCGGGTCACAAGCGATGTTAGCCAATGGAGATGATTGGTCACCACGATTACTGTGCAACGATAATCAAGCTATTTTGGCTTTGTTCGGGTTGACTCAAGATTTCCATGGAAGTGAGGTGTCTTCTGATAATGACTCTAGATCGGATTCTGATGATTCCTGTGACAAGCCTACAACAGTCTTTGCGTGCATGGCCAAGATAAACGAGGTTAGTCATTCTATTTCTGCCCCTCATATGTTAAAGTAGATTGTGCTGATTGTGAATCTAACAAATCTAAGTTAGAATCTTTAAAGAATCCTAATGACAATTTAGTGAGAGAAATTGCTTCTCTAAAAGATACTTATCGACAATCTCTTGAATCTCAAATGAGATCCCGTGAAAAGATTGAAGCATTGTCGACAAGTAATCATGATCTCAAAGCTGAGTTATCTGTGAAAATGACAATTAATGATCAAAAGTTTCAAGAAATTTTGAAACATCGTTCAAAGATAACCGAGCTTGAGAATGAGGTTCTTGAGTTAAAGAACAAATTGGGTAAATTTCGAAAACTTCATCTTTTCTGTTGAATGAAATAATTGAAGTTTCTGGAAAACAAAAGGATTCAAAGAAAGGTATAGGTTTTGTTGAAATTCCACCACCATTTCAAAATGATTATAAAATTAATCCTTTTGCTCCAACTGAGGAAGATGTTATTCTTAATGAGCATGTGATTTCAGAAAAATCTAAAACAAGTAAGTATGAAACTGTTAAAACCCAATCTGTTTCTCAGAAACCTCATGTTCAAAGCAACAAAGTTTTTGTTGAAAATGTTGACAAAGTTATCATTGAGGATGTGTTTGAACCGGAAATTATACACAAGAAAAAGAACATTCCAAGTTCTAATCACATACTGTGTGAACCTCATGAATTTGAGGAGGTTGTGTATGGTTCGCACACAACTAAGATGAAACAAGATGTTTTTGTCAAACCAGTGAAGGCTAAGAAATCAGAAAAACCCAAAATTTCTGATGAGGATTTGTTGCGTTTCATAAATCCTAATGCATCTAAGCCATCATCTGTTCGTCTGTTTAAGTTAAAGGGGATGGACACAATGTTCACTGAGAAAGACATTCCAATAAGTATCATTAAACCTGAACTGATTGAGAGTGTGTTTCACAATGAAACTTCCAAGGTTCGTGAACTTGAACGTCATTATGCTCAAGCGAAAACATCAGTTCCATCTGACCCATTGGCTAAAGCAAAGCAGGTTTTAAAACAAGCTAAGAAAATTAATTTTGTGAAGTCAACTGGGACAGATACAATGAAAAGTTTTTTGAACTGTTCTAATTTAGATTTTTACTTGAAAAAGAAATCTGAATTATCTGATGAGTTTGCTAAGAGCATGACAAAAAATGTGACTCATTATAAAACTTCTGAGTCATTCGTTCAAACTACCTCTCAACATCATCGTGTAGACATGCGAAGCTGTTTTCTTTGTGGTTAGCAGGGTCAGGTAGTGAGAAATTGTAGTCAGAAGAGCTATCAGAATCTTCATCCTTTTATCAAGGATCATTCAAAACCGGTTCCTTTGGTAAAGGAGATTCTGAAACGACCTGTGTTGTATGCTGATAATACTCATATTATGTTTTCGAATGTACATCCTCGAAAAGTTGTTCATGTGAATGAAACTCATGGTTCTGTTAAACCTAAGTTTATTCCTACTGAACCATTATGCAAAAATGTTAATTCAAATGTGGTTCAAGCTGCATACCTAAGACGAAAGTCAAAGAAACCAGTAACTTATTCTCAAGTTGCTGAACAACAATTGAATGCAACTAAAGTTAATTTTTCTCAAGGAAACCAAAAGGTGCCCAAGACCGAGGCCTATGCTGCCTTTTTGAAGTAATCATTTTTCTTTTGTGTGTAAGGTACATCCAAGACCATTTCTGGTGAAAACTGGATTATGGATAGTGGATGTTCTCGTCATATTACTGGGAATCTCAACCTCTTAACAAATGTGAGAAATATTCAAGGGGGTTATGTGGCGTTTGCTGGGAATTCTGGGGGTATGATTACACAAGAAGGTGATGTGTCAAATGGGAAGATTACTTTTGAGAAGGTTAATTATTGTGATAAAGTGGATCATAATTATTGAGTGTGTCGCAAATCTGTGATAAGCAATACACGACAGTATTTACAGATAAAGAGTGTCTGATTTTGAAACCGGGTTACGTAATTCCCGAGGACATGGTTGTCATGCGATCACATCGATCAAATGATATTTATGTCTTAAATATGAATACTAAAGTATCTACATCGATCGAAACGTGTTTTGTCTCGAAAGCAACCGAGAACGACTCAGTGCTTTGGCATCGAAGAATGGGTCACATACATGTTCGAAAGTTGAATTATTTAATGGCAAACGATTTGGTAGAAGGGATGTCGTTAAAGAATTTTAAGTTATCCGATCACTGTGTTGCTTGCAAGAAAGGCAAACAGAAGAAGAAATTGCACCCATCTAAGTTATTAAATTCCATTGATACTCCGCTTGAACGTCTTCATATGGATTTATTCGGTCCAGTGAATCGCGCGAGTATTTCTGGAGACTGGTACTGCCTAGTTGTTACAGATGATTATTCACGATATTCATGGGTTCTATTTATGAGTTCAAAAGATCAAACACCGGGTCTTGTTCAAAATCTAATCACTAAGATCGAATCACTTTACAAACTAAAAGTGAGGAGAATTCGAAGTGACAATGGTACTGAATTTAAAAATACTGTATTGGATTTCTTTTGTATCCAAAAGGGAATTCATCGAGAATACAGTGCCCCATATGTACCACAACAGAACGGTGTAGCTGAAAGGAAGAATAGAACGTTGATTGAAGCTGCTAGAACGATGCTTGCTGATTCAAAGCTTCCTGTCCAGTTTTGGAATGAGGCGGTGAATACGGCCTGTTATACACTCAATCGAGTTCTAACGGTTAAACGACTCAAGAAGACCAGTTATGAATTATTGAATAATCGTAAACCTAATTTAAAGTACTTAGAACCATTTGGTGTTCGTGTACTATGTTGAAAAAGGATGTTGGAAAGTTTGATGAAAAAGCCATTGAGGGTTATTTCTTGGGGTATGCGTCTCCTAAGAAAAGAGTGTTTAACTTTACGTCTGGTTGTGTTGAAGAGTGGTACCATGTTGACTGTCAAAGGTACACTACTCCTCCACAAGAGAAAGGTCCCGACTAGATGTTTGACTATGATGGCTTATTTAATTCATGCACTCCATCAACTGATCATCCAGATGAAGATTTAGTTCGTGCTTATTTTGAAGAACATTTGGAAATTCCAAGGTTTGCAAGTTCAAATGATGTTGAAGCTCAAATTGCTGATCCAATTGATGAACCTGATAATGAGTCTCCTGTTCATTATGATAATGCTTCTACTTCATCTGATGATAATGCAATTGTAGATCAAGTTATTGAACTTGATAGTGATGTTTCATCTCCTGAATTGGGTGAACATTACACTAATTTATTTGAAAATGTTGTTGTTTCTGAAAATCCTACTCTCAGGATTCATAATTACCATCCACAAGAAAACATTATTGGTGATCTTGATGTAGGGGTTTAGACACGACATCAAGTTGCTTCTTCAAGTGACAATAATGCTCTATGTGCTTATGCTGACTTACACTCATCTGAAATTGCAACTGTTGCTAAATTCACTTGCTTTTTATCCCAAGTTCAGCCTACAACTCCTCGTGTGGCTCTGCAAGATCCATCTTGGGTAGAAGCCATGCAAGAAGAATTACAGCAATTTGCATGTTTAGGTGTTTGGGATATTATTGACAAACCTGCTAGAGTTAAGAAAGCAATTCCGACTAAGTGGGTATATAAGTGTAAGAAAGATGATCGTGGGGTAATTGTGAGAAACAAAGCACGTTTAGTGGTACAAGGTTTTCATCAGCAAGAGGGTATTGATTACACTGAAGTGTATGCTCCAGTTGCAAGATTAGAGTCGATTCGAATCTTCCTGGCATATGCTGCTTACAAAAATATCAAGGTGTATCAAATGGATGTTAAGAGTGCTTTTCTCAATGGTGAACTTCATGAGGAAGTGTTTTTTTAGAGCCTCCTGGCTTTGAGGATCCTGATTATCCTGACCGTGTTTACCGATTAAACAAGGCATTATATGGTATACATCAAGCCCCGAGAGCTTGGTATGGCACGCTCGCCGACCATCTGACGGATAACGGCTTCAAACGTGGAACTGTTGACTGCACTTTATTTTATAAAAATATTGGTGATGATCTTCTGCTCGTTCAGATTTATGTTGATGACATAATATTTGGGTCTACAAACAACACGTTGTGTAAGGAGTTCGAGAAGTCTATGCAAACCAAGTTAGATGAATTTCTTTTTGGGGTTGCAGGTTCATCAGTCTACGAAGGGAATCTTCATTCATTAGACGAAATATGTGAACGACGTCTTGAGCCGATTCAAGATTACTGCCGGAAAAATCCCTTCTACTCCTCTTCCCGTGGGTCACAATTTATCAACGGATGAATTGGAGGATACCGTTGATCCGACCCTCTATCGTGCTATGACTGGATCTTTAATGTATTTAACTGATTCTCGCCCCCGACATAATTTTTGTTGTTTGTTTATGTGCTAGGTATCAAGCTAGTCCCCGAGTGACTCACCTGGCAGCGGTCAAGCTGTATTCTGCAATATCTAAGGGGAAATCCTGACATCGGGTTATGGTACCCTAAAGATGATAACTTTGATTTTACCGCTTACTCAGATTCAGATTATGGGAGATGCAAGATCAACTTCAAGTCTACTACAGCGGGATGTCAATTCTTAGGAAGCCGGCTTGTTTCCTGGCAGTGTAAGAAGCAGACAAGGGTCTCCACTTCAACCGCCGAAGCTGAGTATGTTGCAGCTTCGAGTTGCTGTTCCCAGGTTTTGTGGATACAACAACATATTCGCGACTACGGTTTGAAGTTTCTTATTACTCCATTCTTGATTGATAACTCTGCTGCTATTAGTATCACCAAGAATCCCGTCCAACATTCTAAAACGAAACATATCGAAATTCGATATCATTTTATACGGGATTGTTATGAAAAGAAATTAATTAATCTTGAGAAAGTGCACACTGATTTTCAAAAAGCCGATCTATTTACCAAAGCGTTTGATAAAACACGTTGTCATTTTTTGCTTGGTTTAAATGGATTGAAGACCCTTGCTGAGATCCTAAAGTTCAGATGATTATCTTTATTTTTAGTTTTTGTTCTAGTTTACTATTTTTGTTTTTTTTTAGGTTTTAGGGGGTGAATTTTTAGAAAATACAAAAATATTGTGCTTTTTGTTTGTATAGATAAAACCCAAAAACATTAGAAAACTTTGAAAAATCAAAAGTATTGTGTTCTTTTTTGTTCTATTATTTGAAAACCCGAAAACATTTTAAAATTTGAAAATACCAAAAAAGATTGTGATTTCAGTTTATACAGATAAATTCTGAAAAAGGCAAAAAGAATGTGAATTTTCTTGTTTTGTAAAGAAAAATCTGAAAAAGACAAAAAGACTGTGTTTTTAGTTTGTAAATAGAAAAACTAAAAAGATTTTTGCTTATATTCGCTGAAAATTATGTCACTTGCTTCTATTTTGAAGGACTTATACTTGTATATGTTTGGTCCTGATAATTTCTTGTAAATCTTCGGGTTAGCCATTTACCTGACAAATGGATAGTACTTGGGGCATTCGTTAAGCTTTCTACTTTATTTTTTAGCTGAAAATTTAGTCAGTTATTTAAGTTTGTGAAGCGTGATTGCATGTTTTGGTCCTGTTCTCTACTTGTAGATGGATAGGATAGCCATTAATTTATAAACTTAAAGTAACTGGGGCAATTAAATTCATTTTGTTTTATGCTCCTCAAAATTTTGAGTTTTTGAAGCAAAAAGAGAAAATGATAGTACATTGATTATTTGACCCCAAATCCAGATAGAAATAAGCTTAAAAGACTGTGTGCTTAATCATTGGTGCATTGATAGGTCTTAAACAAGCTGTTAGAGTAAAGTAAGTGATATAAACTTAAAGAAAAGCCAAATTGAAAGAGGTGTTAGTCTCTAGCAAAAGTCTCGGTGAAGATGGCAGAAATGTAATAACCGGTCATACTCAAGCCTTATAGTTGTTGATCACCCAAAAATCTAATAAAGCAAATAACAAGCGTTAGGAATCTAGACACTGTGAGTCTTTATTCGGCTTAATCATCTGGGTATTCATAAGCATGAATATTTCACTCGCTTTCTAGAGCAAACCCAAAGTCATTAAACTTGATCACCGCTATACTTTGTAAAATCTAAATTACTGACTTGATCAAAATCCACTGTTAGTCATACAATTGTTCCTCCTTGCGTGCGTCTCAATACCAATAAGAAACGGACCCCAGGGGATACAATGTATGTAAGCCGACAAATGGACTCGTGCATACTCACTCACGGTAAAGGAAACTTGATGCATTGCTCAAAATTTCAAAATTGGTATCAAAAATTTTTGATCAACACTATAATGGTTTAAGTCAAGTTGGGGTGATTTGGCAAAAATCAAATTAAGCTTGAACCGAGATTAGGGGCTGATAGTTTCTGATATTCTGTGCGCTAATTGAACCATAAATCATATCACAAAAATGCTCGAAGGTTTGTTATAAGATTTAAGTGGACAACAATATCAATGACCGACTTAACGCCAGTCATAATATCGCTGAAATATAAAACTGTGATGGAAGGGAATCTTGGTCAATATGATTCTCTGCTCAAACTCAACAAAAACACAAAAAATATGTACTGCTTTTGATAAATCATAGAAAAACACAAAAAGATTGTCCAATTTTAATGTTCGGATACTTCTTTGTAAATACATTCTTTATTTTTACAAAATACTAAAAATATTTTATCTTTCGTATTTTACATATTATTTAATGTTTTAAATTTTTTTGTTTCGTAAGAATGAAACGGTCTTTAAAGTATTCAATTATCGGGATTAAAAGGTTCTCGATAATTTATTTAAGTTAAATATTTTATTCATTTAATTAATTCATTATTTAATTCATTTTTTTATTTATATTAAAATTAAATAAAATGTTTAATTCGTTAAAAACTAATTCGTTAAGTATGGATAACGAACTAGGTGATTCTTTAGTGAACTAATTTTCAGTTCGCTCACCTAATTCGCTTCCGCACTCTGTAACGAATCATCTCTACTTCGTTATACATATTTAACGAATCAAACAATTCATGTCTTGTTCGCTACCTTAAGGTAATGAATTGGAATAGCGAATTACCTATTTTTTTAATAATTCAAACGAATCGCTTGATTCGTACAAAGAGTACCTTGGGTGGAGTGTTAGGCTATATAAGACAAAAAACACGAACAGTTCTTCACTGTTCGTCTTCTTCCTTCACCCTAAAGTAATCTTTTTCAAATTTTTCTATGAAATTCGACTTTCAAATTTTGACATTTCAAGAATATCATTGTGTTTCTAAGGTATAGATGATCACAGCGATGTGATTTTCGTCAAATATGACGGTGTATTAATTGACTAATTATGGACTTTTATGGTCTAAGGGTTTTCCGAGTTCATGAACCCTGATTTATTTAAGATATATTGGGTTAATGTAGGTTATTTATGATTCATTTGTGATCGGAATGCGATTTCGATACCCTTGGTAGACTTTAATTGATGTTTGATTCTAGTTTGCCAGGTCGATTGTGTGTTAATGGTTTCGGGGTTTTGAATACTCTGGTTAACCTAAGTCCTACTGGGTTTTGAGTCTCAATCTCAAAACCATGAGCTTAATACTGTGTTTCCAAGTTCAATACACATAATGTTTTGATTATCCGACGATAGTTATGGATTAATTGAAGCTTGATTTGTGTTGTTAACTATCGGTGTTCATCGTAATTTTGATTTTGACTATGCGAGTCAAAGATTAAGTCTAATTTATTGACCATTCGTTAAGGTAATACACGAACTATCTCAGCGAATCAGTTTCTTAACGAATCAAATTTGGATTCGCCAAATCTGTCACGAACTAGACTTTAGTTCGTTAAACTTGTATAGTTGATTTGTTGTGTCTCTTTCGTTAACTTATTTACCTGATAGTGAATCGCTTGATTCGTTACTGGATGTAACGAATCTGAGTGATATTTAAACGAATGACATTCCTTTTTATTTAACATTTAACTTAAATAAAGTATTTCAACCGTCTAAACGCGTAAATAATCGAATACACCATTTATAAATAACTATTGGTGCTAAATGCATATTACATCTTCACATTCCTTATATTCGTTCATATTTATATAGTTAAAATGGCTGACCATGTAAATCAAGATCCACCGGTTGCCGATCAAGGGTAACCACCTCAAGCACAACAAGAAGCTGTCGTTTTATTACCTTCTGACAAAAAGCACAACATATGTGCTTATGTTGACTCAAATGTTGCTGATATTGCTACATTTGGAGATATGTTGGCCCAGATAAACGAATGATTGGTCATATCATCAATCCTAACAATGTCTGTCCTCCTGATGAACGTTGGATCCACGACGACTCGGATTCCAAACGTGAAGGGGGAGAAGGTGGGAACGATGATGATGGGAATGATGATAATGGTAATGATGGCGATGTTGGAGCTGGTGATGTTGCCTTTCAAGAGCAACAAGAGGCAAGAAATGCTGCGTTAGCTGCCACCATTACAGTTGACTTGCAAAGAAGATGCCCGAAAGAAACTCAAAGATAATGATCAAGATCCTGATGAGTCTAGTGCAGGAGGTGAGCCTAAACAATCGCACGGCTCATCTTCCGGTGCTGGTACTAGTGGTGGTGAAGACTCGGGCAAACAGATTATTATATATCAAGATCCAACTGCCGCTAAGCCAATTGAGATGATTGCAGCCAACACTGTGATATTTTTAGATGGTTTGGGGGTGGTGAGAAGTGTGGTGGACAGAGATGAGTTAGAGGTTGGTGAGTTTGTCGAAAGGTCTCTGACACGGGAGCAGATTTCCGTACTGCTTGGGTTGAATGACGATCAGTTTACTACTTTAGAGACTGAGCCTGAGGTCGAAGTGGTAAATGAGGAAGGTATATCGGATGATCCGTCAATTCAGATGAATACGGATTTTATTTATGAAGATGAGGATGTTGAGATGGAAGATGTAACTGCTGAGGAGTATCCTGACTTGTTTCAACATACAAACGTTGATCAAGGTGCTCCTGTGTTCGATGAGGAAACGTTCAAAATTGCTGAGGACGAATTGGAAAAGGTGTTGAAGTGTAAGCGGACAGTTCATTCACTTGAAGTCATAACTGATGATGATATTGCAAGATGGTTCAAACACCAGAAAGTGGGTAAAATTATCAGTGCGTATCGATATGTTGATCAAGAACGGAAAGACACTGTTGTTGCATGGGTTAAAGAAAACCAAATGACCTCCTTCAAGACTGTTTCCAAGGTACATGGTGATATTGTCTCATGGCTTTATGATCCTGAGCTTAAAGTATGTATAATTAAGTGGGAGAAAGGGATCCAATACTACGAAACGATAAAGGATGTTCTTACCTTACCGCGATGGGATGTTCGTACCCTCGCGAGACGTCCGTTTATCAATCGTGGGGGTTACCGGATAGCTGAGTGGTTTCATCAACACTTACTGTTCGAGGTCAATCATGGCTTTAAGTTCTTCAAGCCCCAGGTCCCAAGACGTAAGCGCATTGACGAGATTGATCCAAGGATTGGCTAGAGGAAACTTGTCCTTAAAGTAAAACTGCCAAAGACGATGAAGCGAGTTCCTGTGAAGACGATGCCCCAGCAGATGCATTTCACGTTCAACCGCTAGTACTATGACAATCGTACTGGCGAGGCCGTCATTGTCCTTGGTAAAGGACTGAAGACTAAGCTCATCACGATAATCAACCCGATGTGGTTGATTAATTTATCTGAGACCGACAATGACGTGCTCCACAGGAAACAGATTCTGATCTAGCGCAATGAAGACTACGACCTGGCTATGCAATTCCAGCGCGTTGTGCGTGTGTGTCATGAAAATGGAATTCATAGTTGCAGAGACTGGCAGTCCAAGCGCTTCAAGTCATTTAAAGACAAAGAGCTCAAGACGAGGGGATGTCTGTTAGTACACGGTTTTGCGTCTTAAGTCTTTGTAATTATCGTTAATGTTTTCGTTTTATGTTTAATGTAATAATTAATTAAGTTATTGTCTAGTTCGTTATATGTAATGTCTAGTTCGCTAATGTTGTTTAGCGAACTAAGACTTAAACTTATTCCCTCCTGATTTGTTAGGGAATGTTAACGAATCAGGAGATGTTTCGTTAAGTTATTTTGTTTATTTATGTATGTATCGAAGTAGTGTCTGGTTCGCTAGGAAATGTTAGCGAACCAGACCTATCTTCTATATATAGTGAACACTGTTCAAAATTAATAAGAGCTTCGAGAGTTAATTATCGAAACCCTGTCCGAATCCTCTCTCGATCTTCATCCTAATCTTATATAATCACTAATACATATATACTGATTATACATAAACATATATAACACTCAATCATACGTAATTATGAGCTAGATCTATAGGTAATGTATTAATCGATTAGACACAGATCTTAGATCTGTTGATTGTTATTGAATTGATACACCCCGGGTTCCAACACACACACACACACACACACACACATATATATTATATCGGTAAATAACATTTCATATGTAAAAGGTGAGCATTACAAATCTTATGAAAATGTAAACAACTAAATAGATGTGGACCCATTCCTATTGATTCAAAATCAATGTACTTAGGTAAATGTATGATCATACTAGATGAGAACAAATGAGGATGAGATACCAAACCACCAAACAATAAAATAAGCACTTAAGCACATAGAGCATAATCATTGAGCATGCAATAGTCACACATAAACATAATTGAATTGTGTTTTGAATAGATGTGATAATGAAAACATGAGTAAATGTGTATAAGGTATACATGCTACCCCCAAAATATAAAAGATAGAAAAAAGGGTATGAAAAGCCACATTAAAGAATAAGGTAGACGGTGAAGTAACAGCAGTGACGGGAATGTGGTTAAAGCGAACACGCTAGTTAGTCCCACAAGAATTCTTGACGATTTACCCTGTTTCGACGAAAGTTTTAATGTGATCGAAGTGCTAGGGTATCCGCGATGGAGATGAGATAAAAGGGGGTTCTAGACGGCTTCTAGGTTAGAATAATTTAGGGGTTTGTTTCGTGGTTATGAGAGTATGGTACGTGTATGGTCGTTTAATTGGGTTAACAAAGTGTATAAACAGTTATTCGAGGATTAATTAAGCAGCGGATTAACATATTCATCGTTAACTGTCAAATTGATGTTGATTAACTTAATTAGGGTATGATTTGGAAGCGTTTTCAATCAGTCTACAATTTAGGTTGATCAATTCTGTGATATCCGGTCTTAAACAAGGAATAGACAAGATGGGGGGTATGAAATGGCGTCGTTGGAGAAGAGAAGGGAGGAAAAATATGATTTAATTGTAATTTGGTCACTAGGTTTATCTTGGTTAATCAAGTTTAGTTCAAGCATGGTTAGGGGTGGATTTTGTATTTGAATGATAGTTATAATATTTTATAAAGTAAACGAACTAAAACTACGTGACGCGTAATAAAGTGAATAATAAATAACCACATAAAATATTAATTCATCTATCTTATTAAGGAACGCTTGAAAAATACATGAAACGAACGATGAAATAAACTGTTTGGGTTTTCGGGTTCAAAATTGATGAATGTTATAGTTTTAACTCTATCCTTTAGGCTTAAGGCGTCGGCCAAGTTATTAGCTTCCCCGGGGTGTTAGCGAATTTCACAATCGAATTATTGAGTAAATCGACCCATCGTTGTTGCCTTATGTTAAGTTCATTTTGGTTGAGGATGTGTTGCAAGCTTTTATGATCGGTAAAGATGACACATTTAGTTCCATAAATGTAGTGTCTCCAAATTTTTAGAGGCACAAAAATCGTGAGTGGTGTAGTAGTTTTCGGGATCTTGAGTTGACAAGAGGCATAGGCTATGACTTTGCCTCGCTTCATGAGTACACAACCGAGACCTCGATTTGAAGCATCATAATAGACTATGAAATCATCGTTTCAATCACGAAGGCTTAAGATGGGTGCGCTACAAAGTTTTTTTTAAGGATTGAAATGTGTCTTCTTGCTTTTGTTCCCAATTGAACGGCTTGCTTTTTGAGTTAAGGTGGTGAGAGGTAAGGCTATTTTTGAGAAATTCGAGATGAAACGATGATAATAACCGGCTAGACCAAGAATGTAACGGATTTCTGATGGGGTTTTTAGAGCTTCCCAATTCTTGATGGCATTGATTTGGTGGGGTCCACATGTGTACCTTTTTCGTTGATAACAAGACCCAAGAATTGGACTTCGCGAAGCCAGAATTCACTTTTCGAAAATTTAGCATAAAGTTGTTTATTCTTTAATACTTCCAAGTTTAGGCGGAGTGTTGCTCAAGATCGATCTTGGTTCTTGAATAGATTATCATCTATAAAAAAAATTTGAATTCGTCAAGGTACAGTTTGTAGACGCTGTTCATGAGGTCCATGAACACCGCGGGTGTATTAGTCAAGCCAAATGGCACGACCATGAATCGTAGTGTCCATAGTGGGTATGAAAGGCGGTTTTGGGTATGTCTTCATTGAGAATTTGCAGTTGGTGATAACAAGAGCGGAGATCGATTTTTGAAAAACAAGTGGCTTCAAGAAGCTGATCGAAGAGATCATCAATCCTCGGTAGCGGGTACCGATTCCTTATGGTGAGGTTATTTAACTCTCGGTAGCTGATGCACATTAAGAAAGATCCATCCTTTTTTGGCGAAAAGGACAGGAGCTCCCCAAGGTGAGAAACTAGGTCAAAAAATCCTTTGTCGAGAAGTTCTTGAAGCTCGCTAGAGAGTTCTTGCATTTCGGACAGGGCTAAACGGTAGGGGGATTTAACTAAGGAAGTTACACCGAGTATAAAGTCGATTCAGAATTCGACTTGTCGAGACGGAGGAAGTCCTGACAATTCATTTAGGAAAAACTCCAGGATAGTCTTTGATAGCGGGTATGTCTGGAATCTTTTTCCCTTCGAATTTCTTGTCAGCTACAGGGCTAAAAAGGCATAGCATTGTGTCCTCAAAAGTTTACGGGCCTTCTTACAAGAGATGATTTTTAGGTTAGGGTCGGGTTTTTCCCCTTGTATGATTAGTGTTTCACCGGATTGTAACGGGATACGAATGAGCTTCTCGGCACAGACAACTTCGGCTTGATTATAGGATGATCAATCCATTCCCACAACTAGATCAAAGCCACCAAGCTTAAAGGGAATTAGATCGATATTAAAAGAATGATCATCAAAAGTCAAGGTGCAATCGCATATAATAGTATTGGCTTGGGCGGATTTACCATTGGCTAGCTTGACGGTGTAAGGGAACTCTAGATTAGCCAGTTTCAAATTAACGATGGGTTCAAAATCAAAAGATATAAAGGCGGATCCAGATTACACATAGATACATTAGGGAAACAAAAAGTCCAACAAGTCCGTAGTCTTCAAGATAGTTGTAATGGTCCAGCCCCATTTGCTAGTGGCATTATCCTCGAGCTCATCGTCAAGAAGTTTATTACTTCCTACCGAGTTGTTGACTAACGAGGCTACGAATTCTCCGATTGGGCCTAGTATTTCTCCATGGGAAGGGGGGATTCTCTTTAAACGGGACCAACTATTTGGGCTGTAGGAGGAGATAGTTGGTGATGAGGGTTCAAGGGCATATTCAAGTCTTCTAGAGCAATGTAGTCTACATCCAACGATGGGAAGGGGATGTGGGAGTTTTTAGAATGGTAGAGGAATCAAAGGACATCCTTTAAAAGGGAAGTTGGTACATCTAATGAAACATAATTTCAACCTAAGGGACATTCTTATACGTAGGTCGGTTACTAACTCTCTACAACAAGGCTCTGATACCAATTTGTCACACATCCCGGATGAAGACGGAAATGTCAGGGCGTATGTAGATTGAAATCATGCACATGGTATTAAATGTAAAAACTCTTATTAAAATAAACCAACACATTGTTCAAACCAAACATAATCCAAAATTGAAAACATGACATAACAATTTATTCATTTAACTTATAAGTCTGGCTCATCCCCTTTGTGAAACTTCAAGAATCTTTCTTAATTTCCATTACCTAAAAAACATGCGAGAGTGTCAACTAAAAATAGTTGGTGAGAACATAGGTTTTAAATAATAGAAAAATATGTCTTAGTTGAAAACCTTCCATATGTGTTAAGTTACTTTGTATACTTTAGTGATTACAACCAAACCTTTGACACATTTAGCGAGTTGTCTAGTCCACGATTAGACTAATATGTTTAATGTTTAACAATCATCGGATTCTGAACACACGTGCCTTATCCAAGGCCTGAGTGGGCGGGTCGGGCTAATAGCTCTATCATCATACTACCACGGGCTTAACAAGTTAATGGTTGTACATGCGATTACATATATATTTGTAATGGTCACACACAATGAATATTATTAATATCAAATAGCATTTATAAAACATATAATAAATAAGTTGCATGTTTCCATCCCAAAATAGAAAACGTTTAAAAGCATGTTAAAGGGGCAATTGATGTATATAAAATTATACATCTTTTTAGCATCAAATAATCTCTAAAAACTGCAACTTGTATCAAATAATATAGTTTAAATAGCAACTTATCATGTTAAAATGTATTTTCAGGTAACGCCAAGCCTCAAACAAAGAAACGAATGAAAAGCCAAAGAAAAATCAAAGAAAACACTGAAACACGCCCCCGTGCTCCATGGAACACGCCCCCATGCTTTCATGTGCAAGAAAAGACAAAATACTGGACTTATGAACACGGGGCTGGGCCCCAATAAGCATGGGGCCGTGATCACCTTTCAGAAAATAAAAAAAGGAAATATAGCAGGCACCCAAACCACGAGACTGTGCCTCATAAAGCACGCCCTCGTGGTGAGTCATCATTTATGTTCTGACAAAGCATTTAATGCGATTGGACACCTGGACATGGGGGTGTGCCTCATGTAGCATGGGGTTGTGCCTGGTTGCCTAGACAGCCTATAAATAGTGAAGCATGTTGCATTCATTTGGTGTGCTTGAAGAAAACTTCTATATGGGTTTCTCTTATAAAAACACCCACTTAACACTCATATTGAAGGTCTTGTGGAGATTTTGAAGGCTTGGAGGTTATCATCACCATCATCCATCATCATCATTATGATCATCCATCATGACTGAAGAAGGAAGATTCATCCACATTCGGTTAGATAGTTCTAGTTTGATCATGTGTTTGTTATCTTCATCTCTTATAATGTTCATAACCATGCTCATTATGAGCTAAACTCCATTTACCATCTAATTTCTATGTAGAATCATTGTTTTACTTGATGATTATGTTGAACATGTGATTTCGTTTAGTAAAGTACATGGTTATTTTGCAAATATCCTTTGATGAGAAATGTTTTATCAATTTAACTCAATACATCAAGGTTGATGATTAACAATCATTATTGATTCACTCATGTTCTTGGAGACTAGAAATGGTAAAAAGAATACCTTGATAACTTATTCAAGATAAAACATGGATCGTTGTATTGTACTTAGAAATGATGAGATATAAGCTATGATCTATTTTTCTAGTTTTGATAATTCTGAAATAACATTGTTAACATGATTTCTTAGGTTATCATGCTAGTTAAAAAATCATATGTTAATGAAATGTATAATTATAACCTAATCCAATCAACCAATGGGAGGTTTTGTTACTAAACTTCAACCACCCGAAGTTGTTAGGATTGGTATTTGAGAAATCGAAGTCATTCCTAATCTTTCTACTTTACTAAACTGCTTGCCTACTTAAATTGACATTCTCGTGGTAGTATGAGATTAAGCAATGATGGACTTGAAAATATGCATGCTACTTTCTTTTATGTCATAGAATATGTTCACTTAGAAATAAGAGACTATTCTATCATACATTATAAGGGCAAGTTTATCGCATGTTTAATTATTAATCATCAAGGAAGAATGGAGTGGACTCTGGATCTTAGATGGTAACCTTCATATAATTGAATTACTAATTTAGAATTTCTCTTCTTGTCACCTACATGGTATATATAAGTATTTCTATTTTATAAAAAGTTTAAAAATCAACCACAAAATGATTAGAACTCCCCGATTTAACTAAAACAAAGATTCATTGTTAGAAACATTTGTGTCCTCGGATCGATACTTGGTTCTTACAAATACTATTCTACAAATACGATAGGTACGCTTTCCTATTTAGTGTGTGTTTAGTCTTAGTAGAAATCACTTTTATAAATTTAAAAAACGATCTTGTGCGAAAGCTAAAAATCCCATTCCAACTCCTTTACACTTTTTAAGCCCTCAGCACACCACATCAGCTACGAATTCACCTTGCTTGATGGATAAACACGAACACGAGCAAGAGTTTGCTGAACTGTTCACAGGATGCCCTAAATTAAGTTTTAATTTTTAAATTACCTAGAGTGCCGCATACTAGAATGTTCAAAACAAAGAGCATGAACTCCAACAAGTTGATTCCTAGGTAAGAGTCACGGGTCTGATAGGCTTATTTACGCCATTCTTGCCTTCGACAGAATCGTTTGCTTGTCATGATACGTACATACCCGGTTTATACTCTATTTGTATACTAACTCAAAATGTTTTAGAATGATTTTGATAAATAAAAAAGTACGAGGTTAAAAGTGTAATATCATATAGTTTAGGGTGTTTATTGATATTTAAGATAGTATAGGGTTCAAAGTGTAAATAATATAAGGTTTAAAGTGTAAATCTTATAGTTTTTAGTTAAGATAACATTAGGGTTTTTACATAGTTGTTAATGGAAATATTTATACTTTGATCCAATATCTTGAGATAATGATTGTGATTTCTTGGAATAACATGATCATCGTAATCTTTAAAAACAAAAAGTAAGGGATTTTATTAACAATTTATGATGATTATGATGAGAGTATATAAACAACTATCAAAATTCAAAGGAAAATTCAAGAACATCAGAACAAACTAAAAGGAATTCATAAGAACAAGATCAAAATCAAAGAAAAATGAAGAACAACAAAGAAAACATGTAAAATCTACTTGATTATGCTAGATAGAATAGAGAGAATGAGATTTGGTGTGAAAAATATTGAAAATGGGGTGCTCTATTTATAGGCCAAGAATTAGGGTTTGAATACAATTTAGATAGAGATAAAACTTGTTAAAAGGTCAAAAGATAAACTAATACTGATAATCATAATGATAATAATAATAATAATAACAAATATATATGTGTGTGCATATATAAAAGTGCACAACTCTTTTATTTTTTTTTCTTTTATTTTTAATTAAAGAACTAGATAAGCTAACTTCAGGAACACATTTACCTTAGAAGGTTCTAGAACATTTCATATTTCAATCACATGATTAATATAAATACTTCGGATAAAATAATGGATTTTAATAATCCCTATTGACTGGTATTGGCCGATAATAATCCCACTTCATTTCATCTCAATTGGCGGTCCCAAATTTCAAAATTTTGGCCCCCAATGGTCACCCGTTAAAAAGGACTTAACGGCGTTATACTTTTTCTAAATTTCAAACTAATTTTTTAGGGCTTTTGATCGAAAGGAGGATACGGATCGGTTGATGTAAAACTTAACTCGAAACAATGATCCAAACGACTTGATTTTTTGCTTCAATTCGTGTGTTTGAACTTCCAATTAACAAAAATCAAGTCGTTTGGATCACCGTTTCGAGTTAAGTTTTACATCAATCAATGCATATTCTCCTTCCTATCAAAAGCTCTAAAAATTAGTTTGAAATTTGTAAAAATGTATAACGTCATTAAGTCATTTTTAATGGGGGCCATTGGGGAACAACTTTTGAAAATTGGGACCGTCAGTGGCGATAAAATGAATATGGATTATTATCGGCCAATACCGGTCAATAGGGTTTATTAAAATCCAATAAACCAGAGAGAAAAACAAAATATATTGTTACATATTACAAAATATTAATCTAGGCATTCCGGTTTAATGTGTCATATTAACAATGAAGCATGTTTATGATGGAATGAGTATAGGATCGTATAATTATGCATACAAAGTTAATGTTATTAAATAAATAACATATAATTCAACACTAATAAATCTAGATGATGAATGAATATGAGTACAAAAGACTAACGTTTTTGCAAAATAAATCCATAGATGTTACAATACCCCAAGTGCCGAGCTTGACGATAAGCTGGGGAACTACCACTCTTGTAAGGCCTTGGGTAATAACCTTTAAAAGAGACACCAAACACCTATCTTGATTATAAGAGGTTGGTGAAATAACAAAAATCCTTATATGAACATGGACCAAATTATAACAACTCGGATTTTATAAATATGTATTCATTAAGCATAACCCGACCCGTTTTCATTTTCGGGAAATTTGAATCAATATAAATATTATTTATCTTTCGCTTATTATTATATATTGTTTATTAAAATTATTATTATTTAATATATTTATTATATAAACTTAACTATGAAAAATATACAAAATTACCCTACACTAAAATTTAATCCCTTATTGTTTCCATCCCCATAATCCAAGGACCTATTTGCAGTTTCTACATAATATATTTTCCTAACCCGTTAACCCACCAATTTGACTCATACCCGTGATCTTTTTGAATAACCGTATACCCGATTTGTTGCTTGAAGCTTAATTTTCGTCTCAAACTTGGAAATTAGATCATGCTTATTATTCTTCATGCTGTAAACGGTCACACCGACTAACTAATTAGGAATTCATGATCTATATTGATTCGTATTAACATATTCACTAGGCGCCCTAACTCGTTCTTCGTTATACACCGTAACAAACATTATAATTCAATTAGACACACCTGTGCAACCCTGTATGTGTCGCCAACTAAACCCACACCTTTAATTAAGTTATAATTGTGTATAATCGTTGTTCTTGATCTGTGTATGCCGGCTCCTATATTGCTCTAATTAACTCTCTTATAATCTTCCTATCACGTAATTGTTATATGTTTCATAGTCATTTTTGGGATGAAGGGCTCGGGTTCGAGTCCCTCCAACAATGATCTTTTTGGTTTTTCTTCTTGTTAGTATTAAATTAATATATAATACATCACTCTATGTAATAACATTGTAAATATTAATTCATATTTCCATAAAAACCGACACATTAACTAATACTTTTTCCTAACTTATGATAAGCTATATATATAAATATATATATATATGGTGGGGTTAGAATAAGAAGTGAGTTATTTGTAAGAAGTGTGAGAAGTAATATCGTGCGTTGAATGTGATCATCTGATGGAGGATATTGTTAGTGTGTTTTTTGTTCGGTGTGTTTTATTTTTTTAAGGGTAAAAAACATTTCTTACACTTCTTAGGATAGTTTTGCTTCTTATTTTAACCTTGCTCTATATATATATATATGTATTTATACATATATATATATACCTATATATATATATGTATGTGTGATTGCGTATTAAGTAAAAAAAATTGTTAAAGGTTTTAATATTTAAAAAGGTTTTTAATTTAATATATTTATATATATATTAAATCAAAGTAGATTGCCTTTTTGTTATTGGAAAATTACTTAAGAATTCCCTATTTTTGTTTTACTCCTTCATCTTAAGGCTAGGTAGCATGACAAGTTTCTCTCGGCCAAAGAGGAACACAGATGTCATACGATCAACACCTTAGGTTGTTTTAAACCGAATTCACGGTGGTATGTGGCTAAACTCGGTTTTCCGATTATTGTGTTTTGTTATTTAAATGGTTAGTTGGGTGAAAAATCCATGGAAACCATGGGCACTCCTACTATCCATTTCTTAGTTTGTTTTATGTTTTTGTTGGAGTTCATCAAACGTGCTGGTTCACGGGATACTCCAACTACTCATATTTTTATTTCGTTAGTTCGTTATTTAGTTTGGTCAGTTAAAACGTCATGTAACGCTCATTGGGCCGATAAACTATATTGTATTGTTAATATGTTAATTAGTTGGGACAAAAATGTCATGTAACGCTCATGGTCTGTCCAACTCAGTTGTTTTTATTCGTTAGTTTCGTTGGGCCATTCAAATTGCCATGGAAAGCTCATTGGAGGCCAACATCTACAAATATATTTCGCTAGTTTATCGTAAAGTTAACTTAACCAAATAAAAATCTAAATTTTAAACTGACATATCTTTTCGTGTAGTCATGACACATTAATCATATTGACTACATAATCTAATAACTATTTACGCAATGTACCTCCCCTCAATTTACAATCTTTTACTTTTAATCCTTATGACGCAAGTACCCTTACTTCTTAAGGTAACGTTATTATAAGTTATCTACATACTTAAACATTTTATTATTCTATTGGCTTCCTCAACTTATCCTTCATCTTATAAATCTTTATTTTGGTCTTCATAGAATGTCTCACCTAAGCAACCATAGTCATCCTCGACATCAATAGTCTAGTTCTCATGACCACCGCATGTATATCTAATGAATTAACTGCTGCAACCTCTAAAATATAAAGTCAAATTCAAAACATTAATGCAACTAATTCAAACTTGTTCATTAACTTCCTTGATTGAAATCTTAATTCATTTACCCCTACTCATCATCGCAACAACAACAACGACCACAACAAGCGCAAGTCTAATCATAAAACTATGCCGTTAATCAAATCAATCATCAATCTCGAAAAAATCAAAGTATCACGAGCAAGAAACCTTACCTCGGTCCTTTCCCGTTATGCTCCATTTGTAACCATCATCACCCGGTTAAATCCTTATGCCGTCATCGCACCCAATATAACCGTTATGGTCGTTTTGCTAACCCTTGCCATGTCCCGCCTAATGCACAAGTCGTCCCGCAACAACCTACCCCTCATGCTCAACCTGATGCCACTACTACCCGTGCTTTCTACCATTCAGGGGACCTTAATCCTCTCAACGATATGTGCACTCAGATTATCCATGCCAATCGAGTTTAAAATACAGTTACACCCTACTACATTACCCGCCAAGTCCAAACCTACCAATCCCACGTCTTTCAAGCTCCTCTCGTCAAGCAAGATCATTCATACGTAACCCTAACCTATCAGATTCCGCACCCACAAGCTCAAGTTTACCAAGCCTACTCTAACCAATCAACTCCCTTGCAAACCGTTCGAGCTCTAGTTACCCAAGCGATGTCAGATCAATCCACCACGACTACTCAAGCCCTCATAGATCAAATCACTCAAGATGCTCAAGTTTTAGGGTTCCAGGACATGTGCAACTAAATATTTAAGCTAATAAGAAGACTTTGTCGCTTGTCGTATTCTATCTTAGTGGAATTAGATTTTTTCTTCGTATCGACTATCTAATAAATTTTGAATTAACGTTTTTGAAATACTAATTTTCTATTGTTATGCCCCTCTAGTAAAGTTTAAAAATTATCGAAGGGTTGTTTTTTATAATTCCCCATTTTAAATAACCAAACTATAAACTTTTGTCTATTAAAAGACGTCTCACTTATAACTCTTTTCCCTAAAAGATTTCTATTCTTTAAATTATGTTGTCAAACATTTTGTAAATCCACACGATGGGACAAATCATGTGGATCATCCGACGATGAAAATAATTATGGTCCAGAACATAATTATCGAAGGCCTCGCATGGAAATCATGATGCGTAAGATTGTGTGCCATAATATAGAATCAGAAGTACTTTGGTTAACGATACCAATGTAAAGATAATAAGGACATGGTGGATACGCCGCTGGTACATCCTATATATAAGTGTCTTTATCGGATTTTCATTTGAAGCGTTGTTTTAACTATTCAAAATTTTGTGTTATGATAAATTTTTAAATTTTCCTTTCTTTAGAATTTACAGGTTTATTATACTATCTTTTAATTTCGAGACGAAATTCCCTAAAGTAGGGGAGACTGTAGCAACTCAGATTTTATAAATTAATATTCATTAATCATAACCCGACCCGTTTTCATTTTCGGGAAATTTGAATCAATATAAAATATTATTTATCTTTCTCTTTATTATTATATATTGTTTATTATATTATTATTTATTATATTTACTATATAAACTTAACTTTGAAAATTCAAAATTACCCTAAACCAAAATTTAACCCCTTATTGTTTCCATCCCCATAATCCAAGGACCTATTTGCAGTTTCTACATAATATATTTTCCTAACCCATTAACCACCAATTTGACCCATACCTGTGATCCTTTTGAATAACCGTATACCCGATTTGTTGCTTGAAGCTTAATTTTCGTCTCAAACTTGGAAATTAGATCATGCTTATTATTCTTCATGCTATAAACGACCACACCGACTAACTAATTAGGAATTCATGATCTATATTGATTTGTATTAACATATTCACTTAGCCGCCCTAACTCGTTCTTCGTGATACACCGTAGCGAACATTATAATTCAATTGGACACACCTGTGCAACCCTGTATGTTTCGCCAACTAAACCCACACCTTTAATTAAGTTATAATTGTGTATAATCGTTGTTCTTGATCCGTGTATGCCGGATCCTATATTGCTCTAATTAACTCTCTTATAATCGTCGCATCAGGTAATTGTTATATTTTGATAGTCATTTTTAATCAAAGAATGAAAGCCCCTTATCAGCTGAATCAAACGTAAACAGATTTGATTGATTTGATTTATTAGGGTTTATAGTATTAATTGGGCTTCTAGTCTGTCTAGTTATGTATACGCGTTTATGAAGTTATTAAGTTGGCTGGTGTTCGTAGCTTTGAGTATCTGGGCTAGAGGGCTCGGGTTCAAGTCCCTCCAGCAGCGATCTTTTTGGTTTTTCTTCTTGTTCGAATTAAATTAATATATAATATATCACTCTATGTAATAATATTATAAATATTAATTCATATTTCCATAAAACCGACAAGTTAACTAATACATTTTTCAAACTTATGATAAGTCGTGTATATATATATATATGTATGTATATGTGATTGTGTATTAAGTAATAAAGTTTTTTAAAGGTTTTAATATTTAAAAGGGTTTTTAATTATATATATATATAATATCGCGTATTAAAAATATATTTTAAGTATCATCGTTTATATAAATATTATTTATTTACTATCTATTATCTATAGTTTACATTATATATTTAAAATGAAATCGTTATTTTATATATATATATATATATATATATATAAATTAAATGTATTTTTTAGTTAAGAATAATCATTTAAAGCAAATATCTTTTGTATAATGTTTTCAAAATTTATAAATATTTATTTAATTATTTTACTTATAATTATAATTTTATATAATTAAAATATGATGCTGATAAATAAAGTGATAATAAAATTGATAATAAATTAATGTAATATTTAATTTTTGCAAGAACGCACCTGATCATCAAATCCCAAATCTCTATCTGGTTCTAGTTTCGTTACTCAATCCATACTTATTTTCCTCAGCTATTGTAACTTAAGAATCTGTCGGTAATTCCCGAAGATCGAATTTATCACTTCTTGTCGTATTCTTCCCCGCTTTGCTTAATCATCGAGGTGAGTATTTCACTCCCCTTCTTTTACTTATTTTCAATTGTTTTGGGGACATATGCATTCGTAGATATTTTCTATTATATAGTATTCAAACGCAATTGTTTATCCTTGTGTGTTTATCAGTCTGCCTAACTTGCTATTTGCTAACTTGCTTTATTTGAACGCTATTTGCTTACTTCGGCAACCGATGTCCAATTTTATGGCACGGTTTAGTCCTTTCTTGGTAACCAATGTCCATTTATATGGATTGGTTGAGCCCTTTCTTTATGGTTTGTTTGATTGTTATGTGTTATGGCTTAATTGTATATCTCACAGGAACAGTTTGCACTTTTACTTATTATTATTATAGTGTCTCAAATTTGGTGTTATACTCACTCAACCTAGTGTTGACAAAACCTATTTGTATTTTTAACGCATATGTAGGTTATCGTGTGACGTGATTATCAAGATTATTTGAAGCAACATAGGATGCATGTTAGAGAAAAGATACAAGAATTTAATTTTGGATGTTAATTATATTTTTTTATTTATGAGTTAGATGTACTTTATTATTTAACTAAATTTAATAGACATTGTCACATTTAATATTGCAAGATAGTAACTTGAGAGCTGTGGGTAATCAGCTCACGCCCCGTCATTTCCGCCGTAGGTTGGGGTGTGACATAACTGAAGTATTAGTAGTAATTGATCATCTTAAAATGGGAATGTTGACAATGTTGTGGAAACGGATTGTTGATGTTAATACATTAAAATCGGTTTATTACTTTTCAAGTGAGTATGCAACATAACCTATTTTAAACAACTCTTGGATGATTATCACGTGAGGTTTATAACTGTCCAAGAGTTGTGTGGGTTAATACTTGATAATTCAAGGTCGATCATTTACAACTTAACTAATCTTAATTGTTATTTTAAGTATAATACGAAGTTTATTTTTACTAATATATCAAGGACAATTCACTTAGTAATTTAAGAGATTGTTTCATCTTTAAAGTAAATTATCTCATGAATACTTAATATAAATCACTTGCTTACTTAAAACGATGTTTTAGTGGAGATCATGAAGTTATGCATATCTCTATTTTTAATTATCATGGAATAACATGACTTAGGAATAAGGTGTTATTCTCACATTTAATTAGCAAAGCAAGCTTATATCACATGTTTACCAATTAGTTATTAAACCAAGTTAAGAGGAGTTCTAACCAATATGACACACTTTTATCTTTGATCATCTCTATAAATATATAAAAACCCAAAATTATTGTTTTTAATTCACACTTTTAAATTTCTTTTCAAATTCACTTGCCAAATCAATGCTTATTTCCGCTTAAACCAAAAACAAAGATTTAGTAGTAAAACTAAAACGAGTGTGTAAGTGGATCGATATTTGGTTCTTACCTATACTATACTACATTTACAATATGTACACTTGCCTATTTGTGTGTGGTTTAGTTAAGATAAAAATCATTTTTATAAATTTAAAACTCCACATTGTGTGAAACAACCTTTTAAAAAACTAACAAGCTTTTTCTACGCATTACGCATCGCATCACATTCATATACGAATATGAGTAATACCTATTGACTTAGTAATAAATTGAACAATTAATTACTCATATTCATATAAAACTTGTTAATAATTTATGATAAATCTAATTGTTTTTGTGTATTTATCTTTCATTCCCAATTAACAAACTAAGTTTCACATATTTAGCTCAAAACAAGAACAAACGAATGAAATAACCTGAGAACAGATAATTAGAATTATAAAAATGAAAATTTTAACTTTAAAATTTAAAACTTCATATCTCTAAAATCAAAATATTAAATTCTCTTAAATATGTTCTTATTAATTGCTAACATTGTTAAGTGTTACCTGTTCCAAATCTCAACTTGCTAGTGTGATCCGCACTCAAAAAAACTTCATTATTGTTTCTTTAAAAATGTATATTAAAGCGTTTATATAAATAAAAAAATGTATTGTGTTAGCCATATGCTCTTTTATTGGGCCTAAATTAAGATGGTTTGTACTTAGTCTAGGTGGGTGTAACGGGCTGCTATGTAAACCGAGATCCCTTTGGGATCTCGGTGGGATTTAATTTAGGTTTGGGCTTGTGTAGTTGGTTCCCTATATATATCATATATTGTTTAGGGTTAAAAGGGTTGTTCGTTTAGTTGTTGATTTGGCCGTCTACGTGCTTTACTAGACGAGGTTGTAATTGTGCTTAAGCACCCGACGTATAATAATAATACGTGTGTTTTGAAGCATTTCTTGTGTCTCGTGTTTGTGTTTATACGTGTTCTTGAGTCACCAAGTATTATATTTCTGCACTAATACTCGGTTAGTTGATATCATAGTTGTAGTGATCCAGATTCGGGACTTACAATTGGTATCAGAGCCTTTGACCTTTCCAGGCTCGTTATTGTGATATCAACATATTCAAGAGTTTGATTGTTTGGTATTTTGTTTGTTTTTCTGGCGAACAGTGTGACCAGAGAAGAAATAATAAAGTTTTGGGAAGGAATCGGTCTTGGTTTGGAAACAAATCAATATCCTCTTTTTATTGGGAGTTTGTTACGTTTAAGATTGAGTTTGTTGATAATTAGTATTCTCAGCTATCGTTGGTTCTCGGCCAAGCACAGTTCTCGGCTATCGTTGGTTCTCGGTCAAAGCAGTTCTCGGTTGGCTTGGGTTTTTGGTCAAAGTTTGGTCAACATCAGCCGTTCTCGGTCAACCTTCACTGTTCTTGGTGTTTGTTAGTTCTCTGTTGAAGTTTGGTCAACATTAGTCATTTTCGGTCAAAGTTTGGTCAACATTAGCCGTTCTTGGTCAAAGTTGGGTCAACATTAGTCGTTCTCGGTCAACTTAGTTATCGGTTGGCTAACTGTGATCACTAGTTGGGCTTAATTAATTTAATCTGGGCCTGATATTTGGACCTGAATAATCTTTTGGACCTAAAATCTGTTAACTAACTAATTTAAAATGGAACAGTTAACTAATGGAAATGCTTCATCTAATTCATCACTTCATCAAGAACTTGACTCCATCATGGGGACCACCACCCGCATACCCCGTCTCTTGTCTCATGAGGGTTTCATTGAATGGAAGTTTTGTTTTGAGAAATACGTTAAGATGAAAGATTCCAAAGTTTGGAGAAGTATTGTTAGAGGGCCTCAAAGAATCACTTATCAAAGGGAAAACTCAACTGAAGTTATTGTGAAGCCTGTTGCACTGTATGACGATAACTTTGCTAAATTTGAGGAAGATGAAAAGGCTCTCTCTACTCTAACCATGGCACATTCACCCGAGATTGCCCTTCAATTTAGAGAACTTCAATCTGGTAAAGAGTTGTGGGAGGCACTAATCGAAGTGTATGAGGGAAATGAGGTTTGAAAAGAAGTCGCCAGGACTTACTGCGAAAAAAGTTCAACATGTTTAATCATGTTGTGGGAGAAACGTTGGAAACCCAACTTCAAAGGTTCATATCACCGGTGACTAAAATCAGATCGCAAACTTTGGAAATCAGATCGCAAACTTTGGAAATGTTGAAGACACTGGAGAAGAGAATGCTACCGAGGAGAAGATCAAGGAACTTCAATTTGCATATATGGCGTTCACCTCTCCAAATCTATCTGAGGTAAGTGTCCAACCATGTTCTTTAGATTGTATTAAGAAAATAGAACTGTATAAGCTTCATAATGATAATATAATTAGAGATATGGAAAGAATAAAATCTAAGAATTTTAAACTTAAGAAAAATGAAAAGGCTTTCCAAGATAAAATAGAATCTCAACAAAAGGATATCTCTAAGCTTAAATCTGATTTTGGTATTAAGTCTTGTCATCATCTTGATGCTAAACAAGAAATCGTTGAATTGACTGCTAAACTGGAAGCCTTCAAGTTAGAATTTTGAGTCTAACTAGTAAATTTGAAAGGGCTGAACTAGATTTTAAGAAGTTTGATGGTTCTAGTAAAGTAGTCAACTCAATGATTGAAAATCAGTTGTGGTGGAAAGAAAATGAAGGTGAGGGAATAGGATGCAGTCAAGTTCCCCCACCTTACAACCACAATTATATCCATACCCCTATTACCAAGGAATATGAAGAAAAGGTAAAGGACATGAAGTATGGTAAACAAGACAAAGGTGATGAAACTAGTACTGTGAACGCTGGTCCAACAATTTCAGATATGAACGATTCTAATTTGTCTACTTCATGTGCAGAAAAATAATTGTGAAGGAATGGACTGATGAGGATGACGACCCTTGTTTTGAATATAATGACATTGTTTATGATGTTTCTTTAAAACTTCATGTTTTGAATTCTGTTATTCTGACTGTTTGTGTGGGCTCTGTTTTAAAGAGAAAGGATTTTTGTGTGGTTGATTCGGTTGAAACTTTGAATTCTAATAATGTGGTTTCTAATAAGATTAAAAATTCAAAAATTTCCAAAAAATACGTAGCACCTAAAATTGTCAAAGAGGGATGCTCTAATGACAAACAAGGTGATAAGCTCAAGGATGCCAAAAAGCGTCCTCGCAGTTTTAAGGAAACTGGTCCACACAACCAGTCCAGACGAGGAGGTGCCCAAAATGATTTTTACATAAAGCGTCAAACTTATTTTAATTGTGGCACTCCTGGTCATATTTCCAGAAATTGTCCACATCGTCCATATGTCCCTTATTATGGATTTTATCAGAGGAATATGCCCTACATGCCCCATAATTTGTACAGACAAAGATTCAGGCATGATCAGGCTAGTCCCTCTGACGATGACTGGAATCGAAACAAATCTGGCAGGTTTAGTCCTCATCAGACCAAACCTAACATGTTTCGTGAAAGGGTTAGAAAAGGTGTTTCAGATTCAAATATAAACACTAAGTCTAAACCAAAACAAGAGGAAAAGACAAATTCGACTACTTCCAAACCCAAAACACCAGAGGTTACGACAACCATTTGCACTTATAATGCCAAGTCATACAGACATAAATGGTTACCTAAACCTCCAGAAAAAGCATCTACAAAATCTATGTTTGACGATCAAAAGGATATGTCATGGCAACCCGTGACAACTTAGATGAGTCAGGGTCACCGAGTGTAACTATGGACTGGGTACCAAAATCTAACTAATCCCGCGCTATGTGTAGGAACAGCTATAGAGGAATATCATCAGACCTTGGTATGTTGATAGTGGCTGTTCCAGGAACATGACAAGGGACATTACCCAACTACACGACATTCGGACATTTAATGGTGGGTAGTGTCCTTAGAGGGAGGAGAAAAGGGAAAGATCACTCAGAAGGGTACTGTAAGTAACGGTATTCTAAAATTTAAAAATGTTAATTTTGTTTCAGAATTGAAGCACAGTCTTTTGAGCGTGTCACAAATCTGTGACAAAGAATTTTCGACTCATTTTATTAAGAAAGAGTGTCTGATTTTAAAACCTGGTATAATTATAATAGAAGACTGGATTCTTGTTCGATCACAACGAAAAGATAATGCTTATGTGATCGACATGAACAAAAATGTTCCTGATGAAATAACATGTTTGTTTCAAAAGTGTCAGAACATAACGCCATGCTATGGCATCTTCGTCTTGGTCATGAAAATTCTAAAAACCTTAATCGTCTTGCTAAAAATGATTTGGTACGTGGTCTACCCATTAAGGATTTTGTAACCATCGAAAAATATGTGGCTTGTGCTTTGGGAAAACATCATCGAAAAACTCACAACCCGAAGTTGATCAATTCCATTTCATCATTTTTTTAATTGCTTCATATGGATCTTTTTGGTCCAGTCCATGACTTGGGTCTATCCCGTAGCTCTTATTGTCTTGTTATTACTGATGACTACTCACGTTTTACTTGGGTGTTTTTCTTGTCAAATAAGAGTGAAACTGCATATTGAATCAAGAAGTTTATAGTTTATAGTGCTCATAGAGAATCAACTTAACCTGAAGCTTAAGGGAATTCGTTGTGACAATGGAACAGAGTTCAAAAATGCAGCATTGAATCATTTCTGTTAAGAAAAGTGGGTGCAACGTCAGTACAGCGCCGTAAGAACACCACAACAAAATGGTGTAGCTGATAGAAGAAACAAAACTCTTATCGAGGCGGCAAGGACTATGTTATGTGATTCTAAACTGCCACTATTCTTATGGGCAGAAGCTGTTAATACAGCTTGTTATGTTCAGAATTGGGTGATAATTAACAAATCCAAGATGAAAACCCCATATGAGATTGTCTATGGTCATAAACCCATTGTTGCACATTTCAGAGCGTTTGGCTGTCCCTGTACACAACTGAATCTCGAGTCTACTCCAAAGATTGGGGCCACATCTGATGAATGTTATTTTGTTGGTTATGCGGGTAATACAGCTTACCGGGTCTACAATAAGTCAACTAAGCAAATTCTAGAGTCTTATGAGGTTCGTTGGTTGGAAGAAAATGAGACTGATGCTCGTGTTGGTCCAGATTGGCCAATTGATTACAATGAACTCTTCAAACTATTCAATGTGTTTCTAGTCATCAACACAGATTCTTCAGGTGGTCCTACAATGGAAGCTACAAAAGACGACCCACAGGCAGTATCTCACATCTCTCCATTTCTGGATGATGATGTCACTGAATTAAGTAATGACTCACCCGAAACCAATGCTCAGCCAAAGGAAACTCCAGAAACCGAACGTTCGTCGAACTCGTCTGAAGATGTTGCTGCAGTTGAAGGGGAGAGTTCTATCCGTCAGATCTTCGGGAGCACACTACTTCCCGATATCATTCCAAATGAATATGTTGCCGGTACTTCGTCCTCTCATAGTACGGCGACCTCTGGATGGAAGGATCCCCTTGTTGATGTAAATGAGGACTTGTCAAACCTGCAACCTAACAGTGATGTTTTCGATCATTTAATTCCGTCAATAATTCAAAAAAAATCATCCAATTGAGAATGTCATAGGTCCCATTGAAACGGGAGTGTCCACCAGAAGTCAGACTGAATACATAAACAGCTGCATGTTTTCTTATTTCATCTCTCAAATTGAACCAAAGACGATAGAATTGGCTCTTCGGGAACCTAGTTGGGTTGATGCTATGCACGAAGAATTGAATCAGTTTGATAAGTTGAAGGTTTGGAGATTTGTTAATTTACCGGAAGCTCTTGATACAAGATGGGTTTTTCGAAACAAGCAAGACGACACCGGGGTTATTGTTCGAAACAAGGCACGGTTGGTAGTTCGTGGTTTTCGTCAGGTTGAGGGATTAGATTATACTAAAGTCTATGCCCCAGTGGCTAGACTTGAGGCCATTAGAATTTTTATGGCCTATGCATCATACATGGGGTTCACAGTGTATCAAATGGATGTTAAGACCGCCTTTCTATATGGTGAAGTAAAGGAAGAGATTTATGTTGATCAGCCACCGGGTTTTGTTGACTCTAAGAAACCAAATCACGTTTACAAGATAGACAAGGCACTATACAGATTACATCAGGCTCCTCGGGCGTGGTATGTTACATTGACCGCACATCTCCCAGATCATGGCTACAAACGTGGAACCATCGACTAGACATTATTTCGGAAAACTGTCAGAAAAGATTTGATTCTCGTACAGATCTATGTAGATGACATATTTTTGGATCCACCAGCACTGAGTTGTGCACAGAATTTGAAGGTGTAACGAAGAAGAAATTTGAAATGAGCTCGTTGGGTGAAATGACAACATTTCTAGGGTTACAGGTTCACCAAAGCTCGACAAGATTTTTACTGCATCAAGGGAAGTATGTTGAAGATATGCTGGCAAAGTTTGAACTTCAAGATTCCAAGAGTGCCAACACAACCATGGTAGAAAGGCCATTACTGTCATCTGATCCTGAAGGGAGTCCCGTAGAACAAACGTGCTATCGATCAATGATCGGGTCTCTGATGTACCTCATAGCCAGTCGTCCTAACATCATGTTTGCAGTATACCAATGTGCTCATTTCCAGGCTAATCCTAAACTCTCTTATTTAATTGCTGTTAAACGTATTTTCAGATATCTGAAGGGACAACCGAAGTTAGGTCTTTGGTAGCCCAAACAATCAGAATTTGATCTTTATGCATTTGCTGATAGCAATTATGGTGGAGATGACATTGACAGGAAATCCACATCCGCTGGATGCTAGTTCTTAGGGGATCGTCTCATTTCATGGCAATGTAAGAAACAACAGACAGTATCTACCTCGACCGCTGAAGCGGAGTATGTTGCCGCGTCAGCTTGCTGTTCTCAGGTTATCTGGATGCAAAACCAACTGCTGGATTACGGTTTGGAATTTCTTGATACTCCTATTTTTTGTGATAATGATGTTTCCATTGCAATTGTGAAAAATCCGGTTCAGCACTCTAAAATCAAGCACATCGATATTAAAATTCATTTTATTCGTGACTGTTTCGATCGAAAATTGATTCACCTTGAACAAGTTCACACTGACAACAATGTGACAGACTTATTTACAACACCGGTCGGAACAACCAAATTTAATGTGCTTGTGAGTTTTCTTAAAATGCTTCGTTTCGAGGATTGAGTCGTTTTGGGAATAAATATGTACATATTCATTTAATTTGCACAAATTTAGGGGGAGAAAAATCATAAAGTCAAAAATAGTTTTTTTAAGCTTCAAAATATTTTCAAATGAAAATTGATCCAACTTTTGGAAAATGATAGATAAATTGTTTTTGTGTGCCTAACTGGTGAAGTTATTAAGCTTAAAAGGCTCTAGAATAGTCATTGATTTGTATGGTAGCTTTCCATGATGCGTAAAAGTTGAAGTGATATAAACTATATATGCTAGTCATTTTGAAGAAATGTGCATGTATCCAGATACATCTCTTCGAATGATAGGCAGAAAAATAATTACCCAGTCATACACAAGCCCGTTAGTGTCTTGATCACCAAAAATATTATATTATCTAGTAAAAAAAATTCTACAAAAGACTTCATTTTATCCTATTAATATCTATGTTTTTAAAAGCTTAGAGGGTCAAACTAGAACTACAGAGATGGGGGCACACAAGTAAGTCTTGTCATGTCTCGAATGAAAGGCTTGTAAGTCCGGATGGCTTGTAAGTCTAACGTTCAACCTTAAAGCTTAAAATTTTAATTAAGTATCTATAAAAACCTTTGATCAAGTGCTAGGGGGTTAGAGTCAAATTGGGGTGATCTGGGGAAAGCCAAATACGCTTTGAGAAGAGATAGGAGGCATCATAGGTCCATGAGTGATGTTCATCTACGCTTTATGCAGAACTGAACCTAAATAATATCACTGATACAATTAAAATCATGCTAAGTATGTTCTACCTACTATCAACCTATCTCTTTATGTTGTAATAACGCTGAACATGAATCCTAGTGACAGCCTCTTAAACGATATGATTCCATGTTCAGATCTTTTCATAAAAGGGCGGAATTTTTACAGAAACTGAAATTTGATCCCAATCTTATAAAATTCAAGGGAGTTCTTTTTTACGTTAAATTATTTTTGTTAGTTCATTTAATTTTATTTTACCTCTTTTGTTTGTTTTATCTCGAATCTACTCTCCTCGAAACGCTTGATTCAACTGAGCTTGGTTTTAATGTGGACTTTAAGAGGGGTTTTGGGCTGCTTGTCACTTTTGGGTCATCTTAAGTTTGGGCAAATTGTTTGTTTTGAGCCCATTAAGGGTTCTCGGCCTATGATGGTTGGGGTATAAATAAACCCCAACTCCATTATTGTTTACCATTTAAAACTTTTCATCTCCCTCAATCTTCTCTGATAACCAAAAGCTCTTTCTCTACATAAATTGATTGATCTAGTTGATTTTTTGATACTCATTGATTATTTCATAGGTAAATAAGCAAAAAGGCTCGATCTAACTTTTATGACGTTTGTGTTTTTCAAGGAATCGACACATGAACAGCCAAATGTTATGGACTAAAGTGGAGTCAGGGATTATTAAAAATTAGGGATCTCGGTTGATGGTTTTTGGGTTTAATGGATTTTCTCCTTCGGTTGAAAATATGTAAAAAGTAAACTCTTGGATTAGTTGCAGATATGGCTGATCAGACTTCGTTAAAATTTGTGGATACTCATAATATTGTCGGACACTTATTTGATCCACCACTGGCTCACAAGGAATTTAAATCTATGATAGTCGGCCTCAATACCTGCAGAATTTCTCACGTACTACGAGAAAACCCTGTCATATGTAAAATGATTATCACCGACTTTTGGAAAAATGCCAAAATCAATCAACAAGGGCTAGATGGAGCTGTGTCAATAGACTCCAAATTACAAGAGAAGCCAGTCAGTGTCACGGAAGCAATTATCAGGGAGGTGCTGTTGTTTGGTGATCAACCTGATTACCCAACTGAATATTCTACTGCAGCTGTCACTGAGATCCTCACCAGGATGGGTTACGAGGGTAATTATCCTCCGGCAATCAAGAAATTATTTCACCCATACTGGAGATTTTTAATACACACGTTCTTTACTTGTGTGTCTGGGAGAAAGGGAGGATCAGACGAGATTAGCCATACTCAGATGTCCGCTATTGTTTCTTTGATCATGGATTGGAATTACAACTATTCCAATTTCGTTTTCAATGAAATGATGAGCAATCTGAAAGTGAAAAAGAAAGAGATGTTCCTTCTGTATCCAAGATTTTTGCAGATGATCTTCGATTTTCATTACACCGATCTCGTCAAAACCGTTGACGCCTTGGATATGAAGTCAATGGGACCCAACACCTTTGGGTTAATGAAACAGTCCAGGAAAGGATCAAAGATTGTATATCAGGGCCTCAATGCTCGGGTGATATTTGGACGTTTTGCTAAAACGGAAGCTGAACCAGTTATAGCTCAGGTTGCTGATGAACATGTAGCACCAGCTCAACCATGTGCTGCAGCTTTCGAGATTTCTGATGATGAAGATAATGAGACAGAACATCATGAGACGGACACTGCTACGAATGCTGAGAAATTGAGTGATCTTGAAGCTGCCAAAGCATTATTATAGTCAACTGCTCTGAAACCTCCTCAGACAGGTGCAGAAAACATTGAAGAAGATCTTATTGAAGAGTCAGTCGCTGATCTCATCCCTCGTAAATGAAGAAAGAAAGATCCGAATTCTAGCGGGTTGGTCAGTGAAACTGAAACACCAACAACTACAACACCAACACCAACGACAACCATTAGTCAACAACAACAAATTCCTCAATCTGAGTCCCATGTTCCAGAGACTCAAGTTAATAAAGGTGCATCCACTACAGAGTCTTTATTTCAAGATCAGATGTTTGATGATTTTGCTAGTGATTTTGATTTCGAGACAGGTATTCCACACATCGATAAGGCAGATATACCATCCACAGATATCCCCTCAGGCTCATCTGTCCCAGCTGATCAAGGTCAGTCAAGTTGTAGTGCGTCAGACAAGATTGCACAAATTCTTGCCATGCAAAAAACTTATTTTCAGAACAAATGTAAGGGAGTTGTTCTTGAAGATGCTACTATTGACATTCATGCACTACAACGTCGAGTCTTTAAACTCGAGAAAGATTCAGTAGTCAAGGATGTCCATATTCAAGAACTGGAAGAAGCAACTCTGAAAAGGATTCCAAGATTAAAGAGTTACAGTCTAGCATGGTAGGATTAACGGCCATGTATCTTGACCTCCAACAAAAACTATTTCAAAAGTTTAGGGATGAATTTAAAGGAAATGATGATGTGGCCTCTCCAACATCCATCGTTGATCAAGGTAAGAGCTCTCCTATTTGCCCAGCTGACAACATTTATGAGTCTGAGACCTTGAACAGTATATGTCTGCACCACCAATCACCAAAGAAAAGTCATATATAGTACAGAGAAAGATGCTGGTGATGAAAAACTCAAATCAGAATATGGAATCATCATACCATCCAGATAGGTTCGTCGTAACTTTTCAAAAGGGCTTCTCAGATAAATATGGTGATAGATCGGCAATTGTATCGTGGGGTTTTGATGCTGAGAAAAATATGTGGTGGGCAAAGAGGAAGTCGGGAACCAGTGAGTATTACAAGAAGATGAAAGATTTTGGTTCTTGGACTAAAGTGGATCTCAGTGATTTGATAAACTCTCCGTTCCACAACCCGTCGAATGATAAACGTGCTACGAATTTCTGGAACTTTTTGAGAAATCAGGTTGATCGAGGCTTTCCAACAATGCCAACTGCTGAATCATTCTTAAAGAAAGCTAAGGGGGTCGTAGATCCGAAGACAGGAAAAACAATGGTAAATGTTATGTGGCCTGCTACAAAGAAGGCTACTCATATTCCTGTACCTGACGCGATTCCAGACGATACATTGGACAACATGCGGTTCTGGTTTTACGATAGTGCAACTGCCACTGTTGTCAAATTACAGAAGGGCAAGGGGCAATACAGATTTGTTGATCCAAGGGATCTGCCGAAGTTTGGTGAAAAATATATTAAGACTCTCAGCACATTCCAGATAATAGTTGAGCCACTTTTTGAGGTAGCTGCTAAGGAATACACGAGTATGGTAGCGTCTATTATCATATGCAAGTTTTAGGCTGGTGCGTTGAAAGATGCTGATATTGACTACATTGAGCATGATTGAAGACCAAGCTACAAACCAAGGGGGAGATTGTTAGGCCTAAATTAAGATAGTTTGCACTTAGTCTAGGTGGGTGTAACGGGCTGCTATGTAAACCGAGATCCCAAATCGGTGGGCTTTGATTTAGGTTTGGGCTTGTGTAGTTGGTTCCCTATATATATCGTATATTGTATAGGGTTAAAAGGGTTGTTCGTTTAGTTGTTGATTTGGCCGTCTACGTGCTTTACTAGACGAGGTTGTAATTGTTCTTAAGCACCTGACGTATAATAATAATACGTGTGTTTTGAAGCATTGCTTGTGTCTCGTGTTTGTGTTTATACGCGTTCTTGAATCACCAAGTATTAAATTTCCGCACTAATACTCGGTTAGTTGATATCATAGTTGTATTGATCCAGATTCGGGACTTACATCCTTTGAATTCGATACATGACTTATCATAGGTTAATTGGTGTTTTGCATGATTGGTACGACACAGTCATCACAACCCTTCAACTTAGATCTGATCTTCATATTCTTCTAAAAAAGGTCTCGTAAGTGGATCAAGTTCATTAGTTTCTTCCTAGGGACCCGGTTATCAATCCTGGAACCCTTTAAGTTGAAAACTTAACTTAAACAGAAACAAAGCTTTAGATTTCAAAAGGAGGATGGATGAAGTGCTCGATATGATGATTTCCACATGTGAACATTGAAAAAAAAGCTATAAAACCCTTTAATTTCTTAATCCGAGCTCAAAATTCGATTACTTGTACTTGTTTTCTCGGTTTTCTCTTCACGACTTGCACACGCACAAACACACACACTTTTTAAGAAAGGAGGAGTAGAAAATGTGGTATTTTGATTAGGGTTTGGTCTTGGAATACTCTCTTATAATAATTATGTTTAGCTCCCTTGCATTTAAGTTAAAGATCCAAACATAACAAAAATAGTAATCCCTTTATTAATTATTCATTTCCATCTTAAACTTGGTAATTTGCACGTGATTTGCTTTAGGGTTTTGTTGGTTTTTGTATGGTGTAATGCATGTTTAGTATAGCGTTTGTTTTGGCATTTATAGAAATTGGGTTAGGAAAAGATCATTAACCCACCTAAATAGACATGTAGATCACTCATTGGACCCGAAGGAGTCATCCACTGAAGAATAGAAGTTCCAAACATCCTTCTAGAGACCGCGGAAGCCATCCGCAGGATCCGGAGCTAAAAGACTATGGGAGAAACTCACAAGCGGAAGAACAAACAAGGAGAATGACTTCATATCTTCAAGGGGATGATAGTTTTAACAATATCCTTCTAGAAATTGGCTAAAATATTCCCTGATAGCAACATATACCTCCTACACAAAGAACACGTGATAGCACAACCTATTAGGAGAAGTCAGCTGGATAATCTTTAATGGCCTAGCACATGGCTAGGTGTCACCTCTTATCTGAGTAGACCACATGTCCATTCATGTTAGTGAAAGCATATTCTCGAAAGGGACAACTCCACCAATGGCATTCCCTCACCCCTCGGCTGTAAATACCTTCACCATCATCATGAGGTATTCATTCACAATTCTCATAATACATCAATCACTTAGTACTTTTACTCTCTAAAGAACGATACTTATTCTCACGTAGGAGATGATTACGGGAAGACCCCCATCTTTTTCTTCTCGTAACGAGCTCATAGTAATTTATTTAGCAGGATTTAGATCTGGATCTAGCTTGTTTCTTACTTACTAAGCCAATTCTTATTCGTTAAACCTTACCCGATGGAAATATAGATTTGACCTTAAATTAAAGTATACTTTAAGTCATTAATTCAGTCTTGACCTTGACCAATTATCCAAGACCAATTATCCAACCAACAAAACTACTTGTTACAAATAAAATCTTGTTGTTGCATCAAAACATAAAAATGTTGACTAATCTCGCTAACATTGAACTTGGTAAAATGAAATGATTAGATCAATAATTGAAAAATGAGATTATTCAGGAATACACATTAATTGCTAAGATTACGCATTGAATTTCTGGTACTAGATCCATAATAAAAGAAGTTTTTATGGTTATTCCAGAAGAAATGAAACAAAAGATACGGTAGAGCTAGGACTGTTATTGTATGAGGTCTACCCAGTGCTAGATGCAGAGGCACATAATAGATCGATATGAACATTATGAGTTGTCACGTGATAAAACCAGTTGTTGGTGATACCCTCTTCTCGGCTCCTTCTTCTCCTTCTTCCATAACGTGAGCTCGAAGAAGAAAGAGATAGGAGGGTCCTATGGAGAATGTGGTCATAAATCCATAATTGATTAAGAAGAAATGTGTCAGAAATCTGAACCGTGAAAATGATATGATAATACGATATGATGGCAATGCTGAAGCTGTGATTGATCAAGAAGGAAATCCAAAAGGAACTCGAGTTTTTGGTGCGATTGCCCGAAAATTGAGACAGTTCAATTTTACTAGAATAGTTTCATTAGCTCCCAAGGTATTATAAAACATGACCACGATATGGTTATAGGTTATAGTAGGGAATTTAAAATAAATATATTAAGATTCATTTAGTAGATTTTGTGTCACGTGTATACCTTTCAAAATGAATATTCATAATTCCTAAAAATAATACGTAAAAAAGCATGTTGATTATATCCAAATGAGGTTAGGCTCGGTGTTTCTACATTGGCGTCATCCATATTTCTGACTAGAACAATTTTTGTTGTATTTGGTGGTTTAAATGAGTCAGATCTAACAAAATCAGGTTAATACTCCAGTGACGGAGAACCATACGGCCTTTCTCGGGGTACCTACTCCCGAAGATGATGGATGGGTGACGATTGAAACTCACCAAACTTCAGTTCTGGATGGTAGATTTGGAGATTCTCCCCGACATAGGGGGAATAGACATTAATCTGTCGTCAATAGTCCGGATCTAGAAGGGAGATCCAGGCTTCGGAGGAATGGTTGCAGAAGCAATATGAGAAAATTTATGAAGAGTTCGAACGTGTGTTGCGGAATGAGTAGGTTCAAGTAAGGATGTTGACGTACGAAAATTCACCTCCCTCTCTCCTTCTCTTCCATCAAAGATACGTTAAAGTCAACTTCACGATAGGGTTAATACCTTGACGTATTCGGGATATTATGGAGAATGCGGAAGTCGTGACAGAGGTCGTAAGGTGAGCGGAGTATGTCCCACAAAACCATGTATGAGCTGCGTCGTGCTTCTAGCGGGTATTGCGATGGTTCTTATCATGATGATAATGATGGTTATCCAAGTAATGACAGTCAGAACTATGGTGAAGAAGATAAAGTCACCCGCGGGTGGTAGTTAGGCATACATAATATTGTAGTGACGCGGAAGTAGACATCACTAAACCATATCACCGCGCCGAGTTTGAAAAGAAATCTAAGTTCATTTCGCGGATTGCTACTGCTCCTTTCCCGATCAATGTGGAAATTCCAAGTAGTTCGGGAAAATATAATGGGTTGAATATCGTTGGATCAGTGAAAATATGCGTAGAGGTGCTTTTCGGAAAAACATCCGCAGCAACAGTCTGATAAATTGTCTAACTGGCCGAGACGGAATGCTCAAAACTAGAGATCTTATCATGTCCGCAGCAAAAGTGTTTGCCTCAACATAAAAGGTTTTGGGGCGAGATAGACCAAAGGAAACATCTAAGGCAAAGTATAAGAGTGCTCAATCCAACAAGCAGGAAAGACAATCCAGGTGATCGTGAATCCAGCCACCCGCAACGTCATCTCCGGGACCATATGTGAGATCCTTGATTGTACAGAAGAACAAAGATCATAGCCGTCGGTACGAAGAATGAAAATGGACTCCTCTCACAAAAACTCCAACGAAGATCTTAACAACTAAGAATGTAACCTTATATAAGCCTGAACCCATGGTTAGAAGAACACATTTAAATCCCAACAAACATTGCTTATTGCACACTGATATTGGTCACCATATAGACGATTGCGTTAATCTAAAAAGTGAAATTGAGGAGGCAATTAAGTCAGGAAAGCTGGAACATTTATTGAAGAATGTGAGACAATGGGCACGCAATCACCAGCCTGCATTGATAATGGTCCGTCAAAAAGAAAGTTAAGGATCTAAACGTATACATGATCTAAGGCGGAAAAACTCGCATGTACAAAAGATTTGAAATTGATGATGATTGGAAGGGGGAGGTGGTTTTTCCCAGAGTAAAGGGTGGTCCTTGCATGAAATACTTGCTAATGATCATCGCATTAACTGGTCATTATCGATCTCAATATGAGTTTTTCGATATAGGAAGCACGTCAGACATTATGTACGGACAATCCTTTGATCAACTTGATGATGAATATAAGGCCGGCTAAAGCCCATTCACACGACGGTGGCAGGGTTTGGTTATGTGGTTATGAATATAAGGCCGGCTAAAGCCCATTCACGCAAGTTCTGTAACACCCCGTAACCGCAGCGGAAACGTAAACGAGATGCAACAGACACATCTGATATCAACAGCATCGCTTATAAAGAAAACACCGCTACATTAATTTACACCATATTACATTGTTCCGAGTTTAGTTACTGTCTAGGCGTTAGCACATAAGTTTTACCAACAGTACATTAACATATTTAATACAAAAAAAAAAAGACCATTTAGCTTCCATAAAAAGCACGCATCGTCAAGCATGTAGCAATTATTCCAGTTTGGGGGTACCTAGAAAGCATGTAAAGAAAACGGGTCAACTACGAATAGTTGGTGAGTTTCACTAATTTAAATAAACAGTGACAAATCATTATAAATATCATATATTAGCGATGTAATTATGCTGAGCCCACAAGTGAAACCTCTGACTATCCACATACAACCTCGTGGCATACTCCGCCCACGAACCTGCCCCAAACCGCTATGCCTAACATTACATAGCAAAAATAAATAACAACAAAATAGACATGTGCAACTGGCTGGGAAACATCAGCAAATCCATGCCTGACCAGTTGGGTTTGTCAGACCAATAGTACTACTATTCACACTCTACCGGCTTTTAGCTAATCACTCGTGTTGCGGGGCCTTACAATGTTAGTAACTCAGACAATTACCATCTTAGTACATTTCCGTATGATTCCCGTACAATAAAATATATATATAAATACACGCAAATCCATGCGTTCAGTATGTACTTAAACATTTCAATAGTAACATGCTTTCCGCCCCGAGAAAATATTTAAAAACAATTCAGAAAAAGGGGCTCGTGAAACTCACCTTTCGCAAGCAAGTAGGTAACACAGTACGCGGCTACTAATCCGGATCTGTAATACGATCCCTAAGTTCGTTACTATACAATCACTATTAATATAACTTTAACCGTGTTAACCGGTACATCTGGGGACACTGTTAACCCAGTACTGTACCCGTTCCGGGGGCAATGTTAACCCAGAAACACTTCTTCGGACTCAGATTGTGATATCATTTAGAGTTCAATAGTTAAAATTACTATTAGTTCGTTTTCCCCGTTTTGCGTGCCTAGCACGGTTATCCGTTTTTACGTTCCAAAAATGAGTTTGGTCACACACGACCCGAATATAGTTGTTGACTGATAATTTAATTAAAGTTGTGAAATTAGAGCTCGGCTTAGACGCCCCGATTGACCGCGGGACCCGTTTCCGTCTTTAGTGTACCGGAAACTGTTAAATCGGATAAAATTACTCAAATCATCCGAATTATTTTCGGATGATTTATTTTTACCTGTTTAACTCAGTTATATGAAAATAGTTCATTTTTAGGGTTTTTATACACCAGTCAGCTCGTTTAGGCGAACTTTACCGGTTTACGCGTTTTAAACTTTAAAAGTTTGTTTTTATTTTCTTTTTAGCACAAATAATTATTCGTTTAATCTCGGATCTTGACATTTTGCACAAATCACTTTTTGACAGTGGGGAATTTTATAAAAATATTTCTAGAATTAATTTTTATATTTAAAATTTATTTATCTATTTTTTAAACACCATTTAAACACTAAATATTTCGTAAATACCAAACGACCTTAGAAAAATCCCAAATTTTTCCTGGATGACCCCTGCCATCCACATAGTCCCCTGTAATTTTTCCAGAACCAAAATCTCTTTTTAAATGCCATTTTCACTAAAACCGAGCTAGAAAACCCTAGAACTCGTTTAACCGAAAAGCCTACTTAGACTTCTCCAACTGACCTAAAATTTGTGTGTGACTTTTACATGTTATAAAAGGCTTATCTGGAATTTTCCAGAATTTATCATGATATTTAAGTATTTTTCACCATTTTTAGCCAAAACCGAGCATTAAATTCACCAAATATTCATCCTTTGTTCAAAAATTACCAAATTTTCACAGATCTCATATTTCATGTGTAGATCATCTCTGTGAAATTTCATAGCCTAACTCTAAATTTACCACAATCTGTCCAAAACACTCATAACCGAACATAAACCGAATATACCTTTTGTTTTCCGCCACTACAAGCTACAAACTCGTCTTTCCTCCTTATTTACCACTAAATACAGAACCTACAACCAACATACCACAATACCAAGCAAGTTACACTCACCATCAAGCCTCTTACACTATAGTTTCGGTTATTGTTTCAAAACTAAAGTTTAAACCGTAAAAATTCGTTTTTGGTTCGTTTAACTCCTTTCTTGGACCAAGATCCCTTGTATAACCCGTATACATCACTTGATCATGCAAGAATCGGTTTTCATCTCGGGTTTTCACCCTTTTTCACTTGAAACCTCATTTTCTTGCAAATAAACTCAAGAAAAGAAGATGGAAACGTAAATAACTCGATTTTTACCTTGCTTTTCTTGCTAAAATTCTGGATTTTTAGATCATAAAATGGAGAGAATTGATGAAGGTTGAGATGTTTGTTTTAAAAAAAATAACAAGTGACAAGGGATATACCCTTGTCCGATCGGAAGTCAAGGGGAGGTGGGGTGGGACCCACCTTTCCATTTCTAGCCACCCATTTGGATTTTGGAAATCCGGATAATGTTTTGGATAATCTGGTTCAGTTCGTTTTTCGGTTAAATGTTTAATTCAGCTTAAAACGAGGCTAAAACGGTCGTTTTCGACTTAAAAATGAAATTTATATAAAACCGATTTAAAACTTAAAAAAAAATTAAACCATGACATTTATTAACTTAAAACATCATATTATTAATAATTGCGCATCTTTTTCGGCTTGATCGATCGTCTCTTGCTCGGTTTGGTATTAAAGGTTTCGTTTAACGTACCGACGTACCATTAAATCGCAAATTCTTTTTCTGTGCTTTAATTCACTTATCCCGAAGTTTTAATACTTCGTAAACATCACTAAATATCATATATCTCGTCTATAATGTAATCCTCGATTCGTTCGGGCTACAATAACCGTTAATCGGTTAATCGTATTTTCAATACGATTAACTGCATAATCGAGTATAGTCCGTACTGTGAATCATACATACTCGTATAAACGCATTATAATTCATATATTCATTACTAAATAACACATAAATAGTATATACCAGTTCGGGTATACCTGGTTTTGCCAGAATCGTTACATTCTCCCCTCGTAAAAAAACAATTCGTCCTCGAAATTTTACGAGTCGACTACTTCCTTTTGAGGGAATAGGTAGGGGTATTTCTTCCGGAATTCGTCCTTTCGTTCCCATGTACATTCTGGGCCTCATTGCGAATTCCATCTAACTTTGACCAACGAAATCTTATTGTGTCTAAGTTGCTTGATTTTCCCGTCTACTATTTCTATGGGTTCCTCTACGAAATTGAGCTTATCACTTATTTGGACACCCTCTAAAGGTAACACCGATGTCTCATCCGCCAGACATATTTTCAAGTTCGATACGTGAAACATGTTGTGAACTGCACTCAGTTCATCGGGTAGTTCTAATCGGTATGCTACGGGACCGATTTTTGCAGTAATATTGAATGGTCCAATATATCTCGGGGCTAACTTCCCCGCCTTTCCAAATCTAACTACACCCTTCCAAGGTGATACCTTCAAATACACTTTATCACATTTCTCAAACGACAACGGTTTTATACGGGTATCGGCATAACTCTTCTGCCGATCCCGCGCGGCCTTCAGATTGTTCCTAATTTCAAGGATTTTTCTGGCCGTTTCCTGGACCAGGTCTGATCTAATAACCTGAGTGTCGCCCACTTCAGTCCAGCAGAGTGGTGATCGGCACTTCCGACCATACAATGCTTCGTAAGGCGCTGCCTTTATACTGCTATGGTAACTGTTATTATAGGAAAATTCAACGAGTGGGAGATGTTGATCCCAATTTCCCTTAAAATCCAGTACGCATGCACGAAGCAAATCCTCCAGGGTTTGGATGGTCCTCTCAGACTGACCATCGGTCTGAGGGTGGTAAGCTGTGCTTAGATCAATGCGCGTTCCCAGCGCTTCTTGCACAGCTTGCCAAAGATTGGAGGTGAAATGGCTATCCCGATCGGAGATGATTGAGATGGGTATCCCATGACGAGACACAATTTCATTTATATAAATCTGCGCAAGTCTCTCAGTGTTATAATTATTCCTAATCGGGATAAAATGTGCCGATTTGGTTAATCGATCTACGATTACCCAAATTGCATCATGTCCTCGGGACGTCTTAGGGAGATGTGTCACAAAATCCATCGTGATTTGCTCCCACTTCCATTCGGGAATTTCCGGTTGTTGTAACATCCCCGAGGGTTTCTGGTGCTCCGCCTTAACTCTCGCACAAGTCGTACACTTACCGACATACGTTGCTATATCCTTTTTCATACCCGGCCACTAGTAGAACTCCTTCACATCCTTGTACATCTTATCCGATCCCGGATGTATGGAATATTTCGATCTATGCGCTTTGTCCATGATTAAATCACGAAGGTCATGGAGGGTCGGGATCCAAACCCGATTTCTGAAATAGAGAATTTCGTCCACGCGCTGTTCGAAATTCTTCTCATTGCCGTAAAGTCCCTCCTTTTCCATTTGTTCCTCTTTCAACGCCTCACGTTGAGCGACTCGAATCAGGTCCGAAAGGTTCGACTGGACTATCATCCCCAGCGCTCGCACTCGCAATGGCTTAACCCGATCTTTCCTACTCAAGGCATCGGCTACGACGTTAGCCTTGTCGGGGTGATAACGGATGTCACAGTCATAATCGCTTAGCAACTCGACCCATCTTCGTTGCCTCATATTCAGCTCTTTCTGATCGAATATGTACTGCAAACTTTTATGATCGGTGAAGATGGTGCACTTCGTACCGTAGAAATAATGTCTCCAGATTTTAAGTGCGAAGATAACCGCTCCCAGTTCTAAGTCGTGAGTAGTATAATTTTTCTCGTGTACTTTTAACTGTCGGGAAGCATAGGCTATAACCTTATTATTCTGCATCAACACGCATCCTAACCCTCTACGCGATGCATCACAATACGCGACAAAACCATCGTCTCCATCAGGGAGACTTAAAATCGGCGCTTGGCACAATTTTTCTTTAACGTTTGAAACGCCGTTTCCTGCTCTTCTCCCCATTCATACTTTCGATCATTTTGAGTCAGGAGAGTTAAAGGTTGGGCGATGCTGGAAAAGTTCTCTATAAATCGACGATAATATCCAGCTAAGCCTAAGAATTGGCGGATTTCCTTTGGCGATTTAGGCGCTTGCCAATTCTTAATTGCTTCAACCTTACTCGGATCAACGTATATTCCTTGATGGTTTACGACGTGACCGAGGAATTGCACTTCTTGTAACCAGAAGTTACACTTGGAGAATTTTGCATACAACTTCTCCTGATTCAGAAGCTCTAAAATTATTCTTAAGTGTTGCTCGTGCTCTTCTTTACTTTTCGAATAGATCAAAATATCGTCAATAAACACGATGACGAATTTGTCGAGGTAGGGTTTACAGACTCGATTCATGAGGTCCATGAACACTGTCGGCGCATTTGTTAGCCCGAAAGGCATAACTAAGAACTCGTAATGGCCGTAGCGAGTCCGGAATGCGGTTTTTGGGATATCTTCTTCATGAATTCTAACCTGATGGTATCCCGATCTAAGATCGATTTTTGAGAAATAGCTCGCACCTTGCAGCTGGTCAAACAGATCATCAATTCGGGGAAGAGGGTACCTATTTTTGATTGTTAACTTGTTCAACTCCCTGTAATCAATGCACATTCTAAGGCTCCCGTCCTTCTTTTTCACGAATAATACAGGTGCACCCCACGGGGAATGACTAGGACGTATAAATCCTTTATCCAACAATTCTTGCAACTGATTGGATAATTCTTGCATCTCGGACGGTGCAAGTCGGTAGGGTGCTTTAGCAACAGGGCCGGTTTGAGGTATTAAATCGATTTTGAATTCGACCTGTCGGGTTGGGGGTAATCCAGGAAGTTCTTCTGGGAAAACTTGTGGAAATTCGCGTACCACCGGGATATCATCCACCCGTTTCTCCTCAGAATCTGTGGCCGTCAAGCTCGCTAGATACGCCACGCATCCCTGGCGTATATATTTTAACACCTTGAGGTGGGATATAAATGGTATCATTATGCCCGACTTCTCTCCTTGCACTAACACCTCTTCGTCATCCGACACCCGGATCTTGACGATTTTCTTTTCACAGTTTATTTCCACTTTGTTACGTGCTAACCAATCCATTCCCACTATTACGTCAAAACTACCTAATTCTACCGGTAATAAGTCAATCAGGAAGGATTGATCGTTCAGAATAAAAGGGTAATTTCGAACTATCTGATTAACTATCATGGTTTTACCGTTAGCGACTTCTACGGTATAAGGTTCTATGGTTTCACTAATCGGAAGGTTTGCTATCGATAGGAACTGAACGGAGACAAAACTTCTATCGGCGCCCGAATCAAATAATACAGAAGCGTAATGATCAGAGACGAGGAATGTACCTGTCACTACGCTGGGGTCCTGGCGTGCTTCGTTCGCCCCCATCACAAATGCTCGGCCTCTCGCCGGATTGGACGACGATGCCTGACCCACGGTTTGCCTCCCATTTCCTCCCTGGTTCAGTTTCGGACAGTATCTCTTGAAGTGATCTGTGCTGCCGCATTCAAAGCAAGCAAGGCTGGTGGTCATCATTTGGTTTCCTTGTGGGTTTTGTTGTCGGGCTGGTTGGGTCCTAGGTGGCTGCGCACGGATAGGTTGCGGTTGTCGGTTCAGATTGTTTAGGTTTGTCCTACAACTCGGTGCGTAGTGCCCATTCCTGCCACACCGGTGGCACACTACCCCCTTGCACTCGCCACCATGCTGGTAACCGCATTTCCCACACTTAGGGAACGTCCCTTTCTGCGATTCCTGCCTTCCGCCTGAACTAGTCATGGCGTAGTTCTGGGCAGCGGGCCTAGCACGTTTATTTTGCTGCTTCTCCTGGATCTTATTGTCATACGTATCCCGCTTTCCCCCAGCGGACTCTCCTGCCACCTTCAGTGACCCACTCCTCACGAAATCGTATGTGACGATACCAGCTTGCGTCACCGCACCCTCAAACGTCTTGTGTCCCCCAGAGTTGACTATACTCCTTACTACTGGAGTTAGTCCCCATATATAACGCTCAACCCTCTTTGACTCTGGGGTGACCAACCATGGCACCAATCGCGACAACTCATTAAATCGGTTCGTATAACCCAAGTGGTCTGCCCCCTGCATCTCCAGGTTCCACAATTCGTTTTCTAACTTCTGCAGTTCGTTTTTCGGGCAGAAATGTTCCAGTACAAGGGCCTTGAGCTCTGCCCAGGTCATGCGGTTTGTCGCTGCCTGACCGCGAGTTTGCACTATTGTGTTCCACCATGTCAAGGCATGGTCCGTGAACGTGCAGGTAGCATACTTAACAACGTAATCCTCAGGGCAGTTGCTGATGTTCACAACAGACTCTATTTTCTCAATCCACTTAACCAACCCATTTGGTCCCTCAGACCCGCTAAATTCTAGGGGCTTGCATAACATAAAATCTTTAATTGAACATCCCTTTGTTGCAGGAGTCGGTTCAGTGCGGTTTGTTTCTACACTAGGTATAGGGCCATTACTGTCTGTAACGACCACCCTAGGCGGTGCGTCATTACTCGGAATCGGGTTACCGTTCGGTGGAGGGTTAACATTTTGTTCCCCATCATTATTGGTGGTCGTTTGATTGCTCGCAGGGTCTGGATTGGTCGTATTGTTAATACTGGCGGCGATGCGCGATACTATATTCGGTATCGCCGCCTCTAACTGTCGAGCAATCAGACGATCCACATCCACTTCTGACATTCGAGCTGACCGTTTTGGTGCCATTCTACACAACATTAAGAAAAATACATATAATTAATACAAATTTCAATCTCGATACACAACACACATTCCATTCATTAATAAACATCAGTACATATTACATAAACATCATCACATAGATTAAGTTTTCATACATCAGTCCTACATCGGCATCATTTCGACATAACCTGCTATGGGTCAGTGCTTGAATGATACACCAAAAGTATCTACAATGATATCCCCAAAAGAGACCCCCTATGGGATAGTGGCTGTACTATAACTACCCAAGATTCACTCTATGTTAGCATCGCCACTAACTGCTTACACAGAGTATCAAAAAGCGGACCCTGACTACTACCACCCTAACATAACTAAGCATGGTGGTATACCAACCACACCAACACTGCCACCATCACCACCAACACCGCCAACAAACCCCGGATCCGTGTCTCCATCCGGTCAATCATCAACTGGGAGTATGCGCCCTCCCTCCTCAGCTGGCCAATCGCGTACTGGTTGTCCAGTACGCAGTCCGCCAAGTGTCTCCTCCTCTGGATCCCCACCGTCAAGGCGATGGTGTGCTCAACCACCTGCTCGGTGAGCACTCGGAGCCATGCAGCCTCGGAGGAGGGACGCTCATCCCTCTCCATCCTAGGGGTACCCCACACGGGTGGAGGCACAGGCTCGGGCTGGGGGCGGGAGGATTCGCCCCTGTGGAAAGTAGGTCTGGGTGGGGTAGAGGTAGGTGGGACATAGGGGACACTGATCCGCGCCGTGAGGCGGAATCCGGGTCTGGGAGGGGTAGGGGTGGCCTGTGGTGCGGGTGGGGTGGGGGATCTGGCAACCCTAGTAGGGGATGACAGGCTACTACTCCTACGGCTAGTCTCACTAGGCTCAGTGCTGGATGCTAGGCGTAAGCTCCTAGAGTTCCCGGAACTGACCTCCTCCGGGTCCTCCTCCACTGACAGACTTCGTGATCTCGACATCCTTACCTGTACACAAGTTAGCAAACATATAGTTCCTTCCATAATGTAAATCATAATTAATATACACATACTTATACAACTTTTTCACATAAAAATATTATCATATACTTACACATATGTTGCCAATTTTACCTATTAATGTTCCCCGTGACTTCCCCTGAATTCCCTCGTGCGGACAAGTCTGTTATTATGTTCCGGACCATAATAACTCACTTGTCCATCCAAGTTCATCCAGATCTCGTCACTATAAATTATTAGTTGATATTCAGATCATATAATACTTGAGCTACTGTTATATTTTAGGTATCTTTTAAATACATCCTAATTCTTTATAACCAATGGCTCTGATACCAAGTTCTGTAACACCCCGTAACCGCAGCGGAAACGTAAACGAGATGCAACAGACACATCTGATATCAACAGCATCGCTTATAAAGAAAACACCACTACATTAATTTACACCATATTACATTGTTCCGAGTTTAGTTACTGTCTAGGCGTTAGCACATAAGTTTTACCAACAGTACATTAACATATTTAATACAAAAAAAAGACCATTTAGCTTCCATAAAAAGTACGCATCGTCAAGCATGTAGCAATTATTCCAGTTTGGGGGTACCTAGAAAGCATGTAAAGAAAACGGGTCAACTACGAATAGTTGGTGAGTTTCACTAATTTAAATAAACAGTGACAAATCATTATAAATATCATATATTAGCGATGTAATTATGCTGAGCCCACAAGTGAAACCTCTGACTATCCACATACAACCTCGTGGCATACTCCGCCCACGAACCTGCCCCAAACCGCTATGCCTAACATTACATAGCAAAAATAAATAACAACAAAATAGACATGTGCAACTGGCTGGGAAACATCAGCAAATCCATGCCGGACCATTTGGGTTTGTCAGACCAATAGTACTATTCACACTCTACCGGCTTTTAGCTAATCACTCGTGTTGCGGGGCCTTACAATGTTAGTAACTCAGACAATTACCATCTTAGTACATTTCCGTACGATTCCCGTACAATAAAATATATATATAAATACACGCAAATCCATGCGTTCAGTATGTACTTAAACATTTCAATAGTAACATGCTTTCCGCCCCGAGAAAATATTTAAAAACAATTCAGAAAAAGGGGCTCGTGAAACTCACCTTTCGCAAGCAAGTAGGTAACACAGTACGCAGCTACTAATCCGGATCTGTAATACGATCCCTAAGTTCGTTACTATACAATCACTATTAATATAACTTTAACCGTGTTAACCGGTACATCTGGGGACACTGTTAACCCAGTACTGTACCCGTTCCGGGGGCAATGTTAACCCAGAAACACTTCTTCGGACTCAGATTGTGATATCATTTAGAGTTCAATAGTTAAAATTACTATTAGTTCGTTTTCCCCGTTTTGCGTGCCTAGCACGGTTATCCGTTTTTACGTTCCAAAAATGAGTTTGGTCACACACGACCCGAATATAGTTGTTGACTGATAATTTAATTAAAGTTGTGAAATTAGAGCTCGGCTTAGACGCCCCGATTGGCCGCGGGACCCGTTTCCGTCTTTAGTGTACCGGAAACTGTTAAATCGGATAAAATTACTCAAATCATCCGAATTATTTTCGGATGATTTATTTTTACCTGTTTAACTCAGTTATATGAAAATAGTTCATTTTTAGGGTTTTTATACACCAGTCAGCTCGTTTAGGCGAACTTTACCGGTTTACGCGTTTTAAACTTTAAAAGTTTGTTTTTATTTTCTTTTTAGCACAAATAATTATCCGTTTAATATCGGATCTTGAAATTTTGCACAAATCACTTTTTGACAGTGGGGAATTTTATAAAAATATTTCCAGAATTAATTTTTGTATTTAAAATTTATTTATCTATTTTTTAAACACCATTTAAACACTAAATATGTCGTAAATACCAAACGACCTTAGAAAAATCCCAAATTTTTCCTGGATGACCCTTGCCATCCACATAGTCTCCTGTAGTTTTTCCAGAACCAAAATCTCTTTTTACATGCCATTTTCACTAAAACCGAGCTAGAAAACCCTAGAACTCGTTTAACCGAAAAGCCTACTTAGACTTCTCCAACTGACCTAAAATTTTGTGTGTGACTTTTACATGTTATAAAAGGCTTATCTGGAATTTTCCAGAATTTATCATGATATTTAAGTTTTTTTCACCATTTTTAGCCAAAACCGAGCATTAAATTCACCAAATATTCATCCTTTGTTCAAAAATTACCAAATTTTCACAGATCTCATATTTTCATGTGTAGATCATCTCTGTGAAATTTCATAGCCTAACTCTAAATTTACCACAATCTGTCCAAAACACTCATAACCGAACATAAACCGAATATACCTTTTGTTTTCCGCCACTACAAGCTACAAACTCGTCTTTCCTCCTTATTTACCACTAAATACAGAACCTACAACCAACATACCACAATACCAAGCAAGTTACACTCACCATCAAGCCTCTTACACTATAGTTTCGGTTATTGTTTCAAAACTAAAGTTTAAACCGTAAAAATTCGTTTTTGGTTCGTTTAACTCCTTTCTTGGACCAAGATCCCTTGTATAACCCGTATACATCACTTGATCATGCAAGAATCGGTTTTCATCTCGGGTTTTCACCCTTTTTCACTTGAAACCTCATTTTCTTGCAAATAAACTCAAGAAAAGAAGATGGAAACGTAAATAACTCGATTTTTACCTTGTTTTTCTTGCTAAAATTCTGGATTTTTAGATCATAAAATGGAGAGAATTGATGAAGGTTGAGATGTTTGTTTTAAAAAAATAACAAGTGACAAGGGATATACCCTTGTCCGATCGGAAGTCAAGGGGAGGTTGGGTGGGACCCACCTTTCCATTTCTAGCCACCCATTTTGGATTTTGGAAATCCGGATAATGTTTTGAATAATCTGGTTCAGTTCGTTTTTCGGTTAAATGTTTAATTCAGCTTAAAACGAGGCTAAAACGGTCGTTTTCGACTTAAAAATGAAATTTATATAAAACCGATTTAAAACTTAAAAAAAACTTAAACCATGACATTTATTAACTTAAAACATCATATTATTAATAATTGCGCATCTTTTTTGGCTTGATCGATCGTCTCTTGCTCGGTTTGGTATTAAATGTTTCGTTTAACGTACTGACGTACCATTAAATCGCAAATTCTTTTTCTGTGCTTTAATTCACTTATCCCGAAGTTTTAATACTTCGTAAACATCACTAAATATCATATATCTCGTCTATAATGTAATCCTCGATTCGTTCGGGCTACAATAACCGTTAATCGGTTAATCGTATTTTCAATACGATTAACTGCATAATCGAGTATAGTCCGTACTGTGAATCATACATACTCGTATAAACGCATTATAATTCATATATTCATTACTAAATAACACATAAATAGTATATACCGGTTCGGGTATACCTGGTTTTGCCAGAATCGTTACAAGATACACTTATACTTGTTTGGTATCTCTTAAAAGGCTACCGCCGAATCAGTTAGAAGTAAGTAGAGTATGTTTTATTTACTTAAAAGACACATTTTAATAGTTCATGAAGCCTTTTAATGAGTAAGTTTTAGAAGCATGTTGACCGATTCAAATTCAGAGGCTACGTTTTAATCGGTCAAGCCTTAATGACTCAATAAAAGATTGCTAGACAATTAGCTTATTACTGGTTAAAATAGAACTACCAAGAGGATTTCTCCATTTCCGTAACATTTCTATCTATGTGGCTATACGCATATTCTTTCTAATTCTTCCATGCTCTAGGTTCCAACCGAAATGTTGTACAATCTTTGAATTTAAGAGATATGAATAGTGAATCTCTATATCTTCTAAAGAAGGAGATGACTTCAACGTGAGTGCTCCAAACCAAGAGTTATATGCTTTAAACCAACTAGAGCGATGATTAGCATATATACGTACTAAATAGTTATACACTAAATGAGTGTATTTTTATTGGACATACGCCATCTCTCATCCACCCCTTGCTTTCAAAAGCTGGAATATCAACAATGCACATGCATGATATTGAAGTGAACAAGGAAAGCTCGAGTGATCTGGATTTGGAAACTAGTTATGGAATAAACTTATGATCTGTGTTTTTGTTCTCTTCTATTTGAATGCACTATAATAATTACAAACCCATAAATACAACATGCTAGTCTTTTAACTATCTCCTCTTTTACTTATCATGCCTCATCCTCTGTACATTCAATTTCTTTAATAATTTTATTTGACATATTACTCTTATCTATCATTTTTTTAATGTTATAGCAAAAAATTTGTGCACTTTCTTATGTAAATAAACTATCTATTTCTCTTATTAACAAACATTAGGAAATTTGTTTTAAAAATCCAATCTCTTTCCAAAAACTATTAAAAAACACTTTCTAAATAATGAAAATAGTTATAGAAAAAAATGTATTTTTAAATTATAATAATGTTTATTTTAAATAAGAAAAAGTGTTGTTTGTTAATTAAAAAAACCAAAAAAATTGTTTTAACAATATAAAAAGTAGTAAAAAATATTCTTAAAAAAATGTGATTGAAGATAATAATAATAAAAGGTTTGAATTGTATAAATGTGAAACTTGGGGAAAATAGTAAGTTTAGTAATATATGGGATGAAGTGGGATACGTTTAGCAACCCCCTTTTTCTTCCCGAGTGCTATACTTACTAAAAAAAATTATTTTTATTTAACTTTTCTACCAAAAATTACTATAAACTAGCTTGATAAAGAGGTACCGTTTATATCATATTCTTCACTGAGATTGAAATATATGAAACAAATAAAATATTCTGATGCAAAACAAGTAATTACCAAGTTGCTTCTCTATGTTTATATGTATCCGGACTTAATATGTACTCTTTTAACTGAGGCTAGCGTCCAACTAAATATTGTTAGAACTACTCAGCTTTTCTATCCCGCTCTTGAAATGCAAGAGAAAACCACTTCAGACTCTCGCTACACATAAATACAAGTTTTACATCACTGGCGGACCTACTAGCATGGCTGCCCGCACCTTAATTTTATTTTTTATTGTTAGCCACACATTAAAGTTAGGGAAAATTACCCAAATAGGTATATTTGACCAAGAATTTACCAAAATAGACATATCTATTTTAGCCTACATCTCTTCAATCATTGGTTTTTTGATCAATAAACAACTGACACGTCACCGAAGCCGGCTAAGCTTAGCCGCCATTTTATGGGCACGGAATTTTATGAAAAGTAAACGGGGTCCACCTTTAAGCAATAAAAATTCGACACGTGTCAAAGGCGGCTAAATTTAGCTTACATCTATGGTTATTTAGCCGGCATCTTTGACTCTTAACCGGCTTCGAGATACGTGTCTATTTACTTAACCGGCTCAAAATATTCCTTCTTAGCCGGCTCCAACTCGGCTTGTAGGCTAAGGCTTCACTTAGCCGTCTTCTTTTTTTTATTTAGCCGTCTAATTTTAGCCGCAAAAATCAAATATTTTACCAACCTTACCAACTCTATTAAATATTTAACCGGCCACTTAGCCGTCTTCTTAGCCGGTGTAAATTTAGCCCACAAAATTAAATATTTTTACCTACTCAGTTAATTGTTTAGCCGGTTTCGCCTAGCCGTCAATTAATTGGAGCTAGGCGAAACCGGCTAAACAATTAATTGAGTAGATAAAAATATTTAATTTTGTGAGCTAAATTTACACCGGCTAAGAAGACGGCTAAGTGAAGCCGGCTATATTTAATAGAGTTGGTAAGGTGGTAAAAATAGTTTGTGAAAAATTAAATTTGAGTAGGTAAATGTATTTATTTCTGATGGCTAAAACATGCCGGCTAAAAAAAAATTGACGGCTAGGCGAAATCGGCTAAACAATTAATTGAGCAGGTAAAAATATTTAATTTTGTGGGCTAAATTTACACCGGCTAAGAAGACGGTTAAGTGTAACCGGCTAATATTTAATAGAGTTGGTAAGGTTGGTAAAAATGGTTGGTGAAAAATTAAATTTGAGTAGATAAATGTATTTATTTCTGGTGGCTAAAACATGTCGGCTAGGAGAAAAAAAATAGATGGTTAGGCGAAACCGGCTAAACATTAATTGAGTATGTAAAAATATTTAATTTTGTGGGTTAAATTTACACCGGCTAAGAAGACGGCTAAGTGAAACCTGCTAAATATTTAATAGAGTTGGTAAGGTTGGTAATATATTCAATTTTGGCGTCTAAAATTAGACGGTTAAATGAAAAAAAAAAGAAGACGGCTAAGTAAAGCCTTAGCCTACAAGCTGAGTTGGAGCCGGCTAAAAAGGAATATTTGGAGCCGGCTAAGTAAATAGACAAGTATCCCGAAGCCGATTAAGTCAAAGATGCCGGCTAAATAACCATAGATGTAGGTTAAGTTTAGCCGCCTTTGACACGTATCGAATTTTTATTGGCTAAAGGTGGGTCCCGTTTACTTTTCATGAAATTCCGTGCCCATAAAGTGGCGGCTAAGGTTTAGCCGGCTTCGGTGACGTGTCAGATGTTTATTGGTCAAAAAACCAATGATTGGAGAGATGTATGCTAAAATAGACATGTCTATTTTGGTAAATTTTTTGTCAAACATATCTATTTGGGTAATTTCCCTTAAAATTATGAGTGCTGTCGCAAAATTTTGCAGTCGCCCCATTAAACTCTCAAAACCGTACCTAATTAAATTTCAAAACTGAACCTACTAAGAATCAAATTAAGATTTTCGTAAATCTTCCTAATATATATTAAATATGAATAATAATTCTCAATTATGGTAACTAATATATATACATGATTGATTTATTTTAAGAACCATTTTGAGTTTTAAGAACTCGAAAGAACTCAACGTAACAATTTTTTTTCGAATTTTTTTTACACATGTGTAATACGTAAGTGTAAGTGATGTACAAAAAATTACGGTATTTTTTACACACCGAATCGACTTTTTACACATGTGTAACTAACGTTTAAACTTGTGTAATTATCAAAAATACTTATTCTCTCTTCTGTTTCATTTTTTAATTAAATTTAATCTCAGCCACATATTTCATATCATTTAATTAAATGTGTGGTTTAAAATTGAGTTTTTAAAGTTCTTAAAACTCACCATGGTTCTCAAATAACCATCCCCTATATATATATATATATATATATATATATAATAACAAACGTTTATGTCCATGTATTCTTATGCACTCTTTTTTAAGTATATAGGATTTATGTTTCATATTTAAAAACATAAATGAAACTTGTTTGGTGGGCTTCTGGTATTTTATTTATGACTTATATCTCGCTTTTGGCGTGGGTTCGATTCCCATTTGTCGTAGTTCATTTTTGATTTAATGAAAATAATTCTTTTACCGTTCAACCGGCGATTCACCGGTTCCGGTCGAACTTAAACCATCAAACCCGACCTAGTTTTTATAAAATTGGCTAAATGATGTGAACCGGCCCGGAATGCCTACCGGTTCCTGGTCGAACCAGCTGGTAGGGTCCAAGTTTCAAAACATTGATTTAAAACCTTATTAAAAATGAAAAGAATGAAAGAATTGACAAACAAAGCGCTATAGAAGACCGATTACCATAACCAGGCGCCGATCAACCCAAATCCGGCCAGAATTCTGATCGACGACCACTGATTAGGCAGTTAGGCATGGCATTCCCCTGCTAAGGTACAAGTGTGTTCCAGTTACATGCCGTAGTGGCCATGTATCTGAGGGTTTATCGAATCAACGAAATTATATCCCAAACATGGGAGTCTCCCAAATAGTATATTATCCACACGACTGTATGCTTCAACCCAAAACTAATGGTTGTGTTTATATAGTGGGAGAGTTCAGTAGATGTTTACTTGTTGGTAATGATTCACTGATTTAGTTTTATTTAATATAGAAATAACGAATAACATAATGCAATGATTGCTCAAACAATTTCTAGATTTTAAAAATAAAGACCCGTAGATAACAACTTTAAATATATTTTATTTCATTATTCACTTGTAATTACGTTTGACATGTTTTTTTTATTATTTAAAATTTAGTTTGATTATATATCTTTCTTTTATGTGGCCCGACCTGATCCAGCACGAACCAGACCGAAAAATATTATTATATAACAATAGTCAAATGACCACGAAACTTGTACAAGGTTGTTAATAGAGATGGAGATGTTATATGTTCATCTGAGATGTGTTTTGAAGCCCTAAACATTCAAGAGTAGATCATAGAAGAAAGGGCAAAATGTTTGAAGAAAGAAGCTTTATTTTCTTAAAGTATCTTTACATATGAAAACAAAATGAAAGTTCTGAGTTCTAAAGATCATGAATTAAAAAATTGACTATATTGTAAATTTTTCTCAAAGATAGACAGATGAAGTTACTAGTAGGTCAATTGAGGCTATTAACACTTGGTATGACTGGATGGTAGTTGATGATCTTGAAGAAAGACAAACAACAATTCGCAATGTAGAAAATGTGTTAACTTAGGTATTACTTTCATGACCAACTAGGATGTGTACCCACGCTTCGCAACTATGGCATGTAATTGCAAGATGTTACGATGGAGTCTTAGATATATTTATATGTTTTCATTGCAGGTAGTTCGATCTTACATATCTACGTGTTGCTACAAGCGTACATAGTTATTTTTTCATGCTGCAACATGCATATATTGCAATTGTAGCCTACATGGCCTTGTTTCAAAAAGTTTTTGCTGTTGACGGTCTTTGGTTGTTTGTGACCGAATATTGCTTCCAAAAGCTGTTTGACAAAATGTGGTAACTTTGTGTTCAAAAAGTGTGTATGGGCCCGTTATTTTGATGCTATTAGACCTTTGCTTTCTTGTTATTGTGTTGGTCGTCTATTCAGAATCATTTTCAAATTAGTGTTTGATGTGTTACAGATTTTTAGGTAGTGTTTATGGTATTTACATGGGGAGCACGACGAGGGTCTCGTCATTGCAGTTGTTTTTGTAGGTGTTGGTGGGTCAACGGTTATGGTTTTCTTTGCTCTATTTATCGCCAATGATTTGTCTTTCTTTATAGTCAAATCCAGTTGGCATTGTTGTCCTTGAAGTGCTATGATTTCCTCGGGGATCACTTTTGTGTATTTGTATATCCTTGTTTCATAATCATTTCTTCACACGTTGTTTCCATTAAGTCTGTAATTGCCTCATCAAATAAGATTGCTTTTCCTGTTGCGTCTTTGTCTATGATGATGGTGTTTACGTAGTACCTACATTTGGTAAAAGTACTTGCAATTGAAAGTGCTAGAGTGTGGTTGTTTTTTAATTGATTTGAGGAGCAGTTAAAATTATGGGTTTAACTGTTAGTTGTGTTTATTCTGTTTTAATCTTTGTGACTTAAAGTTTACAGTTTTTGAAATGAAGCTACTATTTTTTAAGTGTGTGGGATACTTAATTTGTTAAGTTGTTAATGTGTCTACTTACATGCAATTGACTCGGGAGTCATTCCAATGGTCTAAGCACACAAAATTAGTGTTTTCATGCATGTATGCTCTTTCGTTGCAGTTTTTGCACTTTACATAGGCTCAAGGTTTGTCACGATCAATGTCTGATATAGTAACATTGATTGCTCCTCTGTTTTCCTATTATTGAAATTGGTTAGTTGACAGTTAAAAGTTTTGTTATAGTGATTTTGGGTTTGGTATGTATTATTGTAACTTACGGCGGTACTATCTGGATTTTTTTTGCAGCATTTGAACGAAAGTTATGATTGGTTGTGTCCGGAATTTCATTGCATCTCCAATTTCTTTGAACATGGTGACACATGAGGGCAAATTGGGCATATTTAAGGCTTATCTGTTTTTTTTTACTACAGTAATAAATGTTAAATAAACAATGCATGAAAATGTGAAGCTAAGTTGGCTATAGATTTGCGCTTGGGAGTGTCCTTTAAAAGATTTAGATATAGGTAGTTTTGTTTCTTGCCTAGTTTAAGACAGATTTATATAAGGATGACCATTTTTGGTACCGGTTTCGGTACCATCGGTACCACGTTTTTAGTATTCGGTATCGGTACGGGGTCCATTACTAGTACGGTTCTATACTTCTGTACGATACCGGTATTTTCCGAATTTTGCACGAAATGCCGGTACCGAACCTAACATTTATGTACCAGTAGCAAATATTTGGGATTATTGGTTCGGTACGGGTTCCATCCCGAACTCATTTCTAGTTTTATAGACATGTAGTTCCTTTAAAATGATTAACAAAATTTTAGTTTTAAGGCAAATGCTTATTAATATTATTTTGATTACTTTGAAATCTACTTTTTTAATCTATTGACTTTGGATTGCAGTTTTTTCTTTCAACTATACTCGCCAACGATGATAATTTTACGCAGTTCACTTAAATGGTGAAACCTCAAGTAAGTCAAAATGCTTAAAGGTATAAATTCATTACAGTCACTCTTATGTGATATTGTCATTTCAAAACTAAAGTTGGTTAATTTACAAAGTACATGTGTTTTAGGTTACCTGTTGATGTATTGTTGTAGATATGGTATTGGAGGTTTTATGGAGACTATGGTTGCTGATGTTGACTCTAGTTGTACCTCACCTGTGTGAAGTGTGTCGTTAGTTATGTATGTAGTTTGTGTTGTTACATTGGTGTTGTAGTTAAGTTGATGGTTACGGAAGAACGTGACAATTGTTGATGACCCGGCTGGTATCTTGACAACTGCAATTTGGTTTGTGATCAGGTTTCTTTTCTCTTCCCAGAATATTATTTCGATGGTGTTTTTACTGCAATGATATACATGTTGTCTATGTTAGCATACATTAATGCGGTGTGAACTGTGGCGGGGTATTAGGTGTTGTGTTTAGGTATTAGTGGTTTCGTTTATAAGATTGCCTAACCTTTACTTAAGGAAAAGAAAAAGAATAACATCTAACCAATATGGATTTTTCTTTTCGGTTAGCCTTGTGATGCAGCGGTAAAATGATAACGAAGATCAAATCACGTTGATTCTACGAATTCCCGTGATGAACTTCAAGTAACCCCCAAATCCCACCCAAAGGTCTAGGGAAAATGAAGAGAAAAATCAAATTTATTAATAATCAAGTCTATCTCTTCAGATTACATCAACATAATATAAATAGAGTTTTAAATACGAAATGGGCCTAAAATGGGCCATGGGCCAAACACAAACCCAAAAACAAAAACATAAAAAGGCCCAAAACTTTATTTAGGAGGCGTTTTTGGGCTTCGGACAGAGGCCAAACCGCCATGGGCAGTTTGCCACAATGTGCTCCTCGTCTCAAGCTTCGATTTGACTGTTATGGGCCTGAACGTGGACCAAGTTATGCCCGTTTTCGTGGGCCACCCTTTGTTGCGCGATCTTGGGCCTCCAGAAACATAATAGCCCGGTCTTCAATACTTGGGCCCACATCATTCCCCCCTGGATAGAAAAAATTCGACCTCGAATCCGCAACATCTTCATCCTCAGAAGTGTCCCCGTAATAAGGTAGTAAATGCTTCACATTAAACACATCAGAACAACGAACGTGACTCGGTAGTTTTAAACGATAAGCATTTGAGATTATTTTCTCCACAATTTCCACGGGTCCAATCTTCTTAGCCGATAACTTGTTGTAGTCCCCAACAGAAAAACGATCTTTTGTCAAAACAGCCCAGACAAAATCACCTTCTTCAAATTCAACATGTCTTCGCTTTTGATCAGCAGCTTGCTTGTACTTTGAATTGGCTCGAACCAGGTTGTCATGCACATCTTTGTGAATATCATGTAGCCCTTCAACAAAATCCTTCACCTTTTTGGATACACAACCAGGAACAGGGGGTGACATCAGGTCAAGGGGTCCCCGTGGCTGAGCAGAATAAACCACCTGAAAAGGACTAAACCCGGTACTTCGATTGGCAGCATGATTATCAGCAAACTCAGCTTGACATAACTTTTGATCCCAAGACTTCACATGATCACCCACAAGACATCGTAAAATATTACCAAGGGACCGATTAACAACTTCCGTTTGCCCATCCGTTTGAGGGTGATAGGCACTGCTGAAGTTAAGTTGAGTGTTCACCATTTTCCATAGACTGCGCCAAAAATGACTCAAAAAACGAGTATCCCGGTCAGAAACGATAGAAGATGGCAAACCATGCAAACATCCCGGAAGAATAACTGAGCCACATTAACTGCATCTGTCGTCTTCTTGCAAGGAATAAAGTGCACCATCTTGGAGAACCGTTCAACAACAACAAAGATCGAATCGTTACCCCTTTGAGTCCGAGGTAACCCCAACACAAAATCCATACTAATGTCAGTCCAAGGCTTTGAAGGGACTGGTAAAGGCATATAGAGACCCGCATTAGTAGCAGTGCCCTTTGAGACTTGGCAAATTCGACACCTTTTAACATAACGATCTACCTCTTTCCTCATAGTAGGCCAAAAGTAGGAAGACTGCACCAAATGTAAAGTACGGTCACGACTAACATGACCCTCCCCATGTAACTCCTGAATAATTTTCAACCGAAGACTGGAGTCAGGAATACATAGCTGATTCCCTTTGAACAAAAACCCATCATGCAAAAGAAAGTCTGACTTCTGACCCGCTTGCACATCCTGCAATACAACTGAAAATATGGGTCAGTGGTTAACTGCTCACGAATCACATCCAACCCCAACACATTGATCCTCACAGCAACAAGCAGATTCCCCCTCCTGCTCAAGGCATCAGCAACACGGTTTGAAACACCAGTCTTGTGTTTGACCACAAAAGTAAACTTTTCAAGAAAAGTTAACCAACGCCCGTGCTTATGAGATATCTTGTCTTGCGTGCGAATATGCCTTAGAGAATCATGATCAGTGAATAAAACAAACTCTTTATGAAACAAATAGTGACGCCAATGCTTTACAGCTTGGACCACTGCATAAAACTCTAGGTCATAAGTACTATATCTCAACTTTGCCCCTGTTAACTTCTCACTAAAATAAGCAATTGGTCGACCCCCTTGACTGAGGACCCCGCCAATCCCAACCTTCGAGGCATCAGTATGAAGTTCAAAAACTAGTGAAAAGTTAGGCAATACAAGAATTGGTGCGGTAGTGAGTTTTTCCTTGATAACCTGAAAAGCTAACTTTGCTCCCTCTGTCCATACAAACGTCTTTCCCTTCATGCAATCTGTCATTGGGACCATAATGGAACTGAAGTGTGGAATGAACCGCCTGTAAAAAGAAGCAAGTCAATGAAAACTTCGGACTTCAGTAATGGTGGTAGGAGTTAGCCAGTTTAGAACAGCTGCAACTTTAGATTCATCCACCTGTATCCCATCACCTGAAATAACATACCCTAAGAATAAAACTTTAGGGGTCATGAACACACATTTCTTTGTTGCTGCATAGAAATTTTCTCTGCGAAGCAAGGCCAAAACCTCCTGGACATGCACGACATGCTCACTGAAAGAAGCACTATAAATAAGAATGTCATCAAAATATACCACCACAAACTTCCCAATAAAAGGCCTGAGCAACTGATTCATCACACGCATAAAAGTACTAGGCGCGTTTGATAAACCAAAAGGCATCACCAACCACTTATACAACCCCTCACGAGTCTTGAAGGCTGTTTTCCACTCATCCCTAGGTCTAAGACGAATATGGTAATAACCACTCTTCAAATCCAACTTTGTGAAAACAGTGGCACCACTAATCTGGTCAAGTAAATCATCAAGTCGAGGAATAGGAAACCTGTACCTCACAGTAATCTTGTTGATGGCTCGACTATCAACACACATCCTCCAGGTACCATCCTTCTTTGGAGTTAACAAAGCAGGAACAGCACAAGGGCTCATACTTTCACGAACATGACCCTTAGAAATCAACTCCTCAACCTGTCTACGCAACTCTTCATGCTCTCTCGGACTCATCCTGTAATGTGGCCTATTGGGCAATTGTGAACCATACTCCAAATCAATATGATGTTGGATGTCACGCAAAGGTGGCAGCCCATCAGGCAACTCATCAGGGAAAACATCAGAAAATTCCTCAAGTAAAGGAATCATAACTTCAGGAACCTCAACTTCCTCGGCCACTGGCTTCCCTATTAAAACAAACACATTGTCTGCCTCCACCAACTCATCTTCAAACTGACTAATGGTCAATAGGTTACCCGACTGCTTTGTGACTAGCTGTTTGGGCTTGCTAGGAACAAGCATTATCTTTACCCCACCAAACATGAAGCTATAAGAATTTGACCGTCCATCATGTTCTATACTTCGGTCATACTCCTAAGGTCTACCCAACAACAAGTGACACGCATCCATAGGAACCACATCACACACAACATCATCTTTATATGTGGTCCTGATAGAAAAAGAAACACGGGCCTTTTTAGAGACCGTTACCTCTCCCACCTTTTTAAGCCATTGAAGCTTGTAAGGCTTGTGGTGACTCTCCGTCTTCAAGGCAAACCTTTGGACTGCCTCTTCAGAAATTAGATTGTCACAACTTCCAGAATCGATAACAAACGTGCAAACCTTCCCCAAAATGGTACATGTGGAGTGGAAGATATTATGTTTAAGCCAACCGTCTCCATCAGCCTTTGGTGTATAGCAAGAACGCCTAACCACCAAATTCACCCCCACATCACCGGTCACAAACTCCTCCTCGTATTCGGGTTCTTCATCATACTCTGGGGCCCTTTCATATTCTTCATATTGTTCATCTTCGGATTCAACAAGCAAATGCCTCTTACCCGCCTGTTTACAGTCAACTTGTCAATGACCCGTCTCACCACATTTGAAACACTTCACCCCGCTACTACTAGCCCCTTTAGAAGTCGGCCCAGTGTTGTTGGCCCCCGACCTCTGTTGACTAGGCACGACACGAGGTCCTCCACTACCCGACTCCGAATTTCCTCCTGCAGGGGCTGGTGAATACGAACCGCCCACCCGACGGTTTTGTTTTTCAAAAGCCAAGGCCCTTTGGTATGCCTCGGCGACCGTTAACGGATCAAAAAGATTTATAGAGTCCATGATCTGAACCCTTAAACCTCCAATATACTGAGCAACGAGTTGTTCGTCGGTTTCTTGAATATCATTACGAGAAATCAAATGATAAAACTCGGTCGTATATTCATTAACCGACCTGGATCCCTGTTTCAGGTTCTGCAAACGTTGATACATCAACCGTTGAAAGTTGTGAGGTAAAAAAGTATCCCACAAACACTTTCTCATCTTGGCCCATGTCACGATCCGTGACTTCCAGAGTCTATTTCGTGTCATCTTCAACTGTTGCCACCATGCTGACGCCCTCCCACGTAGCCTGGTATCGATCAAAGAGACCCGCTTATTTTCACGGACCTCTCGGAACTAAAACACCTCTTCTACAATAACCAACCAATCAATGAACCCTTCCGGATCCAAACTAGTCCCATCAAATTCTGGGATATCAGTTCGGATCCCAGCATCCCAACGCCGGTTGCCATCACCAGGTTCTTGCCTTGGTCCCCTCTCGTACCCCTCTTCGAAAGACGAACCATCATGACTAAAAAATGGATTATCGAAGTCACGCCCCTCCCTGTTTTCAGGGACCTGTCTTCTACGATCCATCAAGTCAGCCATTCGATCAGTGAGTTGATCGACCACTTGATCCAATCGTTGCTCCACCCGCGCCATAAATCGTTGTTCCAACTCTCGTTCGTAAACCTCATCGAGCGGTCTCTGTTGTCTCCTTGGAGCCATATTGAGCCAGGAATTCGGCTTTGATACCAACTGATGCAGCGGTAAAATGATAACGAAGATCAAATCACGTTGATTCTACGAATTCCCGTGATGAACTTCAAGTAACCCCCAAATCCCACCCAAAGGTCTAGGGAAAATGAAGAGAAAAATCAAATTTATTAATAATCAAGTCTATCTCTTCAGATTACATCAACATAATATAAATAGAGTTTCAAATACGAAATGGGCCTAAAATGGGCCATGGGCCAAACACAAACCCAAAAACAAAAACATAAAAACCGACAAAAAAACATAAAAAGGCCCAAAACTTTATTTAGGAGGCGTTTTTGGGCTTCGGACAGGGGCCAAACCGCCGTAGGCGTTTGCCACAATGTGCTCCTCGTCTCAAGCTTCGATTTGACTGGTAATGGGCCTGAAACGGAGCTTCGTGGACCAAGTTATGCCCGTTTTAGTGGGCCACCCTTTGTTGCGTGATCTTGGGCCTCCAGAAACATAATAGCCCGGTCTTTAATACTTGGGCCCACATCACCTTGTTTTTTGTTAAAAAGTATAATGTGACCCTAAACTTGTGTAGGCTTGTTTAGGACCATGTAGTTTTAAAGAGGGTTAAGTTTTTTGGTTTCTATTTAACTAAGTTTGAAATACATTTTTGGTTAAAATGACTTGTTACAAGCTAAAAGCAGTGTAAAAAAAATAAAACGAATAGAATGTTCAACTAACCTGGTGTCGAGTATTGTAACCTTCCGCAAATGTTTTCCCTTTCTTGGTATTTCGTTACCTATGTGCTCGATGCGGCTGATGTAATCTGCATTTGGTTTTCATGAGCGTATTATTAATTTTGAGAGTAGGTGGCATATTAGTAAGATGTAGTTCATGGTACCTGTTAAAGGTTTTATGTCCGTGCTTGCAAACTTGTTTTTTGGATCATAGATCCTTTCAGTTAACGCCGTGTATGGTGCGAAGTCATAGTAAAAAATTTGGAATGCAATTGTCATTTATTTGGGTGAAGGTTGCCTTTACGCCAAATTTTATTGATGCAGCGGGTGGGACAACTCGCGTCTGTCTCCTTGCTTCAGTTGGAATGTATTTGGACACGGCATAGCAACATCGAACTTTGATGAGCCGGTCGAAGTGACTCTGATGTTGTGAGTTTATAATAATTTTGATGGCGCCACTCTGAAATGTGTTAATGTGTTAATGTGTTGAAGGATGTTTTAGTAATCAAGGATACAATGATTCGTTATTATACATGGGCATCTACAAAAATGTAGCTCAGGCCTTCTTTCTTGTTGTGCCAAATCCACTTGTTTAAAACTCGGATGCGTATTTCCTTAGATGGTGAATGGAAAAAAATCCCATTGACTCGACCTACAATATAAATGTTAGTTAATCATTGCAGTTCAAACATTGTTTTTATAAGAAAGGTTTTTTTATGCATGTTATGTAACAAACAGATTAATAGTATAAACTAGAAAAATTGCAATGTGTATGGTCATGCTTTTGTAATTGCTATCTTTTCTAAAAGCAGGCAAAGTTCCTTTAACTAAGCTTGTGTTTTGTCTATTTGGGAGTTAATCTCTCTTATGAAATCTTTGTAATCGATGTTTCTAGTTTCGTTGTCTTTATTATGTCGTGAGCGAATATTAGAACTTTTAGTGCCGAAGGATTAGTGGATGTTGATAATGCAACGTGGAGTTGTCCAGTCACCAAAAATTGGGATTCTAAGTCAGCACCTTAATAAACTAACAAAGACCGAACCAGAAGTTTAGAAGTTAACTCGATGATGACGAACTCATGACACGAGCAGCTTTTTCCAACACACCAACCAACTGCATTTTATATTATTCATCTTTCAAATTAAACATTAGTAACATAGTCACTCTCATAACAATCTACTATAAAAATTGCAGCAAATTAAACGGCACACATGTATTCATAATCTCTATTAAAGGATTAAATTTTTTTTTAATGTTTCAATAAAAGAGGATAATTATTATGTCATTATCGTTATCATCTTTTATTTTCAATGAACACATGCCAGATACTATTTTGTGGGTTAGTCATTTGTGAGAAGGTTTTAACCTAATGTGGTCAATTAACGCAAAACACACCTAATTGACTCAGTTAAGTAAAGAAAGATAGCAAATAACCTTAAAATACTGACCACAGAGCAAAACAAAATCCCAAACTACATGCAATTGAACTTGAAAATAACGAAATGGAGCAGTAATTGAGGAAGACAGTTACCTTATCTTTCAAAATCATGGCGAGACTCTGCAACGTAACACCCAAAAAAAACCCATGTGCAACTGATGATGAAATTAGATGAAATATTGTCACAGAGCACCATATTAGCAACAAACGACGAGTGAGATGCACATGTAGCACCAGGTGGCAATTGAAAGGCGCTTCAATGACTTGTAACTAATGCTTGAAAGGGGCTAGCAGTAGAATAATACAATCTTGTGTCTAACTGCCACTTTCAAATGAATAAAGATATAATGTTCATACAAGAGTCTTTCTTGTGTCAAAAGGCAAAACAGTGCAATATGTTCACAATTTGAAAAAAACCCGCACCAAATAAGCTCATGCTAGCATGTGCTGAATCTATGAAAGAAAAGGCTTCAACTTCATCGATGAATCAAAACACTTTATCGTAATCATAACCTGAAATTCCAAATTTTCTTGAGTCTACACAATTTAATGTTTAAGAAAAGCCATTGTCACATGTTCCACATTATTCTATTGAAACTGATTATAATTGTGTTGACATTGTCCATCTACCATTCCTCCTGACCAACTAATGGGAACCAAATGATAAAGAGAGTGCATTGGAGATATTGAATTTTTGGTAGGAAAGAAAGATTTAAACTTCCTCTAATAGCATGTATGTATAATAGAAAAGGAAAAAAAAAGTTTAATACAAACAGATCAAATGGCGTATTTTTTTTTTTTTTGCATGAACCTTTTCAAATATACTATAAAACGATTACAATAAAGTGGCAGGCAAACGGGCAACAAGCTGCGCCGCAACCCCCTTTTGAATAGCAAAGCCAATCCTGCTAAAAACAAAACTTTGGGACCTAGAAGCTGAAGAGGTTCCGTGTACGACGCGCTGAACCCTACTCAAAAATTTCACAGCCTCTGGGGAAAGAAAACCAAATGTATCAAAGGCAAATGGTAGAAAGACATGTTGATTATCTAAACAAGCTTTCTCGTGTTTAACAACTTTGCCCGATTCAGCCTTCAACGCAGCCTGACCCACAACAAACCCACGGTCCCAGAGCCCAACAAGAGGGGACACTCCTGTAAGATCCACACAGGCGTGTTTCCCCCCTGCCCACCCGAACACAAGAATATCAGCTGGTATTAAAGTAGACCTCCCTTCAAGAGGATCCGTGAGAAAGTTAACAGGGGCCTCCTTTTTAGCAGAAATCCCTGTCCGTTTAAGAACATCACACAGAACATCCCTAACCCAATCATGTCTGTATTTAAAGCCAAGCAATTCTTTGCAATGCACCGCATGGTCACCAAAAAAATCCAAACAGACCTTGCGAAAAATTGGGCAAGGCTCATCAGTCGGGAACATAGGGATCATTAACCGGTACTTAATGATAGCTCGATACTCCAAACCCGACATACATTGGCCTAATCCTTCAATGGGGATGGCCGTTAGAAAATCCTGAGCCCGAAGGCATTCAAACACCGCCTTTTGACGAGGGGATAGATCAAACTTCACTTCTAAACTCTTGACGATTCCACTAAATAAGGCACTCGCCACAATATGTTGGGCTTTAGGTGGGCGGTGTCCTTATTAGAGAACCCGCTAAGATCAAAATCTGGAAGTGAAGTACGTAAACGATCCATCGCACACCCATAATCAGAGTCCAAGCCATAAATATCACAACCCCGCAGAATATGGTCTTGCAAACACCACGATTGTGCTCTCGAAGCCACAAAAGCATATGTAGATACATCCTCGGCTAAACAGAGACCCAACCCCCCATAACGGGTCGGAAGTGATGCCAACCTCCATTGGAGATCCCCAAAGAACGGACCTCCACAAACCACGATGTCCTCAATCGCCCTTCGAAGACCATTGTCAAATATAGAAACAGCTTCCCCCACATACATAGGTTGGCACGTTCTCAAACCGAACAAAAGCTTGGCGACTCCTATACATGAGCGAAGCAAAAGAAGCTCGCATTGAGGATCCCGAAGTCTTGGGAGACAGCTCATCAGTTTCACAGCGCTAGATGCCTTTGTCATATAGCCAAACTGCTGATAAACCCCGCATCCCGGCTTACAGCACCACCAAGGAGTTTCACGCCAAGCACCGGCCTTCCAATCCCGTAAGGGAACAACCCCTCCTGCACCTTCACCCCATTGCATGTTGGCCAAAATAACTCTGTTTTCTTAACGTTTAATTCAAGACCCAAACGAGGCCCCTCAGACCTGATAATATCTAATGCTTTGGCCACCTCTCTAGTATCCCCGATAATTGTGCCATCATCCAAGTACCAAGCATGAAAAAGAAGCTTGCACCGATCTCTGATTTGGTGAACAAGTGGGTACAAAACTAAGGCAAAAAGGAGAGGCCCAAGAGGGTCCCCCTGTTGAACCCCAGTGGTGGATTTAATGTAAGTATCACCCACATATAACCTAGCCGACTGCCCATATAAAAAATCCACCCAAAGAGAAATGGAAGGACATCGACTCCGGACCTCATGTAGAAGGGTCGTCCTATCTACTAAGTTGAAGGCATTGGAGAAATCAACAGTAAGCATAGCCAATGACCCATCCGAATGAAACTGATTTAGAAACCTGTTCGCGCTATGGAGCACGGCCTCTGCCCCACTGGGGACTCCCACCCCAAATTGAAAGTCACCGAGGTATTTAGCCATCTCTTTCCCTACACCCCTCATAGCCACCTTAGAGACCAACCGCCTCCAAATGGCTCCAACGGCAATAGGTCTAATCCCATTGTCCGGTTTAAGCAACGGCGTAAGTGGGGCAGACGCAACAAACTCTGCCAACACCTTAGGACACCTTCCCCCCAAAAATAAATTAACCACCTCAGAGATAGCCTTGAGCAAACCATCCGCAATCGAAGACCCCTCTCCGCAAAACGCATCTAAAATGTGTTGGGCTCGCAAACCGTCCCGCCCACACAAAGTCCCTTTAGGGAAATATTTAATGCACCCAAGCACACTATCAACGTCCACGACAAGGGGAGACTCAGAAAGCAAGGAAGCAGGCATAATCGGAGGTGCCATGATGGGATGCTTAGATAACAAAGCGTTCAAAGTATCCTTACCGAAAGGCGCAACCCCTGAAGAGCATAATACCTTGACCGCAGCAGTGAAATGCCCATTCGTAACTTTCCGCAAACATTGTTTAACATTGGCGCCCAACCCGGCGTTGTCAGACTCGGGGACAAACGCATCACCACCCGGGGCATCTCCTAGGGGTTGGTCAAAAAGCGATATAAGGAGCTCAAAGAAACCGTCACGGTCAGCCCAAGCGGATAGCGACCGTTGAATAATTCGGCATTGCTCAGACTTTCTATTGTAAGACCTACGTTGCTGACGATTAGAAGGTCTGAAAACTCGTAATGTGCAACGTGGTAACAACAAAAGTTTCACCCATGCCTCAACAGACTCTGGCATAGCCGCCACCTTACCCAGAGCACCCACTAAGGCTTGGGAAAAAGCCATACAACAACTATGAGGAATGTTTTTAACAATAGTGAAGAGTTGATGAAAATGGTCGGAAATGATCTCGTAATGTTTGCTAAGCTATATATTATCAATCCATATAACTATGCTTATGCTGAAGGATGTCAACTAAATCTGAGATGCGTCGAGGCTAATAACTACAAGAATCAAAAGACTGGTTATTTCAAAAGATAGAGATAGAGATTTAAGTATTATCATCGGTGTGTTTGTGAAAGATATCTATCAAAGATTAGACTTGTTTATCCAAATGTCAATTGAGTGAACAGATTGTCTCTTCAAAATATTAATAAAGAAGAATTGGATGAAGCAATCACTTGAGACACTATAATTACAAGATAAAAGTTGTTGGGATTAATGCACACACGAAACTTAACACAAACACGGAAGCAATAAATGAACACGAGGATTTAACGTGGTTCGATCTAAACTGACATACGTCCACGGGTGGCAACTAGATATTCTTTTTTAAGTGACAACGATTACAAGTACAAAACATCAAATATATAGATACAATTAGGGTTTGTATCTTATTAAACAAGAAATCTAAACCAGGTCGCGCTTAGGTTCGGGCACCCTACACCTGTCTGTCCTTTGAACTTCAAATAATAAACCGGGCCACAGAAGGCCTACGAACCCAACAATCTCCAACTCGGAAGCCTTGAGAACTCTCGTCTGCACTCCTGATTTTACTTCTGTAATCCGAACATTAAACATCTTCTTGTGTCTGCCAACTTCTCATCAAGTAACCTGAAGACCCTTGAAGCTCCCCGGAGCTCCAACATGTTAGTCATGGCTAAAACTACCCCTAACCCATTCTCTGTCCCTACCGGATGCCACTGTAATGAACTATTGGATCCTGAGAAATCCCTAGAACAAATGCTCTCCATTTCAGTAGTAATTTACTGGAGAGATTTTTACGGTTGAAATATTAGTTTTCTTAATCCACTGTCGACCTGGAACTATAAATGAAACACGACTTGTGCCCCACTGTGACGATGTCCTCCAACTGGTTTAACCTTCCTAGCTCGTTCATCCAGATTCTTCACTTTAGCTCAAGGTTTGTTACTTGCAAAACTAACCTTATTCTACCCACGAGCATCTATGAACCGGATTTTGTCTTTTATCAAAACTAGACCCACTCCTATCGGTGGCGTATCGACCATATACAACGAACCCATTTTCTTGTCACGAGCAACCCCGAGATTCCCTCTAACTACTTTCCACTGCCCATTCCCAAACTTAACATCGTGCCCTTGGTTATCCAACTTCCCAACTGAAATCAAACGCTTCTTCAAACTAGGAATAGCCCTCACATCTTTCAAAGTCCAAGAAGTACCGACTGAAGTTATTAAATCAACATCTCCCATCCCCGTAACCTCTAAAATTTCATCGTTTGCTATTCGAACCTTACAAAAATCCCCAAATGTAAGATTCTTCATCGTTCCACTTGTAGGTTCCCAGCCGGATCTACACGAGATATCTCGTTCTACGTAGGTGTGGAATCCCTACGTAAGACGTTACGAGCGTAGAAGACGATACGATTAAACACACGTTACAATAAACAAATACTCGTTATATTACAACCTTAAACACGTGATATCAATCACTGATTACAGGACTCTCTGACTCGTAAACTAAAACTGATTGAATTGTTTTCAAACTCAAGCCGTAGCTTAAGTTATATATCACGGCAACTTCGCCTGGCATGTTCAGGCGAAGTTGTCACTAACTTCGCTTGTCTAACAAGTTTGCCTATATCAGCGAACTTGTTAGCAACTTCGCTTACATACAAACTCAAATCCAAACGACTCGATTACAGACACTAGACACTGAACTACTGACATCATGTACCAACAGACTCCCCCTTGGCAGTAGCTTCATCTCTTTATCTTCAAGCACGTGTCTTGTAATCTTCAACAATCCTGAATCTTCATCTTTAAGCATTCACTCCTTCTCGTACACATACCGAAACAACTCTTTGATATTTCCTCGCTTCGTCTTTCCAAGCAGGAATATAAAAGATTTTCTTCTCATTCAGCACCTGCAGATCAGCTCGAGACAGGTTCACTAGATGCATCGGATCATAGACTCTCAGCAACTCTTGTTCATCTTCGTCTTCCATCACTGCTTCAGCTGTCTCACAATCTACATACCACCACTTCAACTCTTTGAGCACATCGTTGGGCATTTGTTTCATCGGCACTTCTTTCAAACACCGGATCGGTTTATACTTCATAATCATCCAAGGCTTGCCATCTGCTATCAACCCCCTATCTTTGTCTTCGATAAGTTTACCCTTCTGTGGTTTCAGCAGCTCAAACTTCTTTTCCTTTATACTCTCCTTCCAAACGATCTTCCCAATGACTCTAGCCATGTTGTCGTCACTTCGATTTATCAATCCCAATCTGGCTAAGTCTTTCACTTCACACTCTGGCAATGTGTTCAACGATCTCAACAATCTTTTGAAGTACTGAACGCCATCATACCTTTTAATCACGAAGAGCCTCAACTGCTCATCGTATATCCAGCAAATAATCCCCTTTCTCGCTTCAGCATAGCCTCTAATGTTGTAACTCTTCTTAAACATTGTAGGGACCGCTGGTTTCTTCGTTTTGACGAACCACTGAGCATAGCATTCTTTCCATCTAGGCTGCTCTTCCCATTCAGTCTCATCATTCCCAATCTCTTGACTCATATCCGCGTTATCTACTTCCGGTATCTCATGCTCCACATTCTCTTCTACTATCTCTCCCTCTTCTATCTCATCATCAATCACAATCTCTTCTCCAATCTTCTCAATCTCATCACTCGGTAATACATCATCATCACACATAAAGTCATCATCCATCTCCTCAACCTCCACTACCACCACATCATCACCACCAGCTGCAGTTGTCAACTCCCCCTGAGTTGTGGAAGTCCCAAGAGCTTGTACAGTTCTTGGCAACTCACCACCTGCACCTTTCGATGCATTGGGATCATCGTCTCTATCATTGCGCTTCTTCGTCCTCAACTCATCTCCTTTACAGCTCGTCTCCCCCTGAGATGCCAAGAACTCCTTCAGAGCATCTATGATTTTTCCATGTTCTACCAGCAGGGACGACTGCATCTGATTCTCTGCAACTAGGCGTTGAATAGCCTGGGTCTGGATAAGATTAATCCTTGACTGCTCTGCCACGACCCGTTCAAGTGCTGCTATTCGTTCTGAGTCTGATAGGGTTGCATCGAAATCAAACATCAGATGAGATATATCGTGAGTGTACTGAGGAGGGATTTCCGATGTAACCGGGACCTCAGAAGTAGGCAAAGACGTAACCGCGGGTGGTATTGTCACCGATAACCCTGCAGTGGCCACAACCGTCGACTCGATAAATTGTGCCACGACCTCCGTTGGAGTAACAGTCGGAGGCGGCAACGAAACGATCTCCGGAGTCGGTAGTTGGAATGAAGTGGGTGGGAGGCCAAAGGCAGATGAGGTAGCCACCACGGGAACGTCCGTGGCGCTTGGCCTTGTAACCTGTAATGATGAGGGAACAAAAGTCATACCGGACAGTGCTGGTGGAGTGAAACGTACCACCCTAGAGCTCTCACCGGCTCCCGATCCTGCACCTGCCCGTTCCCTTCTCGATCTGCGTATCAACTGTTGCACCTCTTCTTCATAATCTGACTCGCTGTCATCATCAGTTCGTTTTCTTTTCCCATGAACCCGTTCATGTATTACCAAAATCCATCTTGCTTCGGCCACTTCATCATCAGAATCTGAGCCAGCCACCGTTGTAGCTGCCCTAGTAACATTCACACCCGAAGCTCGTTCAACCGAGACCTGTACATTCTCCTCTGGATCAACCCTTTCCATGTCAAAAAATCCTTGACCGCCAAACTCTGCGTCAAGGTCAACGTTCTCCTCCGGTGACACAACAGGAGCAGCAGGTATAGCTTGAGGTGCTCCTGCCTGTTGTGGTGCCGGGTCCCTAAACTCGTCCCCTCGAGCAGGCACATACCCCGGGTTGATCAAGTACCCGAATAGTGGAGTATGGCGAGGACGGAGCTCAGGTTTGCTCCACGCACTGGAGGATCTGCATTGGGCAAAGATCCTTTTACTCACGCTATCAACGTATCTGATTGGGCGGCGCTGAGGTAGCGTTGGAGCAACATGATTCATGATCATTTGGAGAAATCTTGGATACATGATAAATCTCTCACGCGCCACCGCTCTTCGTTGTCGATCGATCTCGTAGAAGACCATCTGACTAAAGCTGTAACGCTTGTTATAAGTCAGAGCAGTCATAGCCGACTGCATGGTCGCGCCCATGCCATCAGTGCCCGCCTTTCTCCCTGACATGCATACAATCATGACATGCATGAGAAAGCGCCACTGGTCCAGTAAGAACCCCTTCCTTCTCTGGGTATCTCCCAAGGGACCTGAGTATCCCATCCTCAAAAACGCTCCATCACGGAAAGGAGCCACAAAATCTGTCGGGTCATCCCTCGTCTCATCTCCAAAACGTAATGCCGCCCGGATCTGTTCAGATGAGAACTGAACAATATGATTGTTGACTGTTGCGCGCATCACCGGGGGCTCGACCCTACAGTCATATTCCACGTTCTGCCAAAAATCCTCAATGTTTGGCAAGGATATTGGCAGTGTTGTCGTAATCGCGTGGAATATACGCGAGCGTAATAGAAACGTGATGATTTCATGGAAATCATCACCTCCGCTCGCCTCCGGGTCTAATGTTATATACATGTTGTGACCCGGGAAGAACTGTCTCTGGTAATCACCACCGTCATCTCCGCCTGCACCACCTACAGTAGCCATATTGTTGTTGAATCCAAAGAACCTGGGAGCAGCAGTTGGATGCTGCCATGTATTCTGCTTCACAGGTTGAAATAGCGACTGAGGTCTGCTTCTTGCATTGCCATGACACTAATCTGCCACCAAGAAACTGACAACCACCTGTAGTTGACTTCCGACTCTGATTGCACCCTCCATAATCAGAATCTGTGTAGGCGACCAACTCCAAGTCTCCTCCTCTCGTGTACCACAACCCCAGCTTAGGTTTGCCTTTGAGATACCGTAGAATCCTCTTCGCACCCTTCAAGTGAGATTCCTTTGGGTTTGCCTGAAAGCGAGCACAAAGACAAACTGCAAACATTATATCAGGCCTAGAAGTAGTTAAGTACATTAAAGAACCTATTATTGCCCGATATTGGGTTGGGTCCACGTCTGCATCGTTGTCTGAATCAGCACCCAATTTGTGGTTGACGCAGACTGGAGTATCGTATGGAGTGCTGTCCTCCATCTTGAAGCGTTTGAGAACATCATGGACATACTTAGTCTGATGAATGAACATCCCATCTTTCTTCTGATCAACCTGCAGTCCTAAAAAGAAAGTTAGTTCACCCATAGCACTCATTTCAAATCTCTTCTTCATGACGGCCTCAAACTCCTGACACATGGCGACTTTTGATGCAGCAAAGATGATGTCGTCCACGTAGACTTGCACCAGTAGAAAGTCGCTCCCTTCTCTCTTGAAGAACAAAGTGCTATCAATCTTTCCCCGTTCAAAACCATTTTCAAGCAAGTAGTCGGATAGTGTAGAATACCAGGCCCGAGGGGCCTGATGTAGTCCATACAGTGCTTTACTTAGCTTGTATACGTGGTCAGGAAAGTCTGGGTCAGGAAAACCCGGAGGTTGCTCAACGTACACAACCTCATCGACTTTACCGTTAAGGAAAGCACTCTTCACATCCAACTGAAAAACCTTCATCTCCTTATGAGCAGCAAATGCCAAAAACAAACGGATGGCTTCCAATCTTGCCACAGGAGCAAACACCTCATTGTAATCAATCCCCTCTTGCTGATTAAAGCCTTTTACAACCAGCCTCGCCTTGTTCCTGATAATAATCCCTTTCTCATCTCTCTTGCATTTGAAGATCCATTTTGTGCCAATCGCATGCACATTCTTTGGTTTTGCAACCAAGTTCCATACCTCCATCTTCTTAAACTGGGCTAATTCTTCTTGCATGGCTTCGACCCACGAGTTGTCCTTGAGAGCCATTTGATAGTTCTTTGGTTCAATCTGGCTGATGAAGCAGGTGTACAAGCATTCGTTGATTATGCCTGAATCTTTAATGCTTGTATAAACACAGGTGTGCTCATTCAAGCTTTGTCTAGTTTGTACACCGTCGGACAGATCACCTATCACATTCTCCAATGGGTGATTTTTGTGAACTCTCGTAGTCGGAACCGCACTGACTTGCAGATTGTCTTCCAGATTCGAAGATAGCTCATCAATGGATGATTGTTGTTGAGAGTGAAACGGATTGTAGAATTCCTCTTCAGTTGAGGCAGCAGGGGTATTGACAGCATTTGATGAGGAAGGCTGACCTTCATCATACTTCGGTCTTTGCACATAATTGTCTTCCTCATCATAAATCATCTTCGAAGCTATTATTTCATCTACTTCTGCACAATCCAAGTAAGGTATGTTAAAAGATTTGAAAAGTCTATCATAGTCGAAAACCCCAGCGGGTCCCGTGCTTGGTTTTGGTGATTTGTAACTTGTGATATCAGTGCTACACACCACCTCAACCTTGCTGTTCGATGTATTAAAGACACGTCTGTTGGGAGTCCCAACAACATATCCGACTAAAATTTCTTCGTCGGCTACTTCACCAAATTTAGAATTTGTCTTTAATATCGAACACGGGGACCCGAATGGTTCAAGAACACTCAAGTTGGGCTTTCTCCCATGCATAAGTTCATAACATGTTTTATTTAATCTTTTAACGGTTAACACTCGGTTAAGGATATAACAGGCTGTTGCAACAGCTTCAGCCCAGAACACCACAAGAAGTTTCGAATCAGCCAGCATGGTTCTGGCTCCTTCAATTAACGTTCTGTTCTTCCTCTCAGCCACTCCATTTTGTTGCGGAGTATACGGAGCGCTGTACTGGTGTTCTATTCCTTTTTGTAAGCAGAAGAGCTCCATCTGATAGTTCTTGAACTCTGTCCCATTGTCACTCCTGATGTATTTAACTCTTTTTCCCATAATGTTCTCAACTTTGGTAATCAAATTTATTACCATCTGAACAGTTTCATCCTTTGACTTCAGGAAATATACCCAAGAGTATCGAGAGAAATCATCAGTAATCACCAAGCAGTACGATGTTCCCCCTAGACTTTTTACATTCACAGGACCAAAGAGATCCATGTGAAGTAGGTCTAGGGTACTGACTATTGAGTTAACCTTCTTGGTGCGATGGGATTTCTTGTGTTGCTTTCCCTTTTTGCACGATAAGTATTGATCTTCAAAGTTGAAATTCTTCAAGGGAACACCCAGCACAAGCCCATTCTTGACAATGTAGTTCATTTTCCGAAGATGAATATGCCCCATTCTCCTATGCCATAATTCGGACTCCGATTCAGTTGCTTTCGACAGAAGACAAGATTCTTCTGTTGTCATTTCAGTCGACCTCATGTCCATTATATACGTATTCTTTTCTCTTGGAGCCCTCATAACTATCCAATCCTCTGGTATCTTGAAACCAGGATATAGCACAATTGCTTCATTCTTGGTAAAATGTACGGTGTAGTCTTTGTCACAGATCTGCGAAACACTCAGCAGATTGTGCTTCAGTTCTTCAACAAAATTTACTTTTTCTAACGTTATCTTTCCGTTAGTCACAGTCCCAATTCCTGTGATCCTTCCACCGCTCTCTCCAGCGAAACTCACTCTTCCTCCCTGAACAGGTTTCCATTCGTGTAACAAGTTCTTGTTACCCGTCATGTGCCGGGAACAGCCGCTATCCACAACCCATTGATTGTTTGCAGCCCTGTTCAACTGTTCCTGCACGATTAAAGTAGATGATTAAAATCTGGGGACCCAAGACCTCTTGGGTCGATACATCCCGTACCTTGGCTGTCCAAAGTTAGTATCGGAATAATTTCTGTAAGTCCTAAAAGGATACCTTCTTGGAGATTGACTATGAGACCATCCAAACCTTCTTGAATTAAATGAATTATTACTTATGGTTTGGTTGTTAGGAGTGAAAAACTGAGATCTTTTTCTTTGAAAACCTGAATTAGTCCAATTTCTGAACTTTGATGAGTTTTCAGTTTTACCACTATTGTAGTTACAGTTAGTTCTGTTTTCAGTTTTTGAAGGCCTCACACTTCTGAATCTCTGCTTCAGAGGGCAATCAGCAATTAGATGTCCTAATTGATTACATCTGAAACAACTCCTGTGTTCAACTTTCTTTTCAATAGTTGTTTTAGATGATGAGGCTGCATTACTGCCCGTTTGTCTCACATATGGTGGGACATACGGGTTTAGTGGAGATTTCTTTTCAGTTGTTTTATGTTTCTCTCCACTTTTTGGTAACACTGCCTTTTCTTTTGTCTCACTCGACTCGAATGACTTGTCCGAGTTTGATGTGACAGGACTAGGAACATAAATCTTCACATTAGACACAGGCTTACTCGTTTCGCCTTTACTAACTTCTGGATCTTTAATAGTTACCTTGACCGGAACTGTCTGACTATAATCAACATCAACAGATTTCTGATTACTAGGATCATAAGTGTAATTATGATTGTAAGGTGGTGGAACTTCATGATAACCAATTCCTCCCCTTTTAACTGGGGAACCTTGATCACTAACGAGGTGATCAAGTATAGCGGTGGAATTTCTGAATTTCTCAAGTTTCCTGTTTAGTTCCACCACTCTCACCTGGTGATCAGCAATCTGTTTATCCCTTTCAGCTATTAGTTTGGTTTTCTCTTCTAACACTTCATAGCTAAGATCAATTACTTGAATTTTCTCAGCTAGATTTGCTTTAAGACTTCTAATATCTTTTTCACTAGCTTTTATTTTTACCTTGTAACTATTTTCTCTAGCTTTAGTGAAATGATGATCTTCTTTTAAGGTTTTAAATTGAGCATCCAAACTAACAAACTGATCAGTTATAGTTGCCAATTGTTCAGACAGATTTTCACACTTAGTACAAGGGAGTTTAGTACTTACCTCGGTGAGCTGGTCTTTCACATCTGCCATGTAAGCTTCATTTTGAGCTTCTGCCATGTAAGCTTCACTTTCGCCAGTCACTTTCTCAGTATCTGCAGTTTCGATGTTCGCCAAATTGGCCTGTTCGAACACTTCTTCAACATGCAGATTCCAGTTATACTCCCCATCCCGTCTGGAAATCATGGCTCTATTCTCGTTACCACCCCCACTCTGTTGTGTAGACCTGTTCTGACTACGTTCAACACGTTCATTTGTGCACTCCTTCGCAAAATGGCCATTCTGTTGACAGTTGTAGCACCTGACCTTCGATTTATTGAACCCTGGTCTTTCACCAACAAACTTCCTACATGTCTTCTTCATAAACCTCTTAACCCTTCTCACAATCATCGCCATCTGCCACTGCAGATCCATCTCTTCCAGATCATCAACATCGATCTGATCATAGTCTTCATCCAGTGTTGCTGGATCAACAATCTTACCCTGAATGTAATTTTCATATGAAGCGATGAAAGATGCATAGAGAGCAAACTGCTGTTCAGCAGATTTAACACTCATGGGCATCTTCGAGTAGTTGTTGTTCGAAACACTTGGGGTAAAACTACTCTTGGTTGCTTGAGGGTTAGAAGCATTTGATCCTCCAGCTACAAAGCACACATCACCATTCATGTTGAGAGATACATGACCTTCATGTGTTGAGTTAGCGCCCGACTCTCCCTTTGAGTAGTAAGCAGACGAATCAGACTTCGAACTTGAACTTGTATTAACCTTTGCACCATACATTCCTGGATCTTGAACCTGATCAGTAGGTGTCTCTTTTCGAACCATGTTTAGTTCAAAAGTTCGTAGCTTGTTAACTGCTGTTTCAAGGTCATAGTCGGCAAAGTCTTTGTCTTCTCTCATCAACACAGTGTACATCTCCCATTTCGGTGGGAGAGCATCAAGAAGCTTTTCAACAATTTCATCTTCTTTGTAAGCAATTGAATAATTGCCGAGTTCGGTCATCAGATGATAATATCTAGTGATAATATCATCAAGTGATTCATTCTTCAAATACTTGAAGACTGAGAACTGGGTTTTGAGAAGTTTAATCTTTGAAGCACGAATTCCCACATTACCCTCAAAACGGTTTTCAAGTGCTTCCCAAAGCTCTCTAGCAGTTTTATACTTTCTGAAGGTGTGTAGAATCTCTTGTGGAAGAGCCATTGTAATCGCTGCATGAGCCTTGCTTTCAGCCTCATACATTTTCTTTTCTTCTTCGTCCATCTCTTTGTATTTCTTGATCTGATCACGACCCTCATACTCAGCAGTTGGTGGAATGTAACCATCCTGTATGCACACCCACATCTTAGCATCTTGGTACTTGACATATTGTTCAAAACGATCTTTCCACGCTACATAATCGGTTTTCTTAAGCATCTTCGGTGCTTTTGTAGCCGAACCCGCTTCCACTTCCATCTTTACCAGTTCCGTAATGTTTATTGAAGACATCTTTCACGAAACACAAAGAAACCCGAAAAGTAAAAATTTTTATTTTAAACAGTACTGTAGGCGAAGTTGTGGATAACTTCGCTTAAGTTCAGAACTTCGCTGATTCTGAACTTCGCTTCCTTGTTAAATTCGCCTGATGCGGCGAAGTTGTAGATAACTTCGCTTAAGGTAAGCGAATTTGTGAAGAAGGCGAAGTTGTGGGTAACTTCGCTTGAGATAAGCGAACTTGAGAAGGTAGGCGAAGTTGTGGATAACTTCGCTTAACCTTATATCTTCGCCGAAACCCTACAAACAGTGACGGCAACTTCGCCTGATGAACACGATGAATATGCAGGTTTGATTTCTGGATTTTACGAGGTTTGTGAAGGTGTTATGGGTTGTTAATGATTGTAGGAGGTGAGTAGGACACAAAAACTCAGAAAACTCGTCCCGCGAATAGTCGAACGGAACGATTTCTACACCCGCGTGATAATCCCGAACCACACAATCGAGCAAAAGCTCTGATACCAATTGTAGGTTCCCAGCCGGATCTACACGAGATATCTCGTTCTACGTAGGTGCGGAATCCCTACGTAAGACGTTACGAGCGTAGAAGACGATACGATTAAACACACGTTACAATAAACAAATACTCGTTATATTACAACCTTAAACACGTGATATCAATCACTGATTACAGGACTCTCTGACTCGTAAACTAAAACTGATTGAATTGTTTTCAAACTCAAGCCGTAGCTTAAGTTATATATCACGACAACTTCGCCTGGCATGTTCAGGCGAAGTTGTCACTTACTTCGCTTGTCTAACAAGTTCGCCTATATCAGCGAACTTGTTAGCAACTTCGCTTACATACAAACTCAAATCCAAACGACTCGATTACAGACACTATACACTGAACTACTGACATCATGTACCAACACCACTACAGTTTTTGGCATGAAACGATGCACCAGAATCCATCAACCAAGAACCAGCGTTACTCTCAACACTACAAACCAAAGTCTCTTAACTAGCGACCTCGTCATATGTGTCTTCATCAATAACGTGCACCTCTTTCTTACCATTCGGACACTGATTCCTGAAGTGTCTCTTCTTTTTACAACTCCATCATCCAATATATTTACGAGTTTTAGACTGACTCCTCATCCTGCTCCCACTGCCTCGTTGTTTTCCCCTACCTCCTCTACTTTCTGTAACTAACATATTACTTGATGATTCATCTGAACTTTTGCGTATTGAATCTTCTCCCGTAATCATATCCTGAATCCCGTCAAAGGTAATATTTGTAGACGAACTACAAACTGCAATCATTGTTTGGGACCAACTATCAAGCAAAGAGGATAATAACTATAGGCATTGAACTTCATCATCAAACATAATGCCGATTGACACTAAGTGGGACAAGATTGAATTAAGATTATTGATATGCGTTGTCACTAACCCACCCTCTTTCATTCTAGTTGCCACTAACTCTCTGATAAGATAGACCTTATTCGCTGCGAAGGCTTCTCATACATGTTGGATAGTGCCTCCATCATACCACGCACTATGGTTTCTTTCATGATGTTAAACGCCACATCTTCCGACAACGACAAAGTAATACAAGCTCTAGCCATCTTGTCTAACTTCTTCTAATCGTCATCTGACCACTTTTCTGGTTTTTCATTCTTAAGCACTGCATCTAAGTCTTTCTGACAATGTAACGCTATCTGCATCTTCCACCAACCAAACTTTTGTCCGTCAAACTTTTGAATCGAAAAATTTTCGTCTTCTGCCATGACAATGAGAAAAACGAAAAACCTAGAAAAAAATAGAGAAAGACACAACAATGGCACGGGCCTCAACTTAATGATTGTTCTACTGAACTCTATTATATAATCAACCTATTTAAATGCAGTGGAAATACCTAATTATAAAACATAAACAAAATAGGATCTTAATCAACCGTTCTTGGCTCGTTCTTGGCTTTAGCAGCCTAAGATGGACAAACAAAACAAACCCCACTAGTCAAACCACCAGGCTAAAATGCCCAATAAATATGTCAACCAATCAATACCCGAGACCAGCAATCAATTCCGGTTATCACACCCGAAAAAAAAACACCGTGAACCAACCCAAAAGAAAAATTGCCCAAGGATTATGGACCACAAAACAAGCTGATGCCTTCTTCAGCCCAATTAAAAAAATGTCAAACTCCTTTATTTGTCTTTTTCCTCGAAAACTAGCAGAATCAAAAAAGAATAAACAAATCCTTTTTTTCCTATATTTACACCGTGAACCAACCCAAAAGAAAAATTGTCTAAGGATTATGGACCACAAAACAGGCTGCTGCCTTCTTCAGCCCAATTAAAAAAAATGTCAAACTCCTTTCTTTATCTTTTTCCTCGAAAACTTGCAGAACCAAAAAAGAATAAACAAATCCTTTTTTCCTTTACTTATTGAATGGTACACAAATGCAATTTAATTTTATTTGTTGGTCACGACATGCAAACTGGTGTTGTAGGTTAATTGCTTTTCAAATCACAAGTCTTCAATTGTCCACAGCTAAAATGCACCTACGATTTAGCCTCTGCATTTGGTTCTTCGATTCTTATCTCAAATCCTGACGACTTATGACGTGCTTGACTGAACCCTCGTCGTCATCGTCGAGCTCGGTTAGCGGCGAAACAACATGGTAAAACCTAATACCTATCAAAAAACCGTAGCGGCGGTGGAACCCTAGCGTAGTAGGGTGGCGGCGGTGGAAGGTTTGGCGGCAACTCGGCTAGTTCTTGTATTCTTCGTGTGATCCCGATCTAGAGTCGAATCTCTGATACCACTTGTTATGATTAATGCACACATGAAAATGAACACAAACTTGAAAGCAATAAATGAGCAAGAGGATTAACGTGGTTCGGTCTAAACTTACCTACGTGCATGAGTGGCAACTAGGTATTCTTTATTGAGTGACAACGATTTCAAGTACAAAACATCTATTATATAGATACAACTAGGGTTTATATCTTATTAAATAAGAAATCTAAACCGGGTCGCGCTTAGGTCCAAGCACCCTACACCCGTTTGCCATTTGGACTTCAAATAATAAACTGGGCCACACAAGGCCTACGAAAGCAACCAAGACTTAACCCGTAATTATTCTAAAACCCTCCAAGCATGTTTTTTTATCTCTGCATATAATTTATTTTATTCAAAAATCATTTAAACAAAAGCATCAAAGTGTACCGGTTTATCCACCGGACAAACACATTATCCATTTCCTTAAATTCTAATCCTTCCTCACAAATACCCACTCAGTATCAGCCATTTCACCGGCTCATTTTCACCTCCTCCTCCCAAATTGTTTGATCTTGCAAGTTGTTCTAGCTAGTATTGCTTAAGTTTGACATTAAACTTAAATTGAATCGAATCTTGCATTTTAATCCATTTCGGGTATATGTTTTTGATATTGTATTTTATTGTAAAAAATCATTTTCGTCTTTATTTAAGGTTTTTGGACCTTCAAAAACACATTTATGCATTTTAGGCCCGTTTGGTCGTATTCAAAAAGTTTACTCGCTTAACTTTCTTATTTGAGTTTAGATCTATAAATTTTACTTTATTTAGTTCTATGGTTTTGGACTTGTGGTAACCATCCTCGATCTCATACCGAGTCAAGGACCGAACCAAAACCGAACACTCATTTAAGCACTTTATTTAACTTTTGAAAAAAACATATTGTATGAAACACTTTAGATCTGAGTTTTTTCTATATATTTTAGTTAGTATATTGTTGAAATGGATGTGTAGAACGAATCTTGACTTGACCCCAAGTTTTGGGTAAAAACCGAATAAAACGAACATTCGACTTAACGAGTTAGTCGATGTTTAAACCACCAAAAGTTCAACATATCTTTTTAGTTATGTTTCACTTCATATTTCTTACATTACTTAGAATTTTGGAAGTGTTGGAACAAATTTTGGCGTAAACCAAGTTTGGGGTAAAAGTCGAACTACTCGCATTAACAAGCTAGTCACCGTTTAAACCACCAAAAATCTGTCATAACCTTTTTAACTTATGTTTTACTTTAGATTATTTATATTACTAAGATTATGGTATGTCAGAACCAAACTTAGTTTTATACTAAGAGCGGGTTGACTTACACTCGCTTAAATATGAGTTTGAGAATTTAATTAATAAAAATTCTCAAACTTGTTAAAGCTACTGATTTTATTGAATTCATTCATATATTTAAATATTTTGGTAAGTTGGATGTGGATTTGGAATTTTATCAACTCCCGAAATGACTAAACCGAACAAATACTTAAAAGTCGGATCTTGATGCTTTCATTAGCGGGATCGTGTACACTAGCACTAAACCAACTCTCAAATGTAAAACTTAACAAAGGTTGAGTAAAACTAAACATCAAAGATCTAATTGCATGTAAAATTCATTTTATTTTATACATACTTTATTTAACTGCATTTCGTAAAATATAACTTTAGCTCCCGAAAAGTAGAAAATTCATGCCTTGTTATATGAACTATTATACCATTTATATTCCATTTTCAAGACTCAATATTAACTCAAGATCTTTCAATTTAGGATACACACGTTAAACCGTTGGGCTCGCTTTCTTGAATTTTTTATTCTAAGTATTTCTTCATCAATGTCAATTTGTCCAAGTGAGTAATTTCATCCCCGTTATATCTTTTACATTTTGAGGGTAGCTTGCATACTTACTCAAACAAAAATGATTTAAGACTTGGATTCTCAAACTGCAAACTCTAGTTTATGTGTTACTTATCCAATTGTGTGTTATATGTCTCATATAATTAATTGCTAAATGTTTATTGCTTTTTGTTGGTTGGTTTCATCCTCATCCTCATCCTCATCCTCATCCTCATCCTCATCCTCATCCTCAATAAGTAAGATCATATGCTCCTTCTTGTAGTTTGGTAGTTTTTACCTATTAGAAAGGAGCATCATTTATTTATGGTTTATATACCGCAATTGTTGTCATTATTTACGGCTTCACATAAGAGTTGTGGATTTTTGCCTCATATTATATATACAAAATCATATAATTGCTCACCAACATGCATGCGGACAAAATATATTTTATGTAACGTTACAGGTTTGATTATTGGTTGAATGAAGATTTGAAGACGTTATTTTTGTTTTGGACCGTTAGGTTATTAGTGAAATGAACTATTTATTTTCTTTTACTTTATTTTATTTGTAATGAACAAGTTGTGTTGTGTTTTGATATTAAATGAAATAAATGAGTTGTTTTAAATATTATCACATGTTCCACTGCTTTTGATCGGGGTGTGATAAGAATGTCATGTTGATGCTCGAAGGTTTCTATGAACATTGAATTAATTGACTAACAGGATGATTGCATAAGGGAAGAAGATTGTAAAGAGCAAACGAAAGCAAGTGCGGTAGAATCAGCCTAGTGGAGACTGTTGGGCTAAATCCATGGGTTGATGCAAACCAAACCATTTACATTTACAATTGTTTATTCAAATTGTTGAACAAATTAAGTGTAACAGCCTAATCACCTTCATATTTTTTGCTTTGATCGGGGCGTACCACCATCGCCTCACGGAATATTAAATGCATCATGATGATGAAGATATCAACCCTCTTATAAGGAAGCATTCGTTTCCTTCACAACCGATGTGGGATATTACGTTAAGATATTCGGAATTAACTAGTTCTCCGGAGTTGAGAAGGTTCTCTCGGAATTCTGAAGCTAAAGGAAGAATGGAGAATTAATTTCATTTTATGTGTAAGACATGTGCATATGTCTTCAAATTTATGAAAGTCGTTCAACAACTTCTCATTTATTAATTTCATTTTATATGTAAGACATGCGCATATGTCTTCAAATTTATGAAAGTCGTTCAACAACTTCTCATTTATTAATTTCATTTTAAGTGTAACAGCCTAATCACCATATTTTTCGCCTTGATCGGGACGTACCACCATCGCCTCATGGAATATTAAATGCATCATGATGGTGAAGGTATCAACCCTCTTGTAAGGAAGCATTCGTTCCCTTCACAACCGATGTAGGATATTACGTTAAGATATTCGGAATTTACTAGTTCTCCGGAGTTGAGAAGGTTCTCTCGGAAGATGAAGTTGTTACGAAAATCCTAGAAAAATAATCCTTTGCTAGAGTATTATTTATTCCTTGCTTCACTATACAACTCATTCTTTGATTAACATGCAATCTTGAATGACAACCAGAAAAGGAATGCAAATTTTTAACACTATTAAATGCTTACATTTAATACATCAAAATGATTCTTAATTTTAAATTTAGAACTCCAACTTTGTCTAAATCAATTAGCTTAATCAATCCTGATTTGGATTTCAGCGTCTCAAGCATCATATTCAAATTTCAATACATTCATCACCAAAATACCTAAGTTTTTTATAAAACAAACAGACAAACTAATCAGTTAAAACATAAAACAAGTCAATAAGCATAACATCACCCTAAACAAACTCAGCTGTAGAACCTACAATACAATACAATTACACACATTAAATAGGAAACTCCATTTTCACCAAAGACTTCATCATGTCCGCTGAATCATTGCCCCCACCGCCACCATCGCCGCCAACGAGCCAATCCTTAGCACAAACAACCGCCTCCACGGTTTCAGGCCTCAACGAGCACCGATAGCGGTCCATCTCCTTCCTCTCAATCTCGAAAACCAACTCCGAAGTCACTGTCGAAACAGGAACCGTCAAAATATCACGAGCCATCTTTGACAGTGTCGGGTACTTGACCTTGTTCAGTTTCCACCAGCCCATCACATCAAACTCGTGAACCCGAGGCAAAAGCGACTCCTCCAAATACTGGTCAAGCTCTGACTTTGACTGTTGACTTGTTGTCTCCATGATATACATGTCAAAATCGGTCAAACCGAGCCCCGCAACATCTTCTTGCTTCACATTTCCTTCTAACCCGCCAACATACTCGAGAAACATTTGATGTATCCCTTCATCGACTAAATTAATATAAGTCGCAGCCTCCTCGCCGTATATCTTGGTGAAACTAAACTCAACTAGTTTCATTTTAAATCGCGGGTCCATCACGACCGCGATCGCCAATATCAAACAACAGCTTTTCCAGTAAGTATCAAAACCCGCTTGCATCGGTTTTGCAATCGCGTTGATAACCGGGTCTTCACCCGTGGCTGCACGGGTCAACTCGAGCTGAATTTTCCACACTTCGTGAAAAAACGTGTTGGTTGTCGGTATAGTTGCTGATGTCAGCAGATTCGCGGTGTCAAAGAGCAGCTTCAAACATGTGCAAAGATTCTCGATCTGCTTCCACTCGTCACCGGTGGGTCCCTTGCTGTAATCGGGGTCGGTCGTATCGATGCAAGAAAACACTTCTTTCAGTTCGGATGCGGCTAATAACATCTCGTATGTGGTGTTCCAACGCGTTTGATCATCGAGTGTTAAAGTTTTCATGCTCGGGACTTGCAGTTGCTGCTTGAGTTCTAGAAATTTCTCTTCTAGAGAATCCGATGTTTTCACATACTTCACACAGTCTCTGACTTTGCTGACCGTTTCTCGACACACCTTAAACGCTTCAAGCGCAATACCGCTTAACGAACGTGCAAGGCAGTGAGTAAGCAACGACCGACCTCCGAGCGTATTCGGGTTTTTCTCGGAAAGCAAACTTTTAAGACTATCGATCCCAGCATCACTCAAATCCTGGTTAATCGTAATCGAGAATAACCGACCCTCCATGTTCCAGTCGGATAAACACGAAGACACCGCGTGGCTAAAAGCCGAATCCGACTCAGGAAACGGTTCCATCACAACGTTTAGCAACTTCCTATGTATTTTCCACTCGTTATCAACAAACTGGCCCGTTACAAAAACATAACCGGTTGTCTGACAGGAGTTCCAAAGATCGAGCGTTAAACAAATCCGACCCTGCATCCCTTCAATCAAACTCTGAACACTCTGTTTCTCTCTTAAATAAGTAGCTATACAATCACCTTGAACTGTGTTGAAATTAACCATACTGAAATTTGGTTGAAGGTTCCGCACAAACGTGATAAAACCCGGGTGTTCGACAATGTGAAGCGGGTAATCATGAAGAATAATCATATGGGCTATCTCTTGTCGGCACCGATCCGAGTCAAACTGAACATAAGGAACGCTTGAGGTTCGATATCGACGTTTAGGCGGGTCAGTGTTGGGACCAGCGGACGACTCGTGCGCCATTTTTGGTGGTGCGCTCAGAGGGGTCATTGGGTCCTGAGTCTGATTTCTGAGCACGACCGGGCACCCGCCTTTGGCGATGTGGCGTTTGAGGTGGCTGGTTCCGGCTACTTTGGAACCCATGCTGTATGCGAATGATTGCTTGCATTGCTTGCAGCAAGCTCGTCTGCAACCCGGGCTAACCGTTTCAATGGTGAAGTGTTCCCAGACCATTGACTTTTTCTTCCTGCGTTTGGCGGGTGGGGTTTCAACGTTGTTTGCTTCGAGATACACGGGCTCCATGTGCATCTCCATGTTAACCAGAGCGTTATTCTCGGTTGGAATCGACTCCATGTGAACAAGGAAGAAAAGACCTGGTTTACACATAATAATATATAATAAAAAGATTGAAAATTTGCTTGAACACATTGTTAGATTGGTTGAATAAATGCTTGTAATGAACAAATATATTAAAGATTTGCTAGTAACAATACAAGATGAAGCATACTAGATAAAGCACAAAACCTTAAATTCACATTTGATGCAGGCTAAGGCATAGTAAGAAAGTATCTGTTTAATCATAATTTCACTATAATATTCAACCAATTTCAGGGGAAGGGTAAAAGAGTCATTATGAAAATGAGTATATTGATGTTATGAAACTATGGATAATCATGAACAGACATTCATATATTTTTAATTTAATAATTTATTATGTCAATCAGAAAGGTAAACACAATGTATGTGATAAAAAAGCATGATATTTCATTTTCGTCTATAAATCTTTCACGTTTTTCATTTTTGTCTCTTAAATATATATATATATTTTTATAGCACAGAGACATATAGGGCCACTTGGGGCAAAACTTCCAGTCCAACATATAGCTAACAAAATAAATATAAAAAAAACCTAACTTTTGTTTGAAAAAATAAAAATAAGAATTTGAAGATTCAACATCCATGGGCTAAAAACCAGATCTAGGGTTTCTTCATCCAAACAAATACATGGGCTTCAAGCCCAGACAACTAGCTTACTTAACTTAATACATTGATAACAAACTCAGATAGATAGATAGAAAGATTATTATCAACTAATTAAAATACAAAAACAAGATTCAACCAAATTCAACAAGTAAAAGCATAGAAATCGAAATTAGTGGAAACTGGGGATGATTGTATGTATGTATACCTGAAGAAGAGAAGAGAAGAGAAGAGACGAGAAGAGATGTAATTCCGATGAACCGGAGAAACCGAGATCTAGGAATGGAGGAGGAGAGAGAAGATTGGGCTTCAACCCGATTTGAATTGGACTTTCTTTTCAATTGGTTTGGAGAGGGATAATATTATGAATTTGGTGGGTGGGATAAATAAGTAAAGTGAATTGGGGTCACTTGAAACATAAAATTGTATTGGATATGGACTTTGAGATCCACGGACCATGTGATTATTATTATTATTATTATTATTATTATTATTATTATTATTATTATTATTCATTCCATCGAGAGAGCTAGTAGATCTGGTGCTGCAGCAGCAGCCCATACACACCCACCCACCTCCTTGCTTGCTACTAGGGCTAGCTAGTTTAGTTTAGGAACTTTTTATTATTATTATTATTATAATTATTATTATTTGAAATACAGTTGTATATTTTATATACGTGGCATTGACGTATTTCTGCCTAATGGCATTTCGAAAGTAATATGTAGCTACATAACGTGTAAGATCTGCTTTTAAAAAGCTCCTAAGATGGTTCAAGGCCTAATTCACCTTGTTGTGTTTCATTCAGCTTTAAACGTAAGAATGTATTATATGAGTGAGATTCGAATCAGAAACCTTCAAGTGAAACTAAAGTAAAACTCCTAACCACCTCAATATAGACTTGACATTTAAAATAAATATAAATTAAATGGCTTATTTATTTGGTTAAATGTTTATTTTGTTTGTATTTGATATTTTTTCTCCAACGCAAATTATAGTGTTATTACTAACATTTTTTTATGATTATAAGTACTGCCACTTTTTTCTCTGAAAAACATGAAATTAAAAATTGATATCGAAAGTAGGTTTCAAACATAAAAACATATATGATTTTGAAATTCCAAGTACAACAATCAAACATACATTCTACTCAACTCAAATCATGTGTTATAAAATCCAAATAAGGTGTCAACTCTTTCGGATCTAAACAGCTCATTTATGATTTATCTACATATAGCCTAAGACACTGACATGCTTCAACAAGCATTAAGTTAGGTTATGATCAAGAATTAGATCACAAGGACATTTATGGCTCTAGACGGCAGTTAAACTAAGCATAAAGTAGACTACTCGTACTCTCCATGATTACACTACGATTGGTTGTGTGTAATAGATGATTGTACAATCTTCAGTTTTTATGTAGAACATGGTTCGAATGAAAACCCTAAAAGTTGAGAAACATTTGAAAATGAGTCATTGTTACACCCCTATAAACGAGTAATTAATAATTTTTGTACGGTGATATTTTAATAATTGAACTAATAATAAGAATATTTGTGTAGTGTACTTGTCGGCTGAAGTAAACACAAGCTATTATACTTGGAAATATGAAAATTCCTAAATGCTTAAAAACATGATTATTCACCATTACCTAATATATATAAATTGAAAGTTTGGTGCCGCTAGCATTTTATTGGTCCAAGTGGCGGTCGACATACCGAGCGTAATTGAAACAAATTAAATAAATATCGACAAACCACCACAAATCCCGAGACCAACAACGCTAATATTTTACCGACTCCCACCGCAACGCCCGAGCTTTACCGACCCTTTTGGTTTAATTCCGGTACCCCGACTGAATTGGTGTCAACTCATCGTCGTAACACTCGGGTTTTACCAAGGCACATGTTTCCATGTTGGGGTCTTGTCAGCTGCTCCAGCGCAACGCGCCAGATAGAAAAACTAGTTAGATATATGCAAGAACATATTAATCATTGTTAGAAACATATAGTGTTCATCGGTGAACATTTCAGGTAAACACAAGTTAATACACTTGACAATTAAAGGATAACCAATATATGGGATTTATCTCATAATAGAAGATTACGTGAGACTTTTAAAGATGGCACATTTTGAGAAAATAAATGCCAACAAAACGGAGATTTAGATGATTATTAAACAATGGGTCGCTACGGTTAACAGATACCATGAATCAGAGAGATTTAACTAGCATATCAATCTAATTCCTCAAGCCAGTGACCTTTCAAAATCATTAATTAATTTAAAATAGTTATATTTTTGAATTATGACTTTTTAAGTTTTAACAGCTTAACTATTTGTCTTACATTTTGCAACTCAATGTATACTACATTATATCACAACTCAAACTAGGTAAATTAAGAAATATACATAAATTCACTGATAACACAAATATAATGTTCATGGCGGCGCCGCCTCTCGTAGCACCCTCTTCACCTCTCGCAGCTCCTCACCTAGCCTCCGCACCTCTGCCTCCAACGACGCAATTCTCTCATCCTGTGTAGGCTCCTCCACAGAAGACTCGTGAGCCATCTCTGACAATGGCTCCCCGTTCTGGTTCTGGTTTCGGTTTCTAACCATCGGGCAACCGTCTTTAGCAATATGGCGTTTGAGGTGGCTGGTTCCAGCCACTTTGGAACCCATGCTGTATGCAAATGATTGCTTGCATTGCTTACAACAAGCTCTTTTACAGCCCGGGCTAACCGTTTCAATAGTGAAGTGTTCCCAAACCATTGACTTTTTCCTTCTACGTTTCGCAGGTGGGCTTTCAGCATCGTTTGTTTGGATACCCAGATCAACGGGCTCATAAATAACCAGAGCATTATTCTCATTGAGAACGGGCAGGTCGGTGGTGGGAGCAGCAGAAGACTCGCGAACCATCTTACTGAGTAGAGTTGGAGTGTCTTGGTCCTGGCCCTGGTTTCTAAGCAACACCGAGCAACCACCTTTAGCAATATGTCGTTTGAAGTGGCTGGTTCCAACAACTTTGTAACTGTTGATGTATGCAAACGATTTCTTGCACTGCTTACAGCAAGCTCTTTTACATCCCGGGCCAACAGTTTCAATAGTGAAATGCTCCCAAATCTTTGAGGTTTTCTTACTACGTTTGTTGGCTGGGGCGTTAACTTTTTTTGTTCGGATACCCGGATTTCTTTTTGTTCGGGTTTGGATACCTGGCTCAGCGTGCAGCTCCATATTAACAAGAGCATTATTCTCAGTGGGAACACTAGGTGGGTCGGTGGTGGGACCAACAGAAGACTCGTGGGCACTGATTGGAGTCGGCGGGTCCTGTTTCTGGTTTCTAACCACAACGGCACAACAATCTTTGGCAATATGGCGTTTGAGGTGGCTGGTTCCAACACGTTTAAAACCGTTGATGTATGCATATGAGTTCTTGCATTTCTTGCAACGGGCTCTTTTAATTCCCGGCTTAACAGTTTCAATAGTGAAGTGTTCCCAAACCATTGACTTTTGCTTTGTAGGTTTGACGGATGGGGTTTCAACATTGTTTGTTTGGATACCTAGATCAACCGGCTCAATGAACATCTCCATACAAACCCGCGCATTATTCTCAGCTGGAACACTAGGTGCGTTGGTGGTGGGACCAGCAGAAGACTCGTGGGTCATACTTGCCGGGGTACTGAGTAGAGTTAGTGACTCCTGGCTCTGGTTTCCAACAACAACAGGGCAACCACCTTTAGCAATATGTCGTTTGAAGTGGCTGGTTCCCACAACTTTGTAACCGGTGATGTATGCATATGATTTCTTGCATTGCTTACAGCAAGCTCTTTTACACCCCGGGCTAACAGTTTCAATAGTAAAATGTTCCCAAAGCATTGAGTTTGAGTTTGAGATTTTCTGTTTACTTTTGGCAGGTGGGGAGTTAACATTATTTGTTTGTATACCCGGCTCAACATGCATCTCCATATTAACCAGGTTATTATTATCTGTAGGAATAGAATGTATCAGTTCATCATAACTACGGTATAATATTTGAAATTTTGATGCTAAAATGAGCAAGCTATAATGTAAAGTGTCATCAGCATGTTATACTTAATAAAGTTATACAAGTTTCAAAGAAAGGGTAAAATTGCAATAAATATGAAAACGGACGTATATGCTAATAGGGCGGACATATGTTGTGCCCCCCCTTAAAAAAATCACGCATAGAGATCTCGAGCACCCCCACCCACACACAAAAAAATTGCAATCGCCCCCCTTGAACTTTCAAAACCGAACCAAATGAAATTTGAAAACCAAATTAGATGTTAACCTTTTTTGAACTTGATAATTCTTATTATGCGCAGCGTCCAAATTTAAAGCCTTGGCCTCGGCCCATGACTTTAAACTTTTTTATAAACGAGAAAACAAAGTTAAAAGAAATGGCAAACACATTGCCGCAGAAAACGGATCGCCAGACATGTCTGATGAGAAGCCAGCCGAAATTCCACCCGATCCGAACCAGATTGAATAAAATTATTATACAATGATCCCTAAATCTTTCTGCTGCCCCCATAAAAGAGAAATTCAGGGTCTGCCACGGTATGATATATGTTATATGCTGGGTAAATATGATATAAGAGGTTTTTCTAGGGACAAATGAAATTATAAATCAGCACATTAAGTGTTTTAATTTAATAATAGCAAATGGCAATTACAAGAATAAACACAATTTATGTGATCAACAAACAGAAACATAAAAATTAGCACCCATCCAGCAACTTAGTAAAGAATGAGAGCAAATATTATAGGGGAAAAAAACTGAAAATAAAATTAGGGTAAAGCATATACCTGAAAGAACAGCTGTCCGATCAATTCACCGAGACCTACAAAGATTTCTTCTGGGATTCAAATCGATGATGATACGAATTGGACTTTTTTATTTAGGGTTTGGTTTGGAGCGACGATATTATTTGAGGCGTGGCTGTGTTTTTTAACCGAACTCACTCGAACCCGAATGAACGAATGTCTGGATTCTGGAAAGCCTAAACACGAATAACCCAAACAAGATTAACCTGGGCCGGTTATATGGTCATTTTTTGTCAACAAAAAGCTTCAACAAGACCTAGAAATCCGGAACCCAAAGATTTATTTTATTGTCTTTATAAATATAAATGTCTTTTGCCATTTAAAATATTATGTTTTATAAATTTTACCATTATCATCTGATAATGTATTTTGCTAGGACTTGTCGCAAGCAAATTCGGAAATGAAAGAAGTATACCGAAAGCCTTGGTACTTGTCTGATCAATCACACTTGTGCATAAAACATCTTTTTTTGTTCATCTTACATTTAAACCCAAAACCGAACAACTTGATTATTGGCTGTAGTTAACTTCAAATACATTCCAGACTTGTGGCCTGTTGGTAGGAGGTTTGGGTTCCAGAAAGTAAATCCCACATGTGTCATTTTTCGGTGGATATTGGTAATTAAGGATTTGAGCACGGCTTTGTGTAAAGGTTGTCAGTCTGAATCCTAAGCCCACCCGGGTTTTCGTCCCACCATGTGTTACGCTAGAGAGAGTTATGCTCCTGTGGTGACACACGACTGTCAAGTGACAGTCGTCGGCATGGTTTCCTGGAGGAATGGCCAAGCCAGACTCTAAAACCAGCGTGAGCCCAGCTAAGAGAACATAGTTTGGCCAGAGTGGGACATCGATACTCTTCAAATTTAAAGAGTGCGGTAGCCTAAATACAAGAAATTCGTCGTTTTAAAGGTAGAAAGAAACATAGCTTCAAATGCAATATTGATACAAAGGTTAAATAATCACTAAAAGGTTAATAGGTTAATAATGAAAGTTTTGTAGAAAAATTTAATTATTCAGTTTCTTTCTCATTATTCTATTATATCGTAATGGTAAAACATAAAAAATGTTAAAATCGTTTCAGTTATAACCATAAACAGTTAATCCCTTATATGTAGTATGTTGTAAATAAACCTGTTTTTTAATACACGTTTCTCTCGCGACATCATAGCTTATCTTTTCCTATATTATTGAAACTAGGTTATAACCCGTGTAGTATACGGGGTTGAGAATAAAAAATTAATCAATGTGAGAACTTCATTATCATATCATCTTTTTCATTTTAAATTTATAAAGTTATTATGCATTATATCATTTAGTCATAAACTATCATTTTCAACTTTTTAAAATTAAGGCAAAATTATGCATTCGGTAAACAATTTGTTCAAAACCGTCAAACCACAACCAACTAAAACGAACCATAAATCCGTCAAAACCAGCCCAATTGTTGATCAAGAAATGTGGTGAAAGTAATCACACATAAATAGTTCTCACGCACACACACAAAAGAGAAAAAAAAGGTGTTGTCTTATAACCATGCAGTCTTAAAAGTACATAAATAACCACATAGTCTTACAAACAAAAATAGTGTAGACGATAAGACAAATTCAAAGCTAAATAATTAATACCCATTTGGCATGCCATATCAACTTCTTTCAAAGAGAGCCTAACAATATCCCGTTCTCCATTATGCTACATGTAGAAAACTGAACATCACTAAAGCATGCTAGCTTGTCAATGTTATAGCTTAGATAGCAAAGAATCACCAACAAAAGTCAAAACTTCAGTAATATTAATCAAACCGAAAAAATACACACCCAGTTCATCATTAATCAAGAAACCCAACATGCAAGCTAACAAAAATCATTATAAATCAAACACATTCTTATTTTAGGTTAGCCGTGGCAACAAAAATGTCAAAGCATACATTAAAAATGGGAAAACCACCCACCAAAATCAAGTTTTATTCAGGAGTAATAATAATAAACGGCGCCATAGATTTGTAGAGAACCTTGTTTTAATTCAGTTCCAAGCTCTTGCCCGATCCTATATTTACACCACAAAACACATTATCATTAGTTTGAAGTAATGAATTGAAAAGTTTGCGAGTTTTAGAAGAATATGATGAATATGCTAAATAATTTCATACTGCATAAATTTAAATGGACCGTTTCAGTTTATCATTTATTTATTTTTAAATGTCAAAAGGGGTATGCAATAATATTTAACTAAATTAAAAAAAAGTCCAATGGCTTAAAAGTGACCGAGCATGCAGTCTATCTATTCCTGGTGAAAAAGGTGAGTCACGACTGACGTCGAATAGGTATCTCAGGTCATAGGTGTTCGGCTCAAAATGGGTTCGGGTCAAAACGGGCCAATTTGAAAACGGTTCAATTTGGTTAGGGTTATCCAAAACATGTTTAAGTCATAATTGGTCATGGCTAAATTCATTTTAAGGTCATGACCAAAATTTTCAGGTCAAAACAGGCAGTTTTAGAAAAGAAAAAAGAAACAATATTTTATATTAATATGTCTATAAGCAAGAACCAAGTACCAAAGCAGATCCAACAAAATATAATTCAAAAGGATTTCTATGACCCAAGACATGAAAACATCAAATCTCTTTGTAAGCTAAAATTATGATAACCCAGTAATATCTTTCGAACATCAACACTGGCAAATGATAAATTTGACACGTTAATTGAAAATGATGTGTGATATGTTTACTAAAATCAACATTTTGACCCGCTTACTAAAATTATAATTTTGACCCGTTGACTAATATTGATAAGTTTGACCCGTTTAATAAAAATGAGGAGTTTGACCTTATCTTACCTTAAGATCTACCTGAATGGAAACATTGGCTCGCTTTGACACAACTCCATTTTGGTCAGAACCAAACCTGATCCATTGCCAAAAAGTGACATAGTTGCTACAACATTGTTTCCAATTGTTCCTCAAATTAAAGCACATTTAACTTTCTTGAAATGATTACATGATATGAATATTGCAGCCATACATTGCAAGGCCATGCTCACTAAGACAGGTCCATAGAAAGATCAAGGGAATTTTTAGTGCAAAAAACTTACCAACCATATGTGACAAATGATCTTCTGCATGATGAAACGCATCCAAGTTCCTTATTTAGCTTGTTTCACACCCATGATGCTAAATGTATTGATTCTTTTACAAAAAGTTTATGCACACCTGCAATTTTAAGAAGAATTAAACAAAAAAAATTAAAATAAATTAAATTGAAAACAACCATCATGCAACTACATAAAGACATTTTGTAAATAAAATTATGTACAATTAAGTTCTCATATCGGGGCGTACGCCAATAAGTAAAATGAAAATCATACTTCTTGTAGCACAGAATTAAGTTCTCATATTGGGTCGTACACGGGTACACCAATAAGCCACATACCCACTATAAGGTGATTTGCTAATGACTCAATGCATAAAAAGGCGTTTTGTAAATAAAATTGCTAATTACTCAATACATAAAATGCATTTTGTAAACAACCAATTCAAGATTCATAAAAGCCAATATGTTTTGATATAAAGCATTGATATAAACGAAAACAATTGAAGTCATAACCTTAAAAGTGCATCCACCAGTAAAAGAGCTTTATAATGGGCTTCTATAATCAAACTTGGAGCCTGGATACCAATATATTACAAGATTTCAAGATCTTAATCACTACAAGAAAAGATAATATTTTTTTTCTAAAATATAAAGGAACATATGGAAATCAAGATGTTTATTTACCACCAGTCTGACCAATCTTAGATATAAAGCATCATCTCCGCCACTAAATGCTCGAAGAAGAACCTCTTTAAGACATTCTACTTGGCATATAAGAACTTTGTGGGGATAAGTCACCTACATTGTAAACTAAACAAACTTGATAAATACACAATAAGCCTCTGTACGTACTAATCGAATTAAATAAGTAGATATCCAAACTTCAAAGCAACAATTTAAGTTAATATAAACAATGTTACTTTTTTCTTATTGTTTAATAGGCATATGGCCTCTAACAAAATTATCATACTGAAAAGATAGTGTCTTTTGTATAAACTAATAACAGATTTCAATTTACAAATTAGAAAATAGTAGATGATAGGTTGGTTTGATACCTCACGACAGAATGAGATGAAATAGCCAATTTCCCAGGTAATTATATGACGGTTTAAAACCAAGTCATTGTTTTTCAAATTTAGACGTTTTCAATGAATGTGACAGTAATCTAAAAAATAGAACTGCAAATCTATGAATGTAACTGTAAATAAGAAAATGGCTTACCTGTAATTGATATCGCTGGATAATTGATGCAGCAAATGATGAATATACCATACCCATCATGAATCGCTACGACTGAATTAATCGGCTTGGAAAAATTAGGGTTTATCAATAATACCCATCAATAAAAATTGGGATTAAGAACATCATATGCAAACCAATCTGTGAGGAAAATCGTTGAAGAAGATTCGTGATTCGTGATTAAGAGTAACGTATGAATGCAGTTGCCAAAGAAATAGGGATTTAAAGTTCTGTGTTCCTAAACATACATACTGCCTTCTGGCCATGACAAATGTCATAATAATATGAAGTTAGAATTAAAAGGAGGGCTGCTCTGAATAAGCCAGGTGTCCAAAAAGAGTTTGTTTTTTTATAATAGTAGATATAACCAAATTGAGCATATAAATATATAATGACTAGTTTTTATCCTCTATGTTATGGGGGTTGTTTTATATTATTTCTTTTTAATATTTATTTATTTTTTGAATTTTTATTTTTTATCGTATGAAAGTTAATAATATACTTATGGTTTGATGATAAATTGTTTAACAAATAAATGAGATGTTATAACCCAGTTTAAAAGCAATTGGATTTGATGAGACCCAAGACTCATTTATTTTTTACTATAAAATTGGCTTTTTAATTATAAACAATTGGTTTTTTAATTATAAATAATATATATCTCTTTTTAAATAAATCAGATATTAATTTTTAGTATATCCATACTTTATAGGATTTTTTTATAAAATATTTGATGAAATTAGTTTTTAATTTAATGAGATGTTATAACCCGTTTAAGAAATATATGGGTTTGATGAGACCCATACACGTGAATTCGGGTCAAATGTATGAGAAGTCTCCATTTAAAAATCAAACAAATTTGGTGACTCCAAAAAAAGAGGGAGTGACCACATCGCGACACGTAAGATTTTTATGATTTCATTTATATATATTATAGATATGATAATTACTTGAGAAAGCAATTGAAAATTCAGTGGAATAAGAAATATTGCGTATAACCAGTTACCATCACAAAAATTAACTTCAAAAATATAAAATAACCTAATTAACCCGACTAACTAGAAACTCGATTAACCCAAACCTTACAAAGGCAAACATTAATAGGATCAGGTTACATGCCAGATTAAAAAAAAAAACCGACTGACCTGACCAATTAACCCAAAACCTGATTAACACTCCTACCCTTCTCTCATTTGTAAGGTCAAAGATCTCAAAATCTTCTTTAATCACTTTAGATGTCTTGTTTCAAATTTCATTTTAAGACTCATAATTGTATTAAGAAATTCATCGGTTTTAAATTTAATTAATGCAAGAAATTGATGTTTACAACAATTAAGTGTGCTAGAGGTATGAGTTTTACAATGGACCACTTACCTTAAGCTAGTTGAAGTTCCAAACGCTTTATAATTTGATTTCAAATTTCAATCATAAAGAAATGATGTTGAGAATCCAATTAGAAGCAACTGAATAAGGACCTTAACAATATTCGGGTGAGAATTATATAAGTTTCTTGAATAGATTACTCGTATCATGGATCGGAAGTCAGCTTCAGTAGATCTTAAAGGAACATTTAGTTATTTCTTACATGTCCAAGAAATGAGGATCTCCCCGAGCATAATTAACAAAATAACTAGTAACAGATTACCGGGTATCTAGACAAGAAGCCCAATCAGAGTCACAAAAGGCTTCCAGCTTGAGATAAGAGGAATTATTGAAAAATAACCATTTGGTATAAGTTACTTAATACATAATGAATGGAATGTATGGTGAAAGTGATCCAAAGAATGATTAAAGTAGTTCCATGTATGCACGTGAAGAAGCCATGTCATTTATTTAATTTAAGTTTATTTAAGTTTGAATTATTCAAATAATGTAAAACGGCTCTAAGGGGTGTTTACCTATTCTCTAGGGCTGTTAGGAATATTCTCCTTTATGGAGATATTCTCTCGTACTTATGGCTTTAAATAAGGCTTCTTCCTCGGTGGTATGTATCAGAAAAACTAAGTATTCAATACAAAAGTGAACTACTTCATTATCTTTTTGTGCTTTCTATCTTTTGCCTTCCTGATTCCTTGCTCTATACCAACATTTTTGGTATCAGAGCCACCCCAACACCTTACTAGTTCACTCTGCGCACTCAAAAAGCTCCATGGCTGATTCCTCCAATCTGTCTGCAACCACCAACACTGCTGTTATTCCCGTTTTCAAAGGAGATGGTTACGAACATTGGAGTCTTCAAATGAAGACTATTCTCAGATCAAAGGAGCTGTGGGATGTTGTCTACCTTGGTGTAACGGTTGCTGGTTCTGGTGCTGATAACAACAGAGAAACAAAGAAGAAGGATGCCCAGGCGATGGCTATGATTCAGCAAGGTGTGCATGATAGTATATTCTCTCGAATAGCTGCTGCTGACTCGGCCAAAGATACATGGGATATTCTGCGGATATAATTCCAAGGGGACTCTCAGGTCCAATTGGTGAAACTTCAGGGCCTTAGGCGGGCCTTCGAAAACTTAAGCATGGAAGAAGAAGTAGTTGGAGATTTTTTCTCTAGAATAATGAATAATGTTGGACAACAAAGGTCCTACGGTGAAGAAATCTCTGACCTTAAAATTTGACTATGTCATTCCTTCAATAGAAGTGACATATGATCTTGCTGAAGTGACTCCGGTGAAACTAATGGGACTTCTCCAGTCTCAAGAGGAATGCATTAACTTCAGACTCTCTCCAGAGAAACCAAACAAGGTGGTTGAAAGGCTTGATGAGCAAGCCCTGATGGCTATGCAGGATCAAAACAAGAACGTGAGAGAGTCAAGTTGGAGAGGTCGTGGTTGAGGATCACCCCGTGGAGAGGTGCAAGTCGAGGGAGGGGCCCTCTCGACAGAAGTAAGGCACCACAATGCTTTGTTTGTAAAAAATTCGGCCACCTTAAAAAGACTGTTGGTACAACACTGACGAGCCCAGATCAATATTGCTGATGAAAGTGATGAACAAGTTGAAACAGAAGAACCTCACCTCCTTGTGGTGAGTATAACTCAGCCTGAAGGAACCCATGAAACTCAATCAAGAGTGGAACTATGATTGATGGATTCGGGAGCTTCGAATCATATGACTTGGAACCGTGAGAGTTTCATTGACTTAAACGAGTCTTTCAGGCTAAGTGTCTGTTTTGGAGATAAGAAGACAGTAAAGGTTGAAGGCTAAGGTATTATGCTCATGTACACTAGTGGAACTAATTTCAAAGTTTTAGAGAATGTCTATTATGTTCCTGCCTTGGCTTACAATTTACTAAGTGTTGGTCAGTTTATGAGGAGGGGATACTCATTACTCTTTGATGATGGTGTTTGTACAGTTCGAAACAAGATCTCTGGAAAGAAGTTACTTCAAGCCCCTTTTGCAAAAAATAACATGTTTATTGTTGATACATCATGTTTACTTACTATGGAAGACCAACGAAATCCAAAGATAAATGGTGAGAGCCTCAAATGGCACTACCGATTGGGTCATCTCCATTTTGCATGAATAAAGGATTTAAGTGACCACAAGCTGGTCCAAGGCCTTCCAAAAGTTAATGATGGCATCTCATGTGAATCATGCATCGCATGCAAGCATGCACATACACCATTTAAAGCCAACTCCACTCGTGCAAAAGCAAAGCTGGAACTCGTTCATACTGACCTGTGTGGCCCAATGCAGACACCAAGTCTGGGTAAGAGCCTTTATTATTTATTGATGACCTAACTCGAATATGTTGGGTGTACTTTGTTACAAACAAGAACGAAGCCTTTGAGAAGTTCAAAGTCTTCAAGGCCATGGTAGAAAAAGAATGCAGCTTACCCATCAAGACCCTCAGATCAGATCGTGGGGGAGAATTCTGCTCTCATGAATTCAACAAGTTCTGTGAACTAGTCGGCATCAAATGAGAACTCACTGTGGCTTACACCCCTCAACACATCGGGGTCGTTGAAATAAAGAACCTGACCATTATGAATTTGGTGAGGAGCATGCTGCATGAACGTGGTTTACCAAGGTGTTTTTGGGCAGAAGCCGTTGCCACTACTGTATACACCCTAAACATGTCACCCATCAAGGCTCTAACCAAGCAGACTCCATTAGAAGTCTGGTCCCATTAGAAGTCTGGTCAGGTAAAAAACCCTTTGTCTCTCACTTGAGAATTTTTAGTTGTGTTGCTTATGGTTTGGTACCCCCACAACTTAGAAGGAAACTAGAAGATAAATCAGAAAAATGCATCTCTATAGGGTACCTTAACCAAGGGAAAGGGTATCGATTATATAATCCCATCACCAAACATTTCTCTGTCAAAAGGGATGTAATATTCCTAGAGGATACTAAATGGTGTTGGGATTCTACTGGGTCCACAGAAAGCAAGTCATCCCTTGACCCTTTTACATTTGATATGACCACTCACAACCCTAACCCCAATGAAGAGTCAACATCACCTCATGCCCCTACCACTATTGACAACTCTCTTACCTCTCCTTTATCTATATAAGATCCTAATACCTATACTCTCAACAACCAAACCCACGTGACTAACCCTATAAAAAGACAATAAAAAAAACCCTCTTGGTTAAAAGACTATGTCACTAGTGATGGTACCTCTGATGATGAGGTACATGAATGCCAGTTTGCACTTACCCTATTAAATCCAATCTCCTTTCAAGAAGCATCAAAGTCAAAAGAGTTGTTGAAGGCTATGGATGCAGAGATGTCTGCCATAACTCGAAACAAAACATGGGAATTGGTAAGAATTCCTCTTGGGAAGAACTTAGTGGGGGTTAAATGGTTGTTTAAACTCAAGCAAGTATCAGATGGGAAAGGTGTCAAGCACAAGGCCAGGTTAGTAGCCAAGGGCTACTCACAACAAACTAGAGTCGATTTTCATGAAAATTTTGTTATGTATAGCTGCATGTAGGGGATGGGTCATCCATCAAATGGATGTCAAGTCTGCGTTCTTGAACGATGACTTAATTGAAGAAATTTATGTAAAGCAATCTGAAGGATTTGTGATTTCAGGAAAGGAAGACATGGTGTACAAGCTACACAAAGCTTTGTATGGCTTGAAACAGGCCCCATGTGCATGGTATGCCAAAGTTGACGGGTATTTTTTTCAACATGGGTATGTTAGAAGTGATAATGAGCCAACTCTGTATGTTAAGAATGATGGTGCAAGTAATATCATTTATGTTTGCTTATATGTTGCTTATATGTTGACGATAAGAGATTTTGTTGAGAGCATATCCAACAAAATAGCACTCATCGGCATTTTCAGCAAACTTAGGATCTGGCTGAGCACCTGTATGGGGTAAGGTGCATGCACATCCAAATGTTTTGAAATAGTTTACTTGCAACTTTGTCTTGTAGTAGACTTTTAAAGGATTCTTCTTCAAGCTTGTAAATGATCACACTGTTTTGTATGAAGCAAGCAGCATTGATTGCTTCACCCCAAAAGAACAAAGGAAGTTTGGAGTCTGACAACATAGTTCTAGCAGCTTCGATCAGTGTTTGGTTATGACGTTCAGCAACTCCATTTTCTTGTGGAGTGTATGGTGCACTGAATTGGCGATCTATTCCATTTGAATTGTAGAAGTTATCAACAGTCCTGTTACAAAACTCTGTCGCGTTGTCGCTTCTGATACACTTCACCTTTTTGTCTGTTTGCCTCTCCACAAGAGTAATGAACTTGATCAAAATCTAAGTGGTTTCATTCTTATGCCCTAAAAGGAAAGTCCAACTGAAACGAGAATAATCATCAGTAACCACAAGACAACAGGCTTTTCGGCCGATTGCTAATGGATGGATAGGACCAAATAAATCCATATGTAACATTTGTGTTAGTACACGGCTTTGCGTCTCAAGTCTTTGTAATTATCGTTTTTGTATTTATCATTTATTAATGTAAAAGTTATTTATAGTAAGTTAAGTTAGTTCGTTAAAAGAACAGTCTAGTTCGTTAAGGATGTTTAATGAACTAGACCTTAAATTAAATTTCCTCCTGATTCGTTAAGGATGTTTAATGAATCAGGAGGCGGTTCGTTATTATTTATTATCTATTGTAATGTAACAAAGCAGGAGTCTAGTTCGTTACGGAATGTGTAACGAACTAGACATGTCTTCTATATATAGTGGGTTCCTCCACTGTTTAATTTAAGTTTTGAGTTAACATATTGAACCTCTGTCCGTTTATACTCTCGATCACAGCTTCACATCTTTAATCTATTACTTAATATATACACACCTAATACAACTAATACTAATATATATAATTGATAATCTATAACTAAAATCATGAAATAGATCCGTTAATCGTTTATTAAGCTTTAGATCTGAGATCCAAGGCTTTCACAAGTGGTATCAGAGCTTTCGGGGATTCGATTGCTCTTGATTTGTATGTTAATTTGTTAAGGACTGATAAGTATTAATTTGGTATTATTTTGTTTTTGGTTTGTTTTTGATCAAATTCACTTTTGAATTGATCGGATATGGATTAAGTTTGGTTGATTTGTTGTTTGGTAAGGTATTGGGAAGGTTTGGTGGACTGGATTTGGTAATTGGATTGAGTTTGTGTTTGGTTTGGATCTGAGTTTTGGCCGAAACAGGGTATTGATTTGGACAAATTGGATTTGTGTTTGAGTGAATTGGTTTACGAGATGGTTTGATTTGGGTTCGCGTTAAGTTTCCGAGTAATTTGATATATTATTTGAGTGATTTGGCGTGATAATGAGTTTGTATTACGAATTTGGGATTTGGTTTGGTGTTCTTAGTTTTCCAGAAATCTAGAAAATGGTGATGAAGATTTGAAGATCTTCATCACCTGTTGAAGACTCTTCTTCGTTAACCTAATTCATTATAGTATTTCATTAACTTTAATCCAATTCGTTACTCAGTTCGTTAGTAAGTTGATTCATGTTCTCTAATTTGTCAGACAAGTTTTATGATTCGTTACCCTCGAATCTAACAAACTTTTGCCACATGGCAAAAGTTGTCAGCGTTTGTTATAACCGTTTTAGCAAAATGATTCGCTATAATTGATTCGTTATCAACTGTAGCAAGTTCGCTATCTTAATTCGTTACTTTGAATCAGAGATTCGTTATCTGATTCGTTAAGTTGATATTCTGATTCGCTAAGATTTCACTTAGTGATTCGTTACTTAATTCGTTAAGTAAACTTTGTGATTCGCTACCTTGATTCGTTACTTTGAATTTGGTTTCGTTAACCTGATTCGTTAATATAATTCGTCAAACTGATTTGTCAATTTGACCTGATTCGTTGACTCAGTTCGTGTGACACTGTTCCAGATTCGTTACATAAACAATTTTTAATTCGTGATAATTAATTCGTTAAACACTGTTCACAATTCGTTAACCTTACCGTTCCCAGTTCGTTTAAGATATTTTCAAGTTCAACCCTTGAAGTTTGATTGTCTTGTTACTTATCAAGATGGCTGGTTTTTACGCGTTAGCTTCTCAAAACGTGCTCATGTAGCAAATGTTACAGTTGGACACTGAAATTGGATCTCATTCCAAGTTTCCTCGATTGATGAAGTTTAGTGACTTTGCTAAATGGGAACCTCGTTTTCGTGCTCATTTGGGTTCTGTTCACCCTGATTGTTCTTACTTTTTGGATGAAGTGTATAATGTTCCAATGATTGGAGATGAAACAATTGGATTTACACCTAAAGCCATTTTACAATATTCTCAAGAAGAAAAGAAAGCTTTGGAAGTTGAAACGAAAGCATACTCAACTCTTACAATGGCATTACATGAAAACAGATTTCATCAAGTTGGTAGCATTAAAATTTGTGCTTCGTTGTTTCAACACATTCGTATGAGAAGTATGGGTAACACTGCAGAAAGCAAAAAGGTGATGTTAAAATTTCAATTTAGAAATTTTAATTTGCTTAAAGGTGAGACTGTTGAAGAAATGACAACACGATTTAATCATCTGATAGCCGAAATGGACAAGATGAAGATGGAACCTTCTGAAAGTGATAAGACTGATACCATCAAGAGTGCTTTACCGAGTTCTTACTCGACTTTCTTAATGGTGTTGAAATAGAATAATTATTTTAGTAATGAAGATTTGACTGCGACTGAGTTCATGCAAAAGATTGAAGCTCGTGAATATGATCTTAGGTGTCAAAAGTATTCTAAGGATAATCAAGATCCAGCTTTTTATGGTGGGAGTATGCCTTTGAGTTCAACAATTTCTCCAATCACTGGATTTCTTACACAAAATGCAAGTGACAATGCTACAACTATCTATAGTGATCCACTTGCTTGTTTCTACGCTGCTGGAAGTTCTGGATCACCTGGTGCTTCTGGTTCTTCTGGAGGATCTGATAATTCAACTATTGCAAATCAATTCTCAGCTCAACCGAATGCGAATATGAAGGAGGCTGAACAAAACTTTGCTTTCTTGTCTGCCTTCATGACTTCTTATGAGAATTTGGTTGGTAGTAAAATTGCCACAAGTGATTTAACTGATGAAGATTATGACCAAATCGATCCTGATGATTTGGAACTCATGGATTTGAAATGGAATATTGCTATGATCATCAGAAAGGTGAAAAAGTTCATGCAACGAACTGGCAAAGATCTTCCATCATTAAATAAAAAGCTGGGATTCGATAAATTGAAAGTTAAGTGTTATAATCGTCAAGAGTTTGGAGATTTTGCTAAAGAGTGTGATAAACCAAAGAAGGAGTATATTGGTCCTAGAAATCAAGATCGAAGTTCAGTTTGAAAAAATGGGAATGATGTTGTTAAGTCTTCTGGAACCAAACCATCTTCTTCTGTATCACAAGCTATGATGTCCAACATGGATGGAAATGATTGGTCACAAAGATTGCTATGCAATGACAATCAAGCTAATCTGGCTAGGGCTGTGCAATGGTTCAGAACCGCGAGAACCGAACCGGAATCGAAAATGAGTGAAAAGTAGAACCGGAACCGGAACCTATTATAATAAACCGGTTCGGTTCCCGAACCGCTAAAGCCGGTTCTCGCTAAGCGGTTCTGGCTAGAACCGTTTCGATCATTTATTTATCAAATGAGTTATGCAAACTTTGCAAATTGCAAAACAAGTTTATACAGTTGTATGTCTTCTTTCACGGTAAAACTAATTCATATTACAACATGAATATCCGTTATTAAAACCTAACTGTTGAAGTTAAATAAATCATTAGCAACGATAGATTAATGGAAGATCATATCATTTTATATTAAATTACCTTGATAGCTTATATCAAAATTGATCATGGTTGCTAGTTCTTGAACGAAAAGAAAGAAGATTTGAATTAAAAAATGATTGAATGGATGCCGGTTAATAAGTTACTTTATAAAAAATGGGGATTGGTAAATTTATTTAAAACGTTTTGAATATTCTGATTCTTCGGTTCCAAGTCTAGAACCGCCGGTTTTACCCGGAACCGAACCGGGAACCGTTTAATGCAAATTATGAGAACCGAGAACCGAACCGGTACACACATTAGCGGTTCTGAGGCACCGGTTCGGTTCCGTTTCCTCGGTTCTGACGGTTCCGAACTGTTTTTTGCTCACCCCTAAATCTGGCTATGTTCGGGTTAAATGAAACTTTCCAAGATGCAACTGGGAGTGAGCTATCTTTGACAATGATACTGAGTCTGATTCTGACGACTCGTGTGAAAAACTTCCAACTACTTTTGCTTGCATGGCCAAAATCAATGAGGTTAGTTCTTCTGTCTCTTGTATTGAATGTGAAAAGAAAAAGCCTAAGTTAGAATCTTTGAAAAATCACAATGACTGTTTAGTGAAAGAAATTACTTCACTTAAGGATACTTATCGAAAATCTTTAGAATCTCAAATGAGATCTAGGGAGAAAATTGAAGCCTTGTCAATAAGTAGTCATGATCTCAAAGCTGAGTTATCTTTTAAAATGACGATTAACGATAAAAAATTTCAAGAAATCTTGAAACATCGTTCTAAGATAACCGAGCTTGAGAATGTAGTTCTTGAGTTGAAAAACATTTAGAAACTCATCATTTTTGCTAAATGAGATAATCGAAGTATCTGGCAAGAAAAAAGATTCTAAAAGGGTATAGGTTTTGTTGAAATTCCACCACCGTTTTACAATGATTATACAGCAAATCCTTTTGCTAGAAAAGAAGAAGATGTGATTGTGAAAGAATCTGTAGTTTCAGACTAACCTAAACCAGTGAAATCTGAAAATGTTAAAGTCCAAACTTCAACTCAAAAACCTCATGTTGAAAGCAACAAAGTTTTTGTTGAGAATGTTGATAAAGTCATCATTGAGGATGTGTTTGAACCTGAAGTAATACACAAAAACCAGAACATTCCAAGTTCTAATCACATCCTTTGTGAACCTCATAAATTTAAGGAGGCCGTGTATGGTTCACACACAACACATGTGAGAAAAGAAGATCAAGTTAAAGTTAAACCAGTGAAGGCTAAGAAATCAGAAAAGCTTAAAATTTCTGATGCATATTTGATGCTTTTTATCAATCCTAATGTTTCTAAGCCATCAACTGGTCGTGTATTTAAATTAAAAGGAATAGAAACGATGTTCACAGAGAAAGACATTCCGATTAGCATTATCAAACCGGAACTGATTGAAAGTGTCTTTCACAATGAAACCTCCAAGATACAAGATCTTGAACGTCAGTATGCTTCTGCCAAAACATCAAACACATCAGACCCATTGATTAAAGCTAAACAAGTATTAAAAAATGCTAAGAAAGTTCAGTTTGTGAAATCTACTGAAACTGACACTTTGCAAAGTTTTTCAAACTGCTCTAATCTTGATTTTTATTTGAAAAAGAAATTGATGTCGTCTGATGATTTGGTCAAGAGTTTTACTAAGAACGTGAGTCATCAACCTTCTGTGGCATCTGTTTTTTCTAAATCTCAAAATGATCGTGTGGACATGCGAAGTTGTTTTCTTTGTGGTCAACAAGGTCATGTTGTGAGAAACTGTGGACAGAAGAAATCTCATAATCTTCATCCATTTGTCAAGGACCAATCGAAACCGGTTCTTGTGATAAAGGAGATTTTGAAGCGACCTTTGTCGTGTGATGATGATACTCACATCATGTTTTCAAATGTGAATCCACGTAAGGTAATTCATGTGAATGAAACTTATGGTCAAGTTAAACCGAAGTTTGTTCCAACTGAGCCAATATGCAAGAACGTGAACTCAAAAGTTGTTCAAGCGGCTGAGACGAAATTCTAAAAGGCCTGTAACTTATTCTCAAATTGCTTATCAACAACTGAATTCGGCTAAATTTGTTTCTTCCCATGAAACTCAAAAGGCGCCCAAGACTGAGGCTTGGGCTGCCTTTTTGAACTAATCACTTTTACTTTGTGTGTAGGGTACATCCAAGAACATGTCTGGTGAAACTGGATAATGGATAGTGGATGTTTTCGTCATATTACTGGAAATCTCGACCTCTTAACAAATGTGAGAAATATTCAAGGAGGTTATGTGGCTTTTGCTGGGAATTCTGGGGGTATGATTCCTTCAGTTGATCATTCAAGATTTGATTCCAAATTTGGTTATTGATCAAGCTTTAGTAGATGATGTGTTACCGCTTGAGCATATGACTGTTGACACTGTACAAAGGATGAAGATTTATAGGAAAGATCCTCCCCGGACTAAACATTTGATTGGTTATTTGGTGAATCCGAATTATGTATGTCCTGACAATGATCGCTGGATCCACGATGACTCGTATTCTGAGCATGAGGAAGGTCAAGGTGGGAATGATGGTGATGGGGGTGATGATAATGATGGTGGTGATGGTGGTAATGGTGGTTATCCAACTCAACAACAACATGTTGATGCTGAGGCAGCTGTTGTTGCAGCTGCTGAGCGTGAAAGAAAAGGAAAGGAATTAGCTGGTGAAGGATCCTCGAAACGTCGAGTGACTGCTAGAGCTGGTATATTATTTGGAGTCCAGCCACCAAGGTCGTCCATTATTCATCACCCGGTGGTGCCATTTACTACAAGCACCCCGGAACTTACATTGACGACCACACTCACATCTGATCCTTGGCTTGTTATGATTCCTCAATCTGTTTTATCTACATTACCAAGACCTACGTCTGTTACTTCAGTGGTTTCTCCAACACCGATGATGATGTCTCCACCACCTATGGATATTTCATTTATGAGGCTCAATCGTCCTCAAGGTCCAGTTCAGCCCATCCCTCCCTCGTTTCATGCAATGTCTCAGGATCAGCAGATGAATATGGTTTTGAGTTTACTTCATCTTTATAAAAATCAAATGTCTGTTGATCTTCTGAATCAAGAGCGTTTAATGGAGAATCAGAAGAAGCTGCTAAGTTATGTTTCCTTCCGCCAAAAAGAGACAAAGGCCCCTCGTGAGATTGTTACATCTTAGGGGGTGAAGATAAAAGAGCAAGAGGATCTTATCTTGCAGCTGACATGCAAGGACGACACAATTAAAAAGCTTAAGAACGATGATGAAGATCAAGATGCGTCAGGTACCGGAGGAAGTGAGCCGAAACAAACTCAAGGCTCATTCTCTGGTGCTGGTACGAGTGCTGTTGGTGATTCGAGAAAGCAGATAATTGTTTATCGTGATTATACAGCTGCTAAACCCATTGAGATGATCAAGGCTAATACTGTCATCTTTGTTGATGGTATGGGGGTGGTTAGAAGCATTGTTAATGCTAATGAGATTGAAGAAGGACAATTTGATGAAAGGTCCCTAACACGAGAGAAGATTTCTATACTGCTTTGTCTAAACGATGATGACTTAATTGTGTTAGAGGCTAAGGACGATGTGGAGGTTGAGAACGATGAAGAGATCTCAAATGATCCAACTATTGAGATGAACACGTCCTTTATTTATGAAGACAAGGAAGTGGAGATTGAGGACATGACTGCTGAGGAATACCCTGATTTATTTCAACACACTAATTTTGATCAGGGTGCTCCTATATTTAATGAAGAAACCGTCAAAGCAGCCGAATACCATCTGGATAAGGTATCAAAGGGCAAGAATGTTGTTGATACAAGATTTGATTCCATACAAGATCTGACTATTATAGATATTCAGAGATGGTTTGCTTATCGGGACAAGAAAGCTCGTAAGATTATTGATGCATATCGTTATGTGGATAAAGAGTAGAAGATTGAAGCTGTCGCTCGTGCTCAAGCTAATCAGATGACATCCTTTAAGGCCATATCTAAAGTGCGAGTGACATTATTTCATGGCTTTATGATTCCGATTTAAAGGTCTGTATTATCAAATGGGAGAACGACATCCAGTATTATGAAAAGATTACTGATGTTCTCTCATTACCGCGTTGGGGTGTTCGGACCCTCGCGTGTCGACCTTTCATGAACCGTGGGGGAAATCGACATGCAGATTGGTTTCATCAACATCTGCTGTTCGAGGTCAACCATGGGTTTAAATTTTTCAAGACACAGGTTCCAACTCACAAGCATATTGATGAGATTGATCCAAGGATGGGTTGGAGAAAGTTGGTGCTTAACGTAAAGCCTCCAAATATAATGAAGCGTGTATCGGTAAAGACGCTAAATCAACATATGTATTTATCTTTCAACCGCTGGTATTACGAAAATCGAACTGGCGAGGCCGTTATTGTGTTGGGTAAGGGCTTAAAGACCGAGCCGATAAAGATCATTGATCCGATGTGACTCGTGAACTTGACAGAGACCAACAATGACGTGTTATTCAAGAATAAGATATTAATTGAGCGTCGTGAAGACTATGACCAAGCAATGCAATTTAAATGCGTTGTTCGTGTTTGTCATGAACATGGTATTCACAGCTGCAGAGATTGGCAGACCAAACTCATCAAGTAATTTGAAGACAAAGATCTTAAGACGAGGGGGGTGTCTGTTAGTACACGGTTTTGCGTCTCGAGTCTTTGTAATTATCGTTTTTGTATTTATCGTTTATTAATGTAAAAGTTATTTATATTAAGTTAAGTTAGTTCATTAGAAGAACAGTCTAGTTCGTTAAGGATGTTTAACGAAGTAGACCTTAAGTTATGTTTCCTCCTGATTCGTTAAGGATGTTTAACGAATTAGGAGGCGGTTCGTTATTATTTATTACCTATTGTAATGTAACGAAGCAGGAGTCTAGTTCGTTACGGAATGTGTAACGAACTAGACCCCGTCTTCTATATATAGTGGGTTCCTCCACTGTTTAATTTAAGTTTTGAGTTAACATATTGAACCTCTGTCCGTTTATACTCTCGATCAAAGCTTCACATCTTTAATCTATTACTTAATATATACACAACTAATACAAATAATACTAATATATATAATCGACAATCTATAAGAGTAATCATGAATTAGATCCGTTAATCGTTTATTAAGCTTTAGATCAGAGATCCAAGGCTTTCACAACTTGAAGAATGGAATCTATGGAGTTGACCGTCTTGGGCTTGTGAGGGAGCTTGTGTTGCTTGCATTTAGAGCACGAAATGCATTTTTCATTGCAAGAGAAAGTTTTAATAGGCAATCCCCTCACATGCTCACCTTTGACCAGTTTGCTTAAGTTTTTAAAGTTTACTACGTGGCCAAGTCGTCTGTGCCATAGAGATGAGTCGTTCTCCGAGGCCTTAGATATTAAAAATGAAGCGATCCTAGGTGAGTAAGAGTTATTCATGTCCAATATATAAGCATTATTGTACCTTGGAGTACGCATCAAGATTCATTCTTCAGGGACTTTGAAACCTGGTTTTAAGATCAAGCATTCATTTTATGTGAATAAAGTGGAGTATTGTCGATCACAAATTTGTGAGACACTAAGCAGATTGTGATTCAATTGCTCCACCAAATTTACGTGATCAAAGGTCAGGATTCCATTTGACACTCTTCCCCTCTTTGTGATGTTTCCTCCCATGTCACTTGCAAATTAAACGTGTCCACCATCAAACGGTCTAACGTCGAATTGTAAGGACTCCACCCTTGTCATGTGTCAGGTGCAGCCACTGTTTAGGTATAAAATACTGTTGACTCACCTTCTTGACTGACCCTACACACATTAACAATTTAATTAGACATAGGTTCCCGAGACTTAGTTGTCTCAGGAAAGTCGACCACAAATTTACCAAATTTTATTTTCTTGTCACTAATCATGAAGTGTTGGAATGTGTCAGAATCAGAAGTACCGTCCTTAGGAACCCATGCAGATGCAGGTTTCCTAGTTTAAGAAGACTTTCTGGACTGTCTTTTTCTTGGTTTCAAAACAAAATCCTTAGATCTTTCAATCTTCGGGTATCTTTTCCTGTTTCTTTTTGGTGAGTTCTTTGAATTTTTCTGTGTTAGAACTCCTTTTTGCTTTTTCCCTTTTGGTTATCCAAAAAGGTGGTTTACTTGTTTTTTGGTTTTGGATCTCACATCCATTTCACTGGCATAACTATCAGATTGATCAGTTCTTGTTTTTGGGCTTGGTGTAGCTTTAGAACGGAACTTATTAAACTGATTTTTCATTTTTTTTGTTTTATATGACAGTTCTTGCAATGTCTTGGAACGTGAGAGTGGTTACCACAAACAAAACAACATTTTATTTTTTGAATTCCTATAGAACTCATCAGAACTATAATCTACATGTTGTGGGGAAAAAGGTGATGCTTGGAAAGGAACATAGAGTTTATCATATATGTAACCTCGATCATCAAAAACATTTGAATAGAATGAACTAACATAATCTTGTTGACGACAACCGTAGTAATTATTATCAAAACGATTGTATAATTGAGGTTGATAATATTGATTAGTTGATTGAAAGAAAGAGTTTTTGTGAGGTGGGACATACATTTACTAGATGTGTCAGCGTTTTCATTTTCAAAACTATTTCTTTTATTGTATTCTCCCTCAATTTTACAATCATTTGATGAACAATTAGGTACGTTTGTTTCATCAAACCCATTTTATTGCACATTTCTATTACTAAAAGTTTCATCATACACTGTTTCACACTCAATATTAGACACAGAAACATCATTTTCATTTAAATCAATCGAAGTGCCAACATCAACACTCTCACACAATACATGATCATTCAAAATGTTTTTAACTGTTTTATTATTATAGACGGGGTTAACAAATGACTGTTTTAGATTCACTCTTGAATCAAAAAGTGAATTCAAAATCTTTTTATCTCCATAACCCATGTTCTTTTCCACACATTCACTTCCGTCTACACAACCTGCCGAAGAAGATGAACTACCATTAGGACTAACTGATGAAGGAATGGGATCAACGGTTTTAGAGACAGGAGGAACAAATGTCTTGGGTTTTGGCACATGACAAATACCATAGACCATCTCATCCTCAGGTGGGGGTGTTGAAACCAAAGTGAGGTAGGCTAGCATAATTTTCATTGAATGGAGTTGGAACAGTTGTATTATCATAGCCTATAACCATCTTTTGTTTCACCCCGATTTGTGCCCCAATGATTCCATTTAATTTATCAGAGGCTAACACAAACTTTTCTACGTCTACCTTTCTTTGTGCTAAGTTTAATTCTAGCTTATGAATCCTAACATTCAATTCAACAACACGTCTTTCATGATGTTCAGCTAGATTATCAGTCTTGAAAAGTTTTTCATTATGTTTAGCCATATCATTATTGTGAGTTTTAATCATAATGGAAAATATCTTTTCAGCTTTCTTGTAATCATTATTCTGGCATCTAAGAGCAAGATTTTCATCTTTCAATGTAGAGTTATGAGTTCTATAGCCTTTAACCTTATCATACAAGCTTGAATGCAAAGTTTGTGTACCTCTGGAATGTCTGAGACTGATTGAGGTGTCTCAGCAGCGTGACTTGATGAGGTGCTGGCTTCATTTGCAAATGTCATCCTGACGAAGGTTAGAGGATTGATCAGCTCCTCAAATTGGTCATCTTCCTAATCTGTCTTGGTTCCTTCAGCTGACCTAGTGTTTAGGGCCTATAAGCTTGACTCGGGGTTCCCTTTTGATGTGTTTCCTTGGTGTTGATTCCTGGAACTCTTGATTTTGAGGAGTAGCTCTGAACTGGCTTTTTATCACTTCTCTTCATACCTATATTGTCAGACATCTCCATGATTTTGATGTCGTTTGCAGTCTGATGTGCGAAACGGTCTATTAAAACTTAACCTAACCTAGACACTCTAGTTTTAAATTTATAAATCTAGACTATCCTAATGCTAGACCACTAGACAGGCAAGTGTAGTAAAGCCTAACGAAGTCCGGATGTCGAACCAACAGGACACTAGCGATACCTAAACTAGACTCTGACTAATAACTTAAATAAATAGATTTAATTGATTTTTGTGTTTTTTAATTATTAAATATAAAATAAGTAATACTTACTCTAAACTAGACACGGACAAATCGGTTTAGAACTCAAATAGGGGAAACAACTACCTAGGTAAGGAATTCTACTAGTCAACTCGTAAACTCTCGGAATTGGATTTATGATTGGTACCGTATTCTAAAATATGAAACTTAAGGAATAAACAAAGTATGCTAGATCACCTCCCGGTCTCACCAACAATACCTAAGAACCATAAATATCATGTAAGCTTAACGGTTTAATGGTTCGGATCACCTCCCGGTCTCACCTTACCTAACTATGCTAAGGTACCCAAAGATTAAATTACCTCCCGGTCTCTCTAATCACAAAACACCCTAAGGCGTAAAGGGGTATTCTTATTTAATTCGGTTATAATTCGGATCTGTAAGAATTTAAAGGAATCTAGGGTAACTCACTCCCGTGCAATCACTACCCAAACCCGCAAAAGACCAAAACAGGCGACACTTAATTACCTCCCGGTCTCTCAAGTGACAGAATATAAGGTATCTCTAAACTCTCAATTACCGCTCCTATGGAATACGTTAACAATATACCATAAACTAGTTACAAACACACAGCAAGTAACCTAATATGCATCCATACATGAAAGACGTTCACAAAGACGCATATGGAACAAAAATTGAAAATAAATCAATACCAAATACGCATATGCATCACAACCAAATAAAATAAAAACTTTACCAACACATGAACCAATCAATAAATATCCAAAACCAAAAATAAAACGAGTCTAAAAAGTATTCATCCAAATCCAGGTAGTATAACGAGTTTAGCCAACCATAATAATCGATGAAACAAGAATAAAAAATAAAGTGCGGTTCATCGTAAAAGATATAAATATAGTTGACCTTCTTGCTTGTGAGCTTATATTAAGGCGTCTCTTCTTTCTTGCTTTTTAATTCTTGCGTGAGACCTTGTGAGAGGTGCTTGAGTGCTAGCCCTTTTTTACTTCTGTGTTCTCGTCAAAACCCCAACAGGGGCGCATCTTTTTCCACCCTTATTAATTCTTTAGCGATCTTTATATATTTCCCAAGTTCCATCTATTCCAAGCTTACGTAATACTATTATTTGTCCAGCGGGCTTTTGCAATTTTCCATTTATTTGGGCCAACATCATACAACTAATTATTTGACTCACATAAATTCGATCTGGCCTTTTGTTGCATTCTTATTCCGGGTTTTGCTCCACCACTGCCACACATGTGTTTACTATTAGCATTAAAGAATTTGAATTAATGATTGTTGTAGTACTAAAAATTAATCCTCCTGGCTAAAATTATTATTACTACTACTTGAACATTAGAAATTAACTCTACAAACATTTAATAATCATAAGACATAAAATTTATTTGTTGTATACTCGTTAATCCCTAATTTAGTTCAAATACTTCATTTGAGCTCATTGTCTCTTTAAATCTTTAAAATCCAAATATGAGCCAAATAGAAATGTATTCAATTAAAATATGGCTTAAAAATACTTAAAAGTGTAGGAAATATTTATATAATAATATGTATATTTTAGATCATATCACAGTCTTGGGTGGATTTGTGCATTCCCTTGCAAAGTGCCCCATTTCGTTGCAGTTGTAGCATCGAAGCTTATCTTTATCAAACCCAATTTCATTCCCATCTAAATCTCTGAAGCTGTTCTTGCCATATATCATCATGAAATTGGAGGCCCTGTGAACAGCCATGGCCATCTTATACTTCATGTCCATCTTCTTGAGATCCTTTTTGTTGATCTCGGGAACGTCTCCTTGTGGAAATTTAGGAGGTAGCAGCTTTCCTTGTAGCAATTCTTCATGGCTTCCCATGAAGGCATGAAACAGTTCCATGTGAGAGTCATCAACTTTTGAGGCTTGAGAAGCAGAGTAGGATGGGCTTCTTGTGGGTTCTTGATTCCATGAGCTCTCAAAGCTTGCTCAACGACTTTATCAACAATATCTTGAAATGAGCTTGAACTTGATGGTGCTTGAGTTGCAGTGTTCTTGAAAGCAGAGTTCTGAGTTTGCTGAGTGGAGAACCTATTTACCCCCATTAACTGCATGAACCGTGGGGTGTGCATGGCTCAGAAAGGTTGTGTTGACTCCAAACACGGTAGATATTCCATCATAGTTTAGAGAACTTATGTGATTGCCCATTCTGAGTTTGTCATCCATCTTAAAAGACTTGATGATGGATGTCAAATCAGCAAGAGTGGTTATTTGAAGGTTCGTTGTTCTCTTTTTGGCGACCATGCTACTGTTCCAGGTATAAGGCAGGGAGTTCAACAACTTGTCATTGATTTCAAACTGATCATAATCAGTTCCTGCACTCTTTATCTTGGTAATCAAGGTTTCAAATATATGAATGAGATTTGTGACCATTTCTCATTGCACATGATTGAACATATTAAACTCACCCTTTAACATGCCCCTTTTGTTGTTTCTCATCTCAGTGTTTCCCTCAAACTTACTGACCAAGGCATCCTAAAGGCCTTTGGCAGTGGTGTGATCTCTTAAAGTTTGAGCAATTTCATGTGAAAGGCAAACACTAAGAACACCATAAGCTTTATGATCATCACTCAACATCTTCTTATCATCATCATCATAAGAGATCACAGGCTTGGGAACTTCACCATTAGGAGTGGTAGTCATGGGAACATGTGGACCAATTTCAATGTGTCTACGAAGTCCATAATCGATGATTCTAATGTAGTTCTTAAAACGTCATTTGAATTCTTCAAAATTATTGTCCCATTTAAGTAGCTTGGGAGGCTTACTGGCAGTTCCAGCCTCATTTTCAAAGATCAGATAGTTTCTAACTGTTCATTTTCAGTCGTCATGGCTTAAACAAACTCTAAAGTCCAAATAGTCCAAACAGTTTCTATGAAATTATATAAGTTCAAAGTAATCGAATGGCAAAGTAATCGAATGGAAAAGTAATCGAATGAAGTTTTAATCTAATCGAATGGCTGATGTAATCGAATGACAGAGTAATATAATCGAATAAACTAATCTAATCGAATAGAAATTCGATTAGAGTGGTTTGAAAATTCGATTATAATACTTTTCTGGATTCGATTCGAATGCTTTTTAAATTCGATTAGAATGCTTTGGAGATTCGATTAGATTAATTGAGAATCCGATTAGAGTACTTTTCAAACTCGATTAGATTACTTTTGAGACAAGTACAGATTGTACTTTCTATACTCCTTTTCACCTTTTTCCTTTTGAGGAAACTCCACAAATTCACACAAACAAACACTTTTCTCTAACCCGAAGCTATGAACACTTGTATTTTTAAGCTTGTAGACTCACTTTCATCAACTTTATGAACCCAAAACCCACTTAAACACTTGAAAACTCGTCTAAATCGCACAAACAATACCAAAATCCAAGGTTGTGACCCAAGATCAACAACTAGGAGATCCTGAAAGCTCTGATATCAATTGTAGGTCCTATGGACGAATCAAACAACAACAAACTAGTCTACTTGGATCAATCTCAACACTAGCTAGCGGAAATCACTAGTAAGGAACTGAGATCTCAGATCTTGTCTGGTGAGTGATTTACCCAAAAGGGAAAGAAGGAAAGTAGGAGAGGGAGAGAGTTGATAGATAAGGATAAGATTGTTAGCACAAGGTTATGTATGAATGAGAAGCATACACTACTTATATAGTGTATGTTCTCATGCATCATTCTATCATAATTACGGCCCAATGAGCTTTGTTTACATGACTTCGGGCCCAAACATACAAGAAAACAAACCGACGAGCTAACTAAGATACGACGTTAAAAGCATGAGTAAATACAAAAGACTAATATACAAAACGGGACCCTACACGTCCATCCGTCCGTACATATCAACCATGAACATCTGTAGCGTCTTAGACCCGTTTGGATTACCATTAATCCGTATTGTACACCACATGCGTATAAAATACTATGGATTGTTTGATCCGTGCTATTCTAATTAACAGATACCAAAGTAACGTGATAATACGGAAGAATGATCTACATGAAAGATAAATTTACTTTATGTGTGTTTCAATATGTTATACACTGTAGCACAATTTCTAGGATTTTCTTATAAATGAATTCTGGTAACACTTAATTTAATTAAGGATTTTCTTATACTTTTAATTGTGGTAACATTTTATATAATTAATAAAATGAGTACCTTATATATTGTTACAAGATATAAATTTTTTTTTGTATTTCTAGTGGTTTAGGAAAACCATTTGTGTTTCTAGGTGGCTTGATTAAATCTAATTTACTAGCTTATGAAAGCCATATCATTTAGACGTGGTTTATTTTTCTGAAAAAGGTATGTGCAGCCATTTGCAGACCATTTATTTTCTCGAAGACGTTTCATTAAAAAACGTTTGTGCAAGCTCTTCTTTGTGTAGACTTGGCTCATCCAATTCTAAGATCTTCTAAGGTCTACAGAGGGTTAAAACATCACACCCTACCAACATCCACTGTCCACCACCACCACCACCCAATGTCCGCCACCACCCACCCTACGTCCGCCACCAACACCACCCACCGTCTCCCCCCCCACCACCGACCACCCGTCCGTAACCATCACCGTCCAACACCACCCACCATCCGTCACTCACTACCTCAGTTCATACACCACCACCAGATTAGTTTAGCAATATACAAATGTTAAAAAACAAACAGTGTTCTTACAGACTATAGTCATTTTACCTTTGTAAAAACAAAAAAACACCTTAATATTGAGACGAAATGTAACCTCACAAGGGGGATCTGTGATGTTAGGATCCGAATTAGAGTTTCCAACCCCTAACGAACGACCTTATAAATAAACCCATCTTTTGCTGCTTCTAATTCTCAACAAATATAAAAAATAATAAAAATCGTTGTTTTAATTCCCAAAATAACTACACTTTAATGGCTTTAAAAAAATCTGTAAAGTTGTTTTGAAATTTTTATTTTGTTTTTATAATTAAACTAGCTTTTTAAAAACGTTTTTATTCAAAAGGGGATAGCGGCACAGCTTGTTGCTCGTTTACTCATTATCCGGAGTAGCTTGGTTTTGTGCTAGTTTTACTAAATATATTATGATTAAAGAGAACGTTTTTTCACCAAGTGTTATGACAACGAAAATCGGTTAAACGAATGTTGGTAAATTTCTCCAAATATCCTGTAAACAGAAAATAAGCTAGATGTTTGTCAGTAAAAAATAAAATATTGTTTTTTGATAAACCTAGATTTACCCTCAAAACTCATTTTTAAAGAGCTAGCTTAAATAAAAAAACAAAACTAATATTTTGAAACAACTTTACAAATTTTTTAAAGCTCTTAATGGTTACTTTTTTGGAAACTAAAACAACGGTTTTATTTATTAATTTTTTTTTTGCTAAAACAGGTTTAAAAGTTGGATGTAGACGGGTTTATTTATAAGGTTGTTCGTTAGGTGTTGGAAACTCTAATTCGGATCCTAAGACCGCAACTCCGCAACTCCCTTAGCGATGTTACTTTTCACCTAAATATTAAGTGATATGGCTTTCATAAGCTAATTAATTCGATGCGGGTCATGCAAGAATTTATGCGTTTATTTGAGAAGTCAAAAGATCGCAACTCCCCTTGCTAGTTTAAAGCTTTCGTCGATATCTGTGTATGATTGTTGTCCCCTATTGCGAGTTTAAGACCGCATATGAAAGCTCGCAACTCCCACTTGCGAGTTACCTACTTTTACAATCTTTTAACCAATTAAACCACCTACAAACCCAAATAGTTTTCCTAAACCACCTATAAATACAACAAAGTTGTTATACTCTTAACTTCTAAAGTAGGATTTTCTTTTCTTTTTTTTTTCTTTTCTTTATACATGTACTTTATATATTGTTACAAGATGCCATAGTAGTGAAACTAGGTGGGGGCAATATATAAGAAGAAACTCTAGAATAACATAAAGTTACAAACAAAAATAAGATGATATTAAGTTTTTGTCGGACAAGAGAAGCATTATTGGGTATACACTGTATACTTATTTTGGGCCTTTCTAATGTGCTATGCCATAGTAGTTGGAAGGCATGCTATTCCATTTTATCTGCGGTGAAGGTCACTAAACGGTTAAATACGTGAAAATGCCCAAACCCGAACAGTTTGGTTTTCAAATTATACTTCGGAGGAGTTCATCAATTTGGTTTCGCGGTCTATTAAATTAAATTTAGCCGTTCGTCTTCAAAACATACCAAATAGTTTGGTTTACAAATTGTACCGAAACAAGAATTAAGCCATACAGTTTTAATTAACTTGCTCGAATACTCTTGTTTGGTGTCATAATAACAATCAATAAGTTTTATAAACACTGCAATTGTTTTGAAAATCATTAAAATAACAGTTAACAACAAGCTAGTTTAAGGTTATCTTATTCACTATTTCTTTTTGATACTTTTGTACTAAAAATATCAATATTTACTCCTTTTTTGTATGTCTCAGAACCAATAAACAATACGAAAATTGATTGTGTGAGAGAAAAATAAATGATATTTAAAAATTAGTGATGGTTTCAAATTATTAAACTAGTGATAGGCTGTTATTAACATAACCCTTATGGTAACATGCATGTTATAATTCATAAAGGGTGGGGACACCCCAGACACCTCTTAATACGTGGCGTATATTGCTATACGCCACATATTAAGGTACAATTTGTCTTATATGGTGTACCTTAAACGCCACGTATAGTGCTATACGCGGCGTATAAGGTACATCTAACAACCTATGATTACATTTGACAGTCCTAAGTTGTCATATCGTACCTTATACGCCCCGTATTGTGCTATACGGCGTATTGGTCCAATTTTAATTATTGAGCTCACCGTCTCCACCTCTTTTCTCTTTATTATATATTTTAACATGCATGCATCACCATCACCATCAGAGAAGCAAAAGGAAAAAAACAAATGTGGTGGTTCGAAAAATTTCTTTGACAACGAGGAGGAGCCGGGATACGCGCCTAACGATCATCCTAGCGTGTCGGGTTAGAGATGCACAAATCGGGTTCGGGTATGACCGGTTATTGGAAAACCAGGTATTAGCAATACCCCGGTCGGGTTCAGGTCCGGGTATTGCCTCTAAAATCCATACCCTACGTATCGGGTTCGAGTCGGGTATAGAACCGGGTATTCTAAAACCAGGTATTTGAATAACCTATTTCCGGATGTTGAAAAAACCATATTTTCGGGTTTTTCCGGGTATAGATTGAAAAGTTTTGAGGGTTGCATTTTTTAGGGGCTTTTTCCGGGTTTTTACAGTTATTTTTCAGGTAATTTCGGTTATAGATCGGGTATTTGAAAACCCAAGTTTCGGGTATTGGAAAAACCCGGTTCTGAGTATGGAACCGGTTCGGGTTTTCGGTATTACCGGGTACAAATCGGGTCCGGTTCGGGTACGGCACTATGTGAATATTGACCTTCGATCACACAAAAAAAGTGTGGCCGTAGGCCTTTAGCCACACATTTGGTCCAGGTCATATGTGGCCAAAGGTCGCGACACTGTGGGTATGATATGGCCACACAAAGTTTTTAGTGGCCTTATGTGGTAATAAGTGTGGCTAAAGGGTACATGCATTAGTTGCTAGCCATTAAGAAGCCTCTCCAATAAGTGTGTCTAAACGGTAGAAAATGGCCACATGACAATTTACTATGAGTGACCATTGCACGTATATAGCCACATGAATTCATTTTTCAGCCACATGAATTTAATATTAATGTGGCCAATAGGGTTGTGTTAAGCTTGCATTGTGACCTATACCGTATGGATATAGCAAAAAAATGACCACTTAAATTTAATAATAGAGTGGCTAATTATATGATATAGACACTGGATATTACATTAAAAGTGGCTAAATATGTTTACTTGCCACTCAAACACTCCTTTATAGATTATAGTGTGGCTATTGTCTTACCGTTTGTCAAACATAATGCTTTTTGTAATTCAAAATGTGGTTATTGTCAAACTTTCGTCACACATAGTGAGCAACTGTGTGGCTAATTATATCATATAGGCACTGGTGGTTATTGTCAATGTGGCTAAATATGTTTACTTGCCACTCAAACAATCCTTTGTAGATTATAGTGTGGCTATTGTCTTACCGTTTATCACACATAATGCTTTTCGTAATTCAAAGTGTGGCTATTGTCAAACTTTCGTCACACATACTGAGCAACTGTGTGGCTAATCATATCATATAGGCACTGGTGGTTATTGTCAATGTGACTAAAAATGTGAACTTGCTAGTCAAAAACTCTTTTGTAGTTTGTGGTGTGGTTATTGTCTTACCGTTTGTCACACATAATGCTTTTCGTAATTTAAAGTGTGGCTATTGTCAAACTTTTCGTCACACATAGTGAGGTACTGTGGCCAGGGACGCAGGATCATTGTGTCCAGGGGGTGCCCCCCAACCCGTTTTTCCGCTTAGTAGTGTATATTTTCCGATATTCGGTTGAAAATTTTTATAGGTATTGAGCCCGCCCCCCTCCCCCCCTCGGATTTTTTTATTCGTATTAAGGTCGCCCCCCCCCCCCCCCCCGAAATACTTTTTGCAAAGAATAATACTGGTTTGTGGTTCCACTGAGTTTTGTTATATAAGAACCGAACGTTTGGTTTTTATTTTATATAAAATCTATTTGTTATTATAATTTGCTTTTTTTAAAGAATTCCCAAACTATAAGGACTTGTGTTGTAACCAAACTAAACTTGTTAAAAATAATCTGATACATGAAAAAAAGATTGATAATAAAAAATTCACAATCGACGTTTCATATTACTAGGGTGGCCTGTAGCCTGCTCCAATCTCACAATCTGGCAACCTCATCGGACCATCTTCAATGCTCGTCAATCATCTGCGCCTTCAGGCTTCATCGTCATCAGCGATTCAGCGGCCAAACCTGCACACTGCACGGCTCACGGCTGCACCCCACTGGCCACTGGATCATTCCGTCACCCGACACCCGAGTCACGGTAATAGTTTATTTGGGTTATAATTACTTAATTAGGGTGTATTTGTTTGAACTTAGGGTTGATTTGGTTAAAATTAGGGTCGGAAATAGTATTGTAATTTAACCAAAGCGTATTGTTGTTGTTTTGTGAGGAGTTATATCATGAAAAAGACGAAAACTCTTCATTCTTTTTACAAAAAAATTTGATGATGGACAAGAGAGTAAACGTCACAAAGCTTCAACAAGTGAGTCGAACCAGCCGGACCAGCCGGTTATTTCTGAAATTCCACAAACAGAGCCAAATACTAATGAAGCAGTTCAAAACTAAGAAAATCAACAAGAAAAGAATGGAAATTCACAACCAATGAATGATGAAGTGGATCTTAACAATTTAGAAGGAGATCCGGCTAAACGAAAACCAATGTGGCAGCATTCGGTTAATGTAAGGGAACAAGTTAGACGGGCTTATCTTTCTATAGGAGCTTACCAGGTACATCTTACAGAGTATAAAGCTAAAGGTTCAAAGAAACATACTCGTAGGTTTCAATATGCTTGGTTCTAAATTTGGCCAAATTGGTTAGAGTATTCTCCAACAACGCATTCAGCTTATTGTTTTTTATGCTATCTATATAGTGATAAACCAAGCATGAGTCACGGTTACGATTCGTTTATAGTTAAAGGATTTGATAATTGGAAAAAATTTAACGGGAAAGATTGTGCTTTTTTCAAGCATCTTAAAACTTCACAACATAAAAATGCTTTGGTATTCTCTCAAAATTTATTGAACCAAACAACACACATTGATGGTCGTTTATTGAAGCTAAGTGAAGAGGAAATAAGGAAGAACCGTTTACGTTTAAAAACTACAATTGATGTAGTTTTTTGGTTGACATTTCAAGCTTGTGCTTTACGAGGACATGATGAATTTTGTAAGTCTTAAAATCGAGGTAATTTACTTGAATTGCTAAAACTTTTAGCTTCTTATAATGATGAAGTGGCAAAGGTTATTTTAGAGAATGCTCCTTACAATTCTAAGTATACTTCAAGTGATATTCAAAAAGAAATTCTTAGTATCATTGCAAATAAAGTTCGAAAGCATATTCGTAATGAAGTGGGGGATTCGGGCTTTTGTGTCATGGTTGATGAGTCAAGAGACGAGTCAAGAAAAGAGCAAATGGCAATCGTTTTGAGATTTGTGGATGCAAAAGGGATGATACGAGAAAGGTTCTTGGATTTGGTTCATGTTCACGATACTTTATCAGCAACCTTAAAAACAAGTTTGTTTAGACAACTTTTGCATTATGAGTTTGATGTTAAAAAATTCGTGGTCAAGGTTATGATGGTGCTAGCAATATGAGAGTAGAATGGAACGGATTACAGGCACGTGTTCGTAAAGATTGTCCTTATGCATATTATGTTCACTGCTTTGCTCACAGGTTACTTGTTTATTTTTGTCTTTTTTTTCTTCGGTTTGACTTAAATACTCTTATGCTTATTACGTTTTTGTGCTTTGCTTATAGGTTACAACTTGCCTTGGTTTATGCTTCAAGGGAAAATATTCCAGTACACAACTTCTTTAATCAAATGGTTTCTATAATTAACATGGTTTATGCTTCTAGTAAGCGTCATGATGATTTACAAATTTCCTAGGAAGATGAGGTTAAAAGATTATTGGAATTGGGTGAAATCAAATCGGGATCGGGTCTAAATCAAGTTGGGACATTGAAAAGAGCTGGTGATACACGTTGGGGTTCCCATTATAACTCCATTTGTAGTTTGCTTAACATGTATTCTGTCACTCTTGTTGTTGTCAGAGGAATAAAAAGACTTATCTCATACTACTTTTGATCAACGTGGAGATGCCGATGCAGCTCACCAAATCATGCACTCATTTGAGTTTGTGTTTATTCTACACTTGATGAAGGAAGTACTGGGAAGAACAAATACACTTTCTCAAGCATTACGAAAGAAAAACCAAGATATTCATAATGCCATGGAGTTAGTTTCATCAACAAAGGTTAGTCTAAATGATTATAGAAACACTGGATGGGTTTCATTTTTTTGAAAAAGTTACTTGTTTTTGTACAAGTATACAATAGAAATGACGGATATGAGCGCTCCATACACTTCTACTCGGTACCGGCCTCGTAAAAAATATCTCCATGTTACATTTTGAACATTATTACCGAGTAGATGTCTTTACATCCACATTTGACAATCAATTGAATGAGTTGGATAGTAGATTCAATGACCACACGATTGAGTTGTTATCTCTTAGTTCTAGTTTGGCTTCAAAAAAGATAAATGTTGATGAGATTTGTCTACTTGTTGAGAAGTATTAACCTGAAGATTTTACAGAGCCGGAGAGGATTCATTTACGAGATCAGTTGGTGGTTTTTAATGTTGAAATGACAAACAATACCAAGCTAAGAGGTGTATCATGTATTTCTGATCTATGAAAATATCTTGTGGACACTCAGAAGTGTGAGACGTACTATTTGGTTGATAGGTTGATTCGGTTAATTTTAACACTTCCAGTTTCCACAGCAACAACAGAAAGGGCATTTTCAGCAATGAAAATATTCAAGAATCTTCTTCACAATAAGATGTCAGACGAGTATCTCGCGAATAGTTTGGTGATTTACATAGAAAAAGAAATTGCTGAGACATTTGATTCGGAGTCCATAATCAATGAATTCAAAGATCTTAAAGGTCGTCGGGCTGCTTTGTAATTCTTCTACCAGGTACTCACCTAATCACCCTTCCTTGCAATGTCATTCTTAGATCGTCTTAAGTATTTTAGGTCTTTTGTTGTTAACAAAATATGTATTTGGTTTTTTTGTAAGAACGACCTTTTGAATGAATGAAGAAAAAGTATTTATTTAGATTTATGTTTGACCCGCCCCACCCCGTCGACTCGAAAATTTTTTATTGTTTGACTTTGACCTGACCCAAACCGAACTACTGACCCAAAATTTTCTGGATCCATAACTTCGCCCCCCCCCCCATGATTTTGGTCAAGCTTCGCCACTGTGTGTGGCTAATCATATCTTATAGACACTGGATGTTATTGTCAATGTGGCTAAAAATGTGAACTTGCTAGTCAAAAACTCTTTAGTAGTTTGTGGTGTGGCCATTGTCTTACCGTTTGTCACACATAATGTTTTTCCTAATTTAAAGTGTGGCTATTGTCAAACTTTTCGTCACACATAGTGATGTATTGTGTGGCCAAACATATCATATATACACTGGAGGTTATTGTCAATGTGGCTAAAAATGTGAAGTTGGCACTCAAACACTCTTTTATAGTTTGTGGTGTGGCCATTGTCTTACCGTTTGTCACACATAATGCTTTTGTAATATAAAGTGTGGCTATTATCATACTGTTCATCACACATAGTGATTTTTCCAATGACGTTTGATCTCGTTCCGCCACACAAACAAAAACCAACTGATGAAAGTGTGGCCAATGTTTTTGGTACCCTTTCGTCACACAAAAATGTTTATGTTGTGGCTAATGGTCATTTATAGACTCTAATTTTTGTAATTTCAGGTGTGGCTATTGTCTTACTTTTGGCCACACCTATTTAATGTGTTCTATGGCCAAATTGTGTGTAATTAGGCAATATATAATTATTTTTATTTTTTTATGTAGTAATATAAAACAGCTATAAGCAAGCATGACAAAACAAAATTAGAAACAAATTATATTAACAATAATATTCACTTAAGAAAATGTGTATGCAAAATATCTTACAAAATACAAAAATAACAACTACCTATATGCTAGCTAAGGCGTCGGTTTTCTTGGCACTGTTCCTTGTCTTCTGTTTGGTCACCCGGTCTATCGTTGTGTACTTTTCCTTTGCCTTCTTGCCAGCTCTGTCTGGTTCTTTTGAGGATGAGAGTGGTGGTAGCTGGAATAAAAGAATATGAAAAACAAATATGTATAATTAATATCTTATTTTGTAATTGAATAGAACAAAATAGTAGGCCTGCAAACGAACCGAACGTTCATTTAACTTTTCGTGAACCTTTCGGCGGGAAGTTCGTTTATGTTCATTTATCTTTGTTCAATTACGTTAGTTTAGATTATAAACAAACGAACATAAACGAACACAAGTGCTCATTTTTTTAAACTAAATGAAAATGAACATAGATATTTGTTCGGTTAAGTTAAAAGGAAACAAACCTCCTGGTCACATAAGATTAGGTGTTCTGGCCAAGCAACAAAAGTACCAATTGCGTCGCCAACAGTCGTAATTCACCTGCCTCACAAGGAATAATTGCTTGTTCCTTTATGGCTTCATCAATACTAACTTTATAGCAACCCTCCGGGATTGCTTTTCCATGCAACTGTTGTGGAACCGGTGACCAATGAACTTTACCATTTGCCACCTTGTTACACTTGTCATGCACACACAAACGAAACTCATACACCTATAAACAAGCATGTGAAATTAAGATGGCTTAGTTGAAGTAATATATAAGTATATACCCATGTTGGTGGGAAATTAATAATGTTTCGCGCAGTACATACCTTTATTTCAGCAGGTGGGGAAGCTTCATCCATAGATACATCAAATTTTCTTTTACGGCTTCTCCGTTTTACCTAAGAACCATTCAATGAATCAATCAACAATTAAAGGAAAAACTGAAATTGCCAAATACTTACTGATGGTTTTTTCGAGCCGTTACTATCCGGAGTGTGGTGTAGTTGTGTTGATGCTTGGTCAACATTGTTCTCTACAGGCTTCATTGGTAATATAAAAGAAAATGGAATTGTTAGACTTATTAGGTTATAAAATATAAAAACTGAAATTGCCAAATACTTACTGATGTCGCGCTATGGGGATCGACTACCGTTTGGTCAACATTTTTTCCACAGACTTGGTCTGCAATTCTGTAATAGAAAATGAGCACACTCACATTGGAAACGAATTATAAAATGTACTGAAATTGTCAAATACTTACTGATGTTGCGATACGGGAGCGGGTTCCGTTTCGACAACTATTTTATCCACAGACTTGGCCTACAATTAACTTATGCAAAATCAGCACACTCACATGAAAAGTTAATTATTAAAACAAATCAATCAAACTGTCAAATGCTTACCTGAGAAGCGGATTCTTGTTGCACAGCATCACCTGAGGTTAAGATGTTTCCCACTAAACTGGCCTACAAATCAATCTATTAGGTTATGGAAAATGAAAAATCACATGGAAAGTTGTAATAAACAAAGAAACTGTCAGATACTTACTGGTGCTGGCATTTTATTTTGCGCCATAGCACTAGTACTTTGGTTAGAACCAACCTAGTTGGGAACAGGATTTACCTACGAATTGTGACAAAAACAGTGCCAATTATGTATGTCGAATGCATTAATTAATATGTATCATACATCACTTACTTGACTTGCCGACATTTGCGGCAACAATCCTTCGAGATGTCTGAACCTGGCCTCAAATGCTAACTGTTCCTTCTCACGGCTTTCTAGCATAGCATTCGTGGATTCAAGTAGAGTCGTCAACCTGTTCACCACTTCATCTCTCTGCACCGTCTCATACTCAAGTTGGGCAATCCGTTGCTTAAACGAGCCTTTTTACCCGACTCACACCCCAATATTTACCTGTTGTTAATCTGTACCCAATCCCTTTTAAAAATCCACCTTTCTCTTTGCCAAGCACTAAGGTGACGGCATCTGTGCACGGTTCAAGTGCCAGGGCTCCGGAGGCGATGTGCTCCTCATGTTGAACCTGCAAGAAAACGAATATTCTAATACACTTGTAACACGCTTATGTACAAAAACATATATAAATATTCTAATATGCTAGTAACACGCTTATGTATCCACATCAAGTGTTGAGACAAGTTATACAGACTCAAGTTTTTTTGACACCAATATAAGGCAATGAATTGACTTTAACATGATTTAAAAAGTTTAATACTAAAAACATACTAATTTGGTTGCCACGCCTTCGACAACAACATTCTTGTATGCACCATCTTTGTCCTCCCTTTCTTTCATCCATATTAATGCACGGCCGGGGATCTCATCCGGTTCAATTTCCTTCTTTTTGACCTTGTAAAATATTCAAGAGAAAGCAGCTAGATGACGGTCATGCGTTAGACACATAACCAACAAATCATTGAACTAGAGAGAAAGCAACTGACGGTGATTTCCAGTTTCTCTCGAAGGTTGGTATAACCCCCTCGTCCCATGTGATGATCAATAACATTCTTTGCTCGAGCTCCCTTTGATGAAGCTGATTTTTTCTTCAACCACACATTATAATCATTTCATTATATTTAAACAAAAAACATGAACCATATATAGTCGATCAATCTACGTTTGCAGAGTAGAGGATTTATACCTGAAACTGCTCTGATTATGTGTACTCAACGAAGCGATCCCAGTCTTCTTGCCTGATCATCGTCCTGTGTCCCTTGGGTATCGCCTTCAGCTTCAGAGGTTTACCGATGTTCGGCATAATGTATTTGGCATACAATTTTCTTCTGAAATCCCGAAGAAGGTGTCCGAGCCGATTCATCACAGAAGGCCTGTGAGACGGCTCAATCTCAAAATATTTCTGCATAATATAATACAGTAAAGGCAAATTACATCTCAAAATATAAAATGCACAAATAAAAATGAAGAATAACCGTTATTTGTTCCCACAGTTTATCTTTAAGCTCCTTCGTGACCTCCCTCCAACTTAGATGTCTCAAGCCAACTATTTCCCTTACAACATCCCCTAAAAAACTTGCAAACTTTGATCTGTTTTGGCTAGTGAACCTACCAGATTATCAAACTCCACTACCATTCTGACACCACCAGAGTTTGCATAAACGGTACGTAGCTTAGGTAACCTCATCAACCCCCTTGCAGGTTTTTTCGTAGTAGCAAAACTGTTGATGGGTTCGATAGCCATCGTCGCTATATCATCGTCTCCGTGACCGTCGTCGTCGTTGGCTTCATCGCTGGAGTAGCCTTCAGTGTCGTATGATTGAGCTTCGTCGTCGTTGTTGGCTTCCTCATCGGAGAATAAAACATGTTCTTCTTCGATTCTTTCATCTATAATCTTCATCTTTGATTGTTTTGCAATAATTTGGAGTATAAATCACTGTCGTCTGATTTGTGGAGTGGAAATTTTTTTAATAATTTGGAGTGTTAAATGTAATTTGGAGTTTTTGAATATTTGGAGCCAATAATTTAGAGCTTTTTGAGTTTTGCCTCCCTTTTAATTAAGAACCAATTGATTATTGGCATAGTTTTTACGGCAGAGAACCTGTGGCTGAAAATAGACACTTTGATAGAAGATGGTTGGATAAGCGTGTTACTTGCGTATTAGGATATTTATATATGTTTATGTACATTAGCGTGTTACAAGCGTAATAGTGTTTTTTAACAAAGTGTTTTTTGTTTTATTTTTATATTTAACCAAATGTTTTTTGTTTTTTCGATTTGTTTTAAGATACTCCATAATTACCATTTATTAAAAATTTTCATACAAAAGACACCATTACAATACATTCCATGAAACAAAATAAGAGTGAATAACAAAATAGATTATACAAGAAACTATAAAAGTAAAGCATTTAAAACCAAACCAACCAACATTCAACACAATAAACTAAAAAGTGTATCAATACAACCATACAAACATTACCCAAAGTGACCAAATCACAAAGTTCCAAAATTCACCAAACACATCACCAAATATTTCCAAAATGTTCCAAACATCACCAAATCACTAATCAACTTTTGAAACTAACAAAGTACCTTCATTGAAGTCAATTACATCTCAAAATATAAAATGCACAAATAAAAATGAAGAATAACCGTTATTTGTTCCCACAGTTTATCTTTAAGCTCCTTCGTGACCTCCCTCCAACTTAGATGTCTCAAGCCAACTATTTCCCTTACAACATCCCCTAAAAAACTTGCAAACTTTGATCTGTTTTGGCTAGTGAACCTACCAGATTATCAAACTCCACTACCATTCTGACACCACCAGAGTTTGCATAAACGGTACGTAGCTTAGGTAACCTCATCAACCCCCTTGCAGGTTTTTTCGTAGTAGCAAAACTGTTGATGGGTTCGATAGCCATCGTCGCTATATCATCGTCTCCGTGACCGTCGTCGTCGTTGGCTTCATCGCTGGAGTAGCCTTCAGTGTCGTATGATTGAGCTTCGTCGTCGTTGTTGGCTTCCTCATCGGAGAATAAAACATGTTCTTCTTCGATTCTTTCATCTATAATCTTCATCTTTGATTGTTTTGCAATAATTTGGAGTATAAATCACTGTCGTCTGATTTGTGGAGTGGAAATTTTTTTAATAATTTGGAGTGTTAAATGTAATTTGGAGTTTTTGAATATTTGGAGCCAATATTTTAGAGCTTTTTGAGTTTTGCCTCCCTTTTAATTAAGAACCAATTGATTATTGGCATAGTTTTTACGGCAGAGAACCTGTGGCTGAAAATAGACACTTTGATAGAAGATGGTTGGATAAGCGTGTTACTTGCGTATTAGGATATTTATATATGTTTATGTACATTAGCGTGTTACAAGCGTAATAGTGTTTTTTAACAAAGTGTTTTTTGTTTTATTTTTATATTTAACCAAATGTTTTTTGTTTTTTCGATTTGTTTTAAGATACTCCATAATTACCATTTATTAAAAATTTTCATACAAAAGACACCATTACAATACATTCCATGAAACAAAATAAGAGTGAATAACAAAATAGATTATACAAGAAACTATAAAAGTAAAGCATTTAAAACCAAACCAACCAACATTCAACACAATAAACTAAAAAGTGTATCAATACAACCATACAAACATTACCCAAAGTGACCAAATCACAAAGTTCCAAAATTCACCAAACACATCACCAAATATTTCCAAAATGTTCCAAACATCACCAAATCACTAATCAACTTTTGAAACTAACAAAGTACCTTCATTGAAGTCAATTACATCTCAAAATATAAAATGCACAAATAAAAATGAAGAATAACCGTTATTTGTTCCCACAGTTTATCTTTAAGCTCCTTCGTGACCTCCCTCCAACTTAGATGTCTCAAGCCAACTATTTCCCTTACAACATCCCCTAAAAAACTTGCAAACTTTGATCTGTTTTGGCTAGTGAACCTACCAGATTATCAAACTCCACTACCATTCTGACACCACCAGAGTTTGCATAAACGGTACGTAGCTTAGGTAACCTCATCAACCCCCTTGCAGGTTTTTTCGTAGTAGCAAAACTGTTGATGGGTTCGATAGCCATCGTCGCTATATCATCGTCTCCGTGACCGTCGTCGTCGTTGGCTTCATCGCTGGAGTAGCCTTCAGTGTCGTATGATTGAGCTTCGTCGTCGTTGTTGGCTTCCTCATCGGAGAATAAAACATGTTCTTCTTCGATTCTTTCATCTATAATCTTCATCTTTGATTGTTTTGCAATAATTTGGAGTATAAATCACTGTCGTCTGATTTGTGGAGTGGAAATTTTTTTAATAATTTGGAGTGTTAAATGTAATTTGGAGTTTTTGAATATTTGGAGCCAATATTTTAGAGCTTTTTGAGTTTTGCCTCCCTTTTAATTAAGAACCAATTGATTATTGGCATAGTTTTTACGGCAGAGAACCTGTGGCTGAAAATAGACACTTTGATAGAAGATGGTTGGATAAGCGTGTTACTTGCGTATTAGGATATTTATATATGTTTATGTACATTAGCGTGTTACAAGCGTAATAGTGTTTTTTAACAAAGTGTTTTTTGTTTTATTTTTATATTTAACCAAATGTTTTTTGTTTTTTCGATTTGTTTTAAGATACTCCATAATTACCATTTATTAAAAATTTTCATACAAAAGACACCATTACAATACATTCCATGAAACAAAATAAGAGTGAATAACAAAATAGATTATACAAGAAACTATAAAAGTAAAGCATTTAAAACCAAACCAACCAACATTCAACACAATAAACTAAAAAGTGTATCAATACAACCATACAAACATTACCCAAAGTGACCAAATCACAAAGTTCCAAAATTCACCAAACACATCACCAAATATTTCCAAAATGTTCCAAACATCACCAAATCACTAATCAACTTTTGAAACTAACAAAGTACCTTCATTGAAGTCATATTCAAATATGCACTTATCACCAATCTGTAATTCATTTTCCTCCTTGAAAATTTTCCATTTTTGTAACCAATATCTGAATTTCAGTTCCGACACTTCACCATGAAGTTTCATTTTTTTTACGACCTTCGGGATTGACCAAAGTGATTAGCATTCCATCATAGGCATCAATCTTGGTAGCAACGTGCCCTGGAAGACGCTGTGAAAAGCAAATTTCAAATATACTTATAAATAAAAAAGAAATTTAAAAGTTCAATTTACCAATTTCTTGGTGACGTTCATGTGGAAGACGATTTTAGAGTCATCATTTTGCTCATCAAGATGAATTGGGTTTTGGGAGGAACTACCTTGATTGCTTAATTGATAGTTGAGAAACAGCTGATTTGGAACAGGAAGGATAAATTCTATGCCGTCTTCATGAAAGACAATAATATGAAATGTCTTATCTAATATGATTTCAAACACAACAAACGGACCACCTTTCAAGTTGGTTTGTTTAAAAACCTCAATCCATCCATCCTCTAGCCTACAACCCATTCCATCCCAAAGACATGAAACTTTAAACATATATCTATCTGGAGCAATAAGCTCGAAAAGCAAATTCATGTAAATGTCACCAAATTCTTGAATCACGTACCACTCAGGGAAATCCTATTAAACATGTTAATTAAAAGACATTTGAATTTGGAAACAATCATTAAAAACAAAAATTAAAACTTACCAAGTAATGGACGTGTCGGTTTCTGACTGGAATACATATCATAGTACCGGATTGATCATTTACGTTTCTTTTGAAAGTAAATATATTCAACATAGATCTTGATTTAAGCTCAAAAACAACATATGTTCCAGCTTCTATACAACATTCTCTGATTAATTCAGTCCAACCGGTTCCAAAATAAAAGTCATCAAGTACTTTGATTATAACAACAGAAAACGTTCTACCACTTTGATCATAAATCAAACAACAGCCGGTATTCGATTTCATGTCAGCTTAGGAATGAGCTATAAGTAACGAAAAAAATGTTCTTAGAATGTATATGTTGCAAAACTGTAAAATGTTTCATAAAAAAAATTAACCAGATAACATTAACATACCATCCTACTCATGGAATCGCTGTCGATATCTACCGGGAACTTAACTCCATTATTGAGACGTGGCATTTTTATGTTCTTACCAGGATAAGCGATGTCTACGAATTACAGTAAAGCGAAGTAGAAGTCGATTTAGAGTTAAAAGGGGTTTGAATTTTGGTTTTATTTATTTCTACACATTTAATTATATATATAATTTGGTTTTTGTTTGATAACTTTTTAAAAATAGTATAAAAACATTTACTTTTAGTTTTTTTTACTAACATTCCGGTATAAATTTCGTTAAAAGTTGAGTTCGTTTAATAAATCGTATTTTTTAAATAAAATTAAAATTTTATCCATTATTGAAGTATTATCTTAACCATTAGTAAGATTTTCTGGATAAGATTTACAACTTCGTAATAGAGAAGGTCATAACATTCTAGTGTTATCATTATCATATGTAGTTTTGTATCATTATCATCTTCTAGGTTATTATCATCACCATATGTGTTATGATGATGATCAACATCATAAAGTTATCATCATTATCATGTATTATAGTGGTTATCATCATCATAATCATCGATCACCGTCACCATGAAATGGCATCATCATCAGACGTGCGGGTAATCAACGTGGTCATTGTATAGGCTATCGTAGTCGGCGTTGATCATACGGGTAACATATATCTCGCTATCAGTGTCGTCATCACCGTCACACATCATCATCATCATCATCATCATCATCATCATCATCCTATTGCCATGTACGGGATGTAGTCAGCATCGTATGGGTTATCGTAAACAAAACGCCCAATATTAGAGATCACTGTCGGCACCATCTTATGAATTGTTGTCGTCATCAAACGACATCATCAGTCGTACATGCTACCATCAGTATGACCATCGTATACGTTATCATGGTCGTCGTCGATCATACGGGTTACATGTCATTAAACATCGGTTTCACCATCATCATCAACATATATATATATATAGGGTATGGATCTTGCGAGAAGTGATATTACAGCGAGAAGTGCGAGAAGTAAAGGTATAACTCCATTAATCCCTAATTTCACTCCCTTTCATATGATGTTACTACATATATGTAGGTTGGTTGTATTTATGTCTTAATTACACATTCAAACCTACCTACAAACATATAAATGTATCGAGCCACATTCAAACATATGTACCTACACACATACAAACATACATACACATATATAAACATACGTACACATATACAAACATACGTACCTACACACATACATATGCACCTACACATAAGAAAGGGAGTGAAATTAGGGATTAATGGAGTTACGCCTTCACTTCTCGCACTTCTCGCTGTAAAAAAACTTCTGAAATGATCCAATATCTATATATGTGTGTGTGTGTGTGTGTGCGTCTGTGTGGCATATTGTCATATAGGTACATATAATTGGTCATCATCATATATATGTGTGATCATCATCATAGACGTCATGCTCATAGTACGAGCTACAATCGCCATCGTATGTGTTGGCGTAAGCAAACCGTACCATATAGGTTAGCAACATCATTATGATAACCACCACCAACCCAAGTTGTTATATTAGCATCGTCGTCGTCATAATTCTGCCAATCATCATGGTCATCATATGGGATAGCACCGTCATCGTCTCATGTATTACATATTCGCAATCATACTACACACCACCTACTACCACCATCCACCGCCCACATTCGCCACAACGACCTCCAGCACCAACCACTAACCACACACCACCACCACCCACCACACCACCACCACCACCCACCACCCACTTAATATTATATATAAATATATACATTTATTTATACCCACCCACCACCACCACCCACCCACCACCACCACCACAGACCTCCGCCACCACCACCCACTGCCCACCACCACCACCCACCACCACACGTCCGCCACCACGAACCACCACACCTCCACCACCGTCATGACCACTTGAACCCACCACCATCCACTAATATTATATATATATATATATATATACTATACAATACTAACCGTACAATTAAAATTCAAAAGCACGCGCCTTCTTTTAAAAGGGTCAAATAATTACCCTAACTCATCTACTTCTGGAACGGCGATAATTATTCCCAAAATTCAACCTCGTAAGTCAATATTCCTAAAAACCGTCGACGATTCGTTTCTACTGTGAAGCACAAGCACAACCACAAGCCCGAGTGGTTTAATTATTCTGGAACGGAACCAAAATGAAGAACCATAACTCATCTACTTCTGGAACGGAACCAAAGACGAAGCAAAAGCACGATGGTCTCAGAATAAAGATGGAACAGGTGTTAATTTATGATTTTTTTTAGCGTTTTAGGTTTAATTAATCTTAAAATGTAAGCATTTGTTTGAATCTTCTTATGTATTAAAGCGTTTGATAAGCGTGTTGTTGTAATACATATATTTGTTTTTTTTTAAATTTATGTACAATATTAAAGCATGTTATAAGCGTATGCCTAGCGTGTTATGGCTTTGCTATGAGAATTTATCATTGTGATTTTTGATAAGAGTTTTCTGTTTCCATGTGATTCGTGTTGTTATCCCCTACCCCCGTGTTTTATTGTATGTATGTGATTCAGTTGTCGAAAAAAACAAGACTGATAAAAGGAAGACTAACAAAGTTGCTCCGGTGGGGAAAACAAAACATGTTGTGGAAGCAGACTCTGATTCAGACCTTGACACAAAAATCGACAGGTTGTTGTCTAAGCGGAAACAGGTGGAACACAACACCTCTGGCCCGAACATTCAGCGTCCGAAAAAAAGAACCATTAAAGAAAAGAAGCCAGCCGAGAGGGGAAAACCTTTTGTTGGATAAAACATGGAGAAGCCGAAACCAACATTCCAACTAATTATGTTAATAATACTAGGTTTGCCTGCACCTGCATTCCAACTAATTATGATAATAATATTGGGTTTGTTGACAACAACATTCCAACAGATGCCTGTGAAACTGTAGAAATGGTAAATGCTACAAAAGACAATTTCAAAGGCGATAAGAAGTATCAACAGTTTCTACAACTACTTGTTGACGCTGAGAAGCCCCTATATAAAGGATGTCTTGACTTCACCAAGTTGTCTGCATTAGTACAACTACTCAACTTGAAGAGCAAGCACGGGGTATCTCATAAGTTCGTTGATAAACTTCTGAAATTGTTGAAAAGGAAGCTACCTGCAGATAACGAAATGGTAAATAATATATATGAGGGCAAAAGGATGATGAAGGCAATGGGCTCAGGATACGAAAAGATACATGTGTGTATCAATGACTGCATTATTTACTATTAGGATTACAAGGATTTGGAAGCATGTCCAGTTTGTACAAGTCAAGGTGGAAGGTAGATGAGAAGACTAACAAAACTTACATAAACACGCCCGCTAAGGTACTGTGGTACTTTCCCATTATTCCACGATTCAAGCGCCTGTTTCAATCAAAGACCATAGCAGAGAATCTAACATGGCACGCCACGAGTACCAATAAACCCGGTGTTTTACGCCACCCATCAGATTCACCAGCATGGAAAGCCATAGATGACAGGTACTCAAGAAATCTTTGTCAAGGGATTTGCACTGATGGGGTCGACATACATAGAGGCAACAGAAACCGCAGTGTCTGGCCTGTTTTAGCAGTCATTTACAACCTTCCACCTTGGATGTGTATAAAAGAAAATTCATCATGCTTTCCTTATTAATATCCGGAGTGCCAGGAAACAATATTGATGTGTTTTTACAGCCTTTAATTGACAATCTAGCATCTTTATTTGAGGTCGGGGATCCAACATATGATGCATATAAACAAGAAATGTTTACACTATGTGCAATTGTGTTATGGACGATTAATGATTACCCTGCTCTTGGTACACTATGTGGTTGCCCTTACAGTGGATTCAAAGGTTGTGTGGTGTGTTGGGGCGACACTCAGTGTGTTCGACTTTATCACACAAAGAAGCAGAGTTATGCTACCCACAGAAGGTATTTATCACATGGCCACCCTTTCAGAAAACAAACAAAGACGTTCAACGAAAAAGAGGAGATGAGAACCGCTAAAGAGCCTATGACAGGGGAAGACATATACGACGAGGTCAAAAACATTAACAATGAATGAGAAAGGGAGCTGAATCCCTAAGTGGGAGTAAGAGGAAAAGGGATAACACAACACCGCAGCCATATTGGAAGAAGTTCAACATATGGTACCAACGGCTAAGCTATTGCAAGTATTTACCTGTACAACATTGCATTGATTTGATGCATGTTGAAAAGAATGTGGCAGAAAGTATTGTCAGGACGTTGCTAAACATTCCCGATAGAACAAAAGACGGATTGGCAGCTAGAAAGGATTTGGAGTTTTTAGGGATTAAAAAGGAGTTGCAACCGAAACCAAAAGGCAACAATACAGAACTGCCTGCAGCATGCTTCATATTATTAGCGCAAGAAAAAGACATGTTTCTTGAAACACTGTATAAACTGAAGGCTCCACTAGGGTATTGTTCTAACTTCTCTAGTTTGGTGAATCTTAAAGAAAGGAAGCTACAAGGCCTAAAATCACATGATTATTACATGCTTATGCAACAGTTTTTTCCCCTTGTAATATGGTCCATCATGCCAGAACCAATGAGAAATGCTATAATTAGGCTTTGTTTTATTTTCAAGTCAATTTGTAGCAAAGAAATCATTGTAGAAGAGCTTGACAAGATGCATGAAGAGCAAATAGTTACACTGTGCCTACTGGAAAAGTACTTTCCTCCATCATTTTTTGATGTCATGGTTCACTTAACCGTGCACCTTGTAAGAGATATAAAATTATGTGGTCCACCATGCTTTCGTTGGATGTATTCCTTTGAAAGGTGTATGATGGTTATCAAAGGGCATGTGCGAAACAAAACTTATCCAGAAGGGTGCATTGCTGTGGAGAACATTGCGGAAGAAACAATCGAGTTTCTGAGCGAATACCAAAAAAACATCAAGACTACTGTTGGTATTCCACATGATAAGCATGATGATAATGGGGAGACAATTCCTATCACAGGCGTTAAATCAGTTGAAGTTTCTCCTGATCTTTTCAAGAGAGCACATTTCTATGTGCTGCAGAATACGCCTGAAATAGCGCCGTATATCGAGTAAATATTACTAACATATATACTCTAAATATATATATATATATATATATATATATATATATATATATTAATTCACAATATATTATATATACTCCTGATTGCAGACAACACAAGACCTCTTTGAAAAACCAAATGCATGGTAAACGACAAGCATTGCTAGAGAAGGAGCATACTTTAAAGTTTGGTGACTAGTTACGCGACAAGGTAGATCAATTTATTAAGTCTTCTACAATTTTTAAAATTCTTTTATGGTTTCTGCAATGTAGGTGAAGAATCTAATCCTTGCAATGAAATTCAGGTTGAAAGAGAGCTAGCGGGCTCCCTAGGTTCTATATCGGAAACCGTAAAGTGGATTGCACACGGAGCACCCCGCAACGTTTACAAATACGACTCATACGACATCAACGGTTTTGAATTTCGTACAAAATCTCATGATGGTAGAGTTTACCAGAACAGCGGGGTTGGTGTAGAGGCGAATGACATGCACATCAAAAAAGACATGGTGACCTATTGACAAAACTTTTATTTTGGGGTTTTGCAAGAGATATGGGTCCTAGATTATCATACTAAAATAATTCTTGTCTTCATGTGCCAATGGGTTGACCGTAAACATGTCAAACATGATGTTCTTGGTTACACGTCGGTCGACCTAAACAAATTTGGCCACAAGGATGATCTGTTCATATTGGTCTCGCAAGTACGCCAGGTGTTTTATGTTCAAGATCAGCTGGATAGAAAAAAAGCATGTTGTCCTCATGACTCCACCCAAGAATTATAGGCATTCGTATGACGAGGTCAATGAGGAATTTAGTACGGTAACTTTCCCTCTTGAGGGTAATACATTGCCACTTGTACAACCAAATCAACTGCTTCGTAATGAGTCCCCGGATGATTACTGAAGGCCTGGGAAAAAGCCTACAACTATTCATAATGGAGATTGACACCGATGTCGGAGTTGTCGACCCAGCAGTTGTGTTCGTTCGGATAGTTAGATGTAAATAATGTTTAAATTTAGTTGTGATACATGATATCACCATTCTTTACTTTGTACTTATTAATTCAAACTAAAGAAATATTGGTTGTTTTTAATACTATTACTACTTATGCAGGCCCGTTTGTTGAATTCATTTCATCTTCTGGCTATTTTGGTCAATTGGTGTCAAGTTCAAACATACATCATGTTACATCGATAAAAGTCACAATTGACTTGTAGTGTACCATAGTAAGAACAATAAAGTCATTACACTCATAACTGACTCGTGCTATATCAAAGTTACATTAATACAAAGAAAGCCCAAAAATGCATCATGTTGTCTAGGGTGTTCATGGTTCGGTGACAGTCATCATTTCTCGTCTGATGGTTTTGTTTCTTGCACCACATCTATTTGGTTATGTTTCAACATACTTTTCAACAGCTGCTCCTTTAAAACATTATCAACTCATTTTATAAAAAAAGACCATTATGCCCTTCTTTTCACTAACCTGCATACCAAAATTGTACCCTCCAGACTTTGAAGAAACCTTTGAACAAATAAAATTCAGTTTTAAAAACCACTTCCAAACTCAATGCCATCACCAATAACCTAATTTAAGATTTGGTGATGGCATTGAGTTTTTGAAAGGATTTTATCAAAATCTAATATCTTTGGGAAGTTTAAGATCTGTGAAAACCTTAGATTTTTTCTGCTTGGCCAAGTTTGGAATTCACATAACATATATAAAGTGTAATAAATTTCAGTCACCCGTTTTATTGCAGTCATTAAAGTCTCTGTTGTTATATAGTTGATTGTTTAGTGTATAACACACTATAACTGCATACTAATTACTACCTGTCAAAATGGTTTCCACATGCTTTGGAAACACTCAGAAGCTAATTAATTTTGGAAATTAATTACATTTATACCTACTACATGTCAAAAATCTTGGAAATATATTTATGTAATGATAGCCTACATTCAAGTTAATTAAAATAAAAAAACTAGTATATCACACGCTTTTGTACGCTTTAAATACCTGTCAAAAATCTTGGAAATATATTTATGTAATGATAGTCTACATTCAAGTTAATTAAAATAAAAAAAACTAGTATATCTTACTAGATAGGCTACAAATCAACTGAACTACAATAAATTACTGTCTCAACTACTAAAAATTAAATTTTAGGTCTATTTTGTTATTCACTCACACTAACATCTATTTTAATGTTAATTAAAAAAAACATCAACTACGCTTCAAATACGCTTTAACCAAAATATAATAATAACATTTACAGTTAATACCATTAATATAGAAAAACTAATTACAAAAAACTAAATCCTAGCATCAGATTCCATATCTGAACCTACATCCGTCGGATTCTCAGCTTTTGGAGTCCGAGAGGGCATGATCCTCTCCCACATGCCGTCCGAGGTGTAGGTGGAGTCCTTAAACCTTCGGAGGTGAAGGTTCACCTGAGTATGGAATGCCCCATAAAGGGACACAGCCTTGAAGTCCTCCACGGAGTACAAATCAATGCGCGCCACCTCGATTCCCGGGACTTCCATCACAAAGCTGAAATAATCAGTAGTCGTGTATCCAAGAAACCTAACCATTCGGTTAGGTTGTTGGTACGTGAAGGTTTGAGGGTGGACATAGTCAACAAACCTCACCCTTTGATTCTTCCGGACGGCGCCGGAAGAAAAGTGGAAAACAATGGTGAAGAAGGTGGGGTCGTAGTAGATGGGGGCATGAGTACCCGGTTCACGTATGATCCATGTTGAAGCCATTTTTTTGGAAATTAATCGGAAGAAGGTGACTGTGGATTGTGATTGTGATTTGCTGGATTGTGATTGTGGATTGTGATTGGTATTTAAACACCGTCTGACGCCGGCGGTACATCTCCCTGACAATTAGAAATTGGCGGCACAAGAAACTGGAAAGACAATGATGACGTTAGCCACTCGTCAAATCAACGTGTGGCCATTAATTACGTTTGGACACACTTAAAAATATTTTAGTGTGACCATTTATCACTTATAGCCACACATAATAAGTGTATCTGTGACAATAAAAAACTTAGAAAAAATAAAACTAAGATACTCTTTGGTCACAAAACCTCTTATAAGTGACCATTAATTACATTTGGACACACTTAAAAATATTTAAGTGTGACCATTTGTCACTTATAGCCACACATAATAAGTGTATCTGTGACAATAAAAAACTTAGAAAAAATAAAACTAAGATACTCTTTGGTCACACAACATCTTATAAGTGGCCATTAATTACATTTGGACAAACTTAAAAATATTTAAGTGTGACCATTTATCACTTATAGCCACACATAATAAGTGTATCCGTGACAATAAAAAAATTAGGAAAAATAAAACTAAACTACTCTTTGGTCACACAACCTCGTATAAGTGGCCATATATTTTAAGCGTTTTAGCAACATTACTAATATATACAATCGTTGTTCATCATATTTCGCCACATTATTAAAAATGTGGCTAACAAATGTGACATTAGGTCACACAACGTAATATAAGTGGCTATATCTTTTACCTTTTAAACATATCTCTTATCAATACAGTAGCCGTTCGTCACATTTGGTCACACTATTAAAACACGTGGCTAGTTAAATGTCACAGTTTGTGGCTAATGCATGTGTTTTTGGTCACATGTATCAAAGATCAAATAAACTATGACTGTAGGCCACATTTCGCCACACGTTTTTATAATGTGGCTAGATTTTGTCACAGTTGTTTTCAAAGTGTGGCGAAAAGTACCTGAGTAGGTATAGAATGGTCACATGAAGAATAACATGTGTGGCCAAAATATTCTAGAAGGTTTTCAAACATGGTCAAAGACCTTTTAGCCACACATTTAAGCCGAAGTGTGGCAAATCTCCTAGACCACATGTGTGGCTAAAAGTCGATTTTCATGTAGTGCGTGTTTTGGTACTAAAATAATGCATACCATATATGTACCCTATGGGTATGGTCGAGTTCGGGTATTAAAACCCCGGGTATAAAAAAAACTGGTTTCGTGTTTTTTTTCGAGTCCGGTTCTTGGTTCGGGCTTTATGTGCACCTTTAGTCGGGGTTACCTGATTTGAACCAGGTTTCGTTGAATATTTTTAAAATTTAAAGTCGTTAGTTTGTTTATAACTAAAATATGTTACAAATTACGTTTGTCAGAAGTATCATGGTTACGACAGTCGGGATAAACAACATTATGAATAGCCTAGCACGCCTAAGTTACCAAATCTGAACCAGGCTTCGTTGTATATCTATTTTATATAAACTCGTTAGTTGGTTTTTAACTAATATATGTTAGCATTACATTTTTCAGGAGTATTTCTCTTATGATAGTCAAGCTGAACAATGTTACGGTCAGCCATTGTACCAGTTACTAGTTGGCGGGTTGGATTATGGAGGCCACTCGTCTTCTTCGTACCGTTTACCAGTAGTAGAAGAACCGTATTACTAAACTCAGTTTTCGAACCACGTACCAGTAAAGTTTCACTGCATTACGAGGGAAACGAACATGATGTTGATAATTATGATTCTGGAGGAAAATTAGATGATGAAGATAATTATGATAATGATTACATACGCGAGTCGTCGCTTTCATATAAAACAAATACTGTAAGACACCATATGTTTTGTTTAAGTTATTATTATAGTTTTGAACATGTTTTAAAAATGAACTTATATCTGGTTTTAGATTTTTGAGCTCGTAATGAGTTGGAGAGAGAATGTAAATGCTTTACATATCCCATCGATCGCTCCGCGTCCGCTGCTCGAGCATGCATATCGTGCAGATGTTTCAGGGGCCCGACGGCCCGTACGATCGTCTTGTGACAGGGGTTGGGGCACGCGCCCCTTACGTCCATGTGCTTTAGTCCATCCTGCCCCATTCGGAGTGGCGGAGGTCCAGATTGTCAAACAGCCAGTCGACGAGGGTGCGGAGGCGGGGCCAGCTGGGAAGAGGATGCGAGGCCAGCTGGTGGGGACGTGGATGCTTATATTGACGCACATGAGGCACTACTAGAAAATGGGAAATTTTTGCTACAAAAATTTTCTACAATTTTCCCACAACTCAAATTTTCCAACAAATTTTCCACAACTTTTCGCCAATAATCAAATGCAAAAAAAGTCTTAAAATTTCACACAAGTTTCCTACAATGTAGCGACGTCAAGTAGTGTTGTCACAATTTCGTCGAAAACATATATCCTCCGAAAAATTACCGACAATTACTTTAATCATTTATTAAATATTAACCACAGAATAAAATAACCAACATACAAATAAAATAACACCCTTTTGTAGGAAAATAGTCGGAACACTGGTAATTTTGCTACTGTACAATTTTGAAATATATCATATAAACCACACTTTTGTGGCAAAATTGTGGCAAAACTTGCAAAGTTTGCTACAAGTTCCTATCAACTGTGTATTAGTTATTGAAAATAAAACACTAATAATAATAAAACCAAACTTTTGTGGCAAAACGGACAGAATGCTTGCAAATTTTGCTAAATATTTGTTACAAAAGTATTATATATTATAAAAATCAAATTTTTATGGCAAAATGGTGGCAAAACATGCAAAGTTTGCTACAATCTCTCGACAACTTTTTACTAATTATTAAAACACTAATAACGCATGTGCGATGTAAATGTGTTGATAAATTACTGTGTTTCCTTAAATTTTATTTCCTTTTATATATATTATATATATTTTTACTATTACAACAATGGAATGCTGAACAATGGAAAAAAAAGGTCTGAAGCCGGGAGAGCCAACCGCAAGAATGCTTATGTCGTCATACAGGCGGGTCAATAGGAATTGATGAGCACCGTCTCCGCATGGTAAACTGATCATAACCATAAGTTTTGTTAACTATTTTTACATTTAACACTTATCAAGTACATTATTGATTTTTTGTAGGGAACAAAAGGTGATAAGGTCAAATATAGGTCATTGTTTATTGCGACCCATGCCACCAAAGAGTGCAAAAAGAGATTGCGGGATTGGGAGATCACAGAAAAAGACTTGGACAAGTTAAAATTTGTTACCCCGCGTGCTAAACGTTCATATGTGAGTTACCTTTTATTATTTGTTTGTAATTCTATCAACTTTGAGTACAATATCAAACAGTCTATTTTGATACCTTGTAGGTCTCGTACATTCAACAACTTCAAAAGTTGTACGGGAAAATGGATTGTGATGAACTTGACGTGTGAGAGAGTTTGCATCCCGAGTGCCAAGGTCGCCCGTTGTTCGGGGTAGGATCTGCTGATCCACTTTTTGTGGTGACAGGGACACCATCCTCTACAACTTGCGGGTCATATGGTGATGCTCAGCAATCACAAGAGGTATCATTATTATTAATTATTGTTATAAATATTAATTTAGTATTGTTTTGCCATTGTTGTTGGGCTAGTTGGACTGGTTTTTATATATATATTGAGTAGTTTATATCTTGAAAATATGTTAATAAATGATAAAAAAAAATATACTTTATTGTTAGTCAATTTTGTTTTTTTGTGCTCGTAACATCGGATTGGGTATGTAAACCGTTAGGTTTGGATTATACATTAGCCGATTTTTATATTATTTTTTAGACATCAGAATGAATTTGTTAGATTAACTCGTTAGTTAATATGTGGATTAATATCCACAAATATGACTCTTAACATTATTTAAAGTTAATCATAAGAGATCCTCTTGTTTTGTATGTGTGTTACAATGTTAACAAAAGTAACATTCTTTGAAGCTTTAATCATGAGAGTCTATTTTGCTGTGTATTTGTGTTATCAATTGTTATCAACAAACATTTGGTTGATAACAACATGAACACACATTTGGTTGTTATCAATCATAAAAGATGTATTAATTATACATCTTTTGGCAAATTTTAGCTCCAAAAGGTTCAAACGAAACTTGAAAATGTGCTAGAGTCCCGAAAAGAAATGCAAGCCCTCTTAGAACAACATGAACATGAAAGGGAAACGGGCCGAACGTGAACGAGAGCGTAAAAAGAACGTGTTGAACGCGAAACTGAAGCGGGAAAAAAACATACCGAACGTGAAGAATGGCAAAAACGAATGGAAGAAATGTTTAAACAATTTACGGACAAGTAAAAAAACAAGGATGGAAGCAAGGTTTAAGTAATTTGCTGACAAGTAGAAAATTTCGTTTTGTAATGTATTAGTTTGTATTAAAGAACGTGTGATCACGTCCGATACTTACTATTTTTATTCCAAGATTGTAAACCGGCTTTTCTGGGAATTTAAAAATATTTCAGCAATATTTTACTGCTAAATTTGGGTTTGTAAATTCATTAAAAAAATAATTTTCATTTGTAGCAATTTTTTCTCAGCATTTATCAAACTTTGTGGAAAGTTTGTAGCAAAATTATCAAGGTTTTATAGCAAATCTTTTTAAAGTTTTGTGGCATACTCGTGGCAATTTTTTTTCTAAAAATTTGTAGGAAGTTTGTAGCAAATTTTATTAAGCTTTTGTAGGAAGGTTGTGGTAACGTCCGTTATTGTTTTGTGACAATTTTGGCGCAATTAAAATTTAATTAGCTAACTCAATATCTTTACTGATTAATTACTTTTATTAATGCTATCAATAATTTAAGATACTTTTTATAAATCATGAAAAACTTGTTGTTAAGTTGTAGGAAAAGGTAAACAAAAATATTTTGTGGCAAACTTGTCGAATTTTTAGCGACAACTAAAATTTATAGTAATTTTGAGGCAAAATTTGTCGCATGATTGCTAGTAACAGGATTTGCCATGGCTTTTTTTTCTCTCAAAATAGGTTTGCCGGAAAATTGAGGCTATGAGCCATTTGCCACAATTTTGCTACAAAAACTGTTGTCGCAAATTGACATGTTTTCTAGTAGTGAGGTACGTTTATTATATTATCGTTATACAGTTACTTTGAATTCGTCTATTTATTAAACTCTATTGTTTTGATATTAGCCCCCGTCGCATCACGTTCCCCGTAGGTATCGCACAATGCGTTTGGATACCTACATTGACGCCCGGTTACAGCTCATGGAACGGGGGATGCTAGAGATGCAGCGGGGAATGCTACAGATGCAACGCCAGATTAGCTAGATCGTTAGCTACCTGGGCGCTACTCATCGTGATGAGATTTACACATCTTTTGAACGACCTCCTAATTGTTAATAAAAAATTATTATATAAAAACACATTGTTTTAAAAAAAATTATTATATAAAAACAATAAAAAAAGGAAAAAAAAAAAAAAACTTAATAAGACAAAAAGTTATGGGTATTTAGCGCGTATAGCTCTATGCACGATGTATAAATGGGTGTTTTAAAAATACCCAAAGTATCTTTAGAATTTCCGTTCATAAAACTAGCAGCTAGTGAACAAAGTAGGGAGCACTTATTTATCAACATATACTAATATTTTATTTTAAGGTATGGGAATGTGGCCTGAAATGATATTTTATTACTGATATTCTTTTGGGGATTGGTGGTAAACTCCACTATTCTCCTATAAATACTCACTGCCCCTCTACTCTTTAATCCACCAACTCTAACTCTAACTCTAACTTTAACACTAACTCTCACTCTAAAGAGTATGTTGAAGAACCCTAATTAGGTTTGGATGTGGAAGATGAAGACGTGAGAAATCTGAAAAGTGGTGCCTTTTCTGTTCTTCCACAGCTTTCTTGAACTGCATACGTACGGTTCATGATAAGATCTCAATCTTTTAGAATTCAGTGTTTGTGGTTCAATAAAGCTGTGGGAAGACAGAGAAAGCATCAAAAGTACAAATAAGCCATTCAAATTCTGGATCAGATCTGATCTATACTTCCAATTTTCATGGTATATATATTTGCCATTTTATCTTATTGACAATTTTGATTGATATTTTCATACATATACACGAAGACAAGCATTTTTTCTCTTTTATTGTTTGTGTTTTAAATGAGGATATTCAGTAGAAATTCTACAACTTTGATATTTTCATACATATACGTACGATTCTAAGTTATATGTCCTAGATGTTTCCCATTGGTTAATTGTGATAAGTTACGATTATATTGTAAATTTAAGTTGTGTATTTTCATCACTATAAACAGATTTACATCCTCTGCAACCCATAAAAAAAATAAAATAAAAAATATTATACAAATATTGCCAGGATTTGATTATATTTGTCAAGATGTATTTTTGTATGTTTATGCATGTGTGGGTGAGTTTTTTTGGTTATAGTGAATTGTAACTCTATATATACTCACATGCCTATGAGCAAATTTATATAGCCCAAGATTGTGTTCGTAGGAGGGTACGCACCTAACTAGCTAGATTGTAGATGGACCACAGGGTATGAGTCATACCTTTGTCATATGCAACCTCTCAAACAAATTAGGAAACTAAGTTCAAAGCAAATTATATTGGGATTTAGGAGGAACATGTTATAGCAATCACATTTGTTATTTTTTTTTTTCTAGATTCATTGATGCTTATTCTTGTATATTCTTTAACATCCAATTTGTGATGGGAGTTTGTTCTCATGCTTCTTGAGTGAGATTGTGTAATGATATAGTGTAATGACACTATAAGACCTTTAGAATCTGTGACGAATCCTTGTCAAAGCAACCATGCATGTGTGAAAAAAATTATATCAGGGTTTATCGTATCTTTCTACAAGTAAAACGTAGGGTCGTCTTAACCTTTTTGGCCGTCTAAAGTGAATTTTAAAATCGAGGTCATTTTCATAAAAAAAAATTGTTTTGGATTTAACAAATACGAATGTGATGGCACACAACTTTTATTTATGATCTGTAATGCATAAAATCACACAATTCTATAAGAAAATTCAAGAGATGAGAGTTTGCTCAATTGTGATCGAAAATGAAGAATCGAACAACAACAGTGGAGGACCCTTAAATATGGGGCTCCAAGCTGCTGCTGCTTGCTGCTTCTTTTTATTTTTTTAGTCAACCTCCCCTGATTGTTGGTATTACATTCTAAAATTTTTATTTGTTAAAATTATTAATAAATAGTTGAAAGTTGAAACAATATGTTACTTCTTGACCTTTTTTTATCTTCCTATAGAAGATGCTATGCGAAAAAAATGATAACACTATGTTCCAATTAAATGTTACGTAAATTTTTTAACGGCCAACAAACATAGAATGCCTAGGTACTACGTACGGGGTGACCCAATGGCAAAATGTCACCATCAGCTGGTCCAACCCAGCCGTACAGAGCCTTTAAGCGCCTCCAAGTTATATCCAGTTCCGGGGAAAATCCACTAGCCCGAAGGCCCATTGGCGGTAAAATCCGGACGCACTCAGGATCAAACTGGGATCACACAGATCCCAGTGTTCCTTCATTGAGCCACTCATGCCCCCCAAATTGTTGTTAGTGGGGTTTAAACTTGAGTCTCCATTAAGAAACTCATGCTTCTTACCACTACGTCACATTGGAAAGGCCAAATTGCGTAAATGATACGCAATTAACTGTTTCTACTGAGCTGGCCACTAAATTTTCGACCATATTTCATTGATTTCACTCAGAAACCGTTTTGTGAAGTTCCAATAGTTTTGCTTCTTAGTTATATGGCAAGTAAGTTACCACTTGAACCTTAAAGGAGTATAGTCGTAGTATTTATATGATATTTCCCTCTGACACAGGTTTCAGGCTGGTTTCCTACCAGTGTGATACGTGACAAGAAGTCGTCAACATAAGATGCCTACATAGGGTGAGGCAAATTTTTGGTTTCAGCGGTACGTATACCACCGACAACTTGTCGTCGTCATAGATTAGCCGAAAGAGGGAAAGACTTAGGCCCCATAGGAACTACTTGTACCGACGACTTGTTGCTATATGGTAGGTTTCTTTTCTTTTCTTTTTTTCTTTAATTAGAATATCTGAAAAGTTATCACGATGACAAGCTGTCACCGAAGACCATTTGTCCAATCCAAGCTGCAATTTACGTGATCCTGTTCGATAACAGAGTATTATTAATTTTTCGAAAACAAGTTCTCATGGTTTAAATAAAACGTACATGTGAAATTTGAGAAAAAATGAGTTTCATAGCTGTTGATTTCTTCGTTGTCGTACTCCTTACAGATGGCAATTGGTCCCAAAAAGAATTGAGCATTGATTTAGATAAGTAATGAATAAACGAAAAATTAAATATATTTATCTTAAGCAAAAACAAAAGAAAAATAAAAGAAAGAAAACCCAATCTAGTTTCACAGGGTAGCATGGAGACACCAGCTGGAATATTTTGTTTTTATTGAGAAATTATGTATTGTTTAATCACTTGATTAATCTTATTTCTTAGATCTGAAACCTACTTTATTTGCTGTAGAGTAATGGCAACACTTTAAATATTTATAGTCTTTTTGATTGATAAATAAAGTAAACAAAATTGGAATAATTGCTTTTAAACAAATGAGAAGTTGACAATTATCTTTTATTTTAAATTAGATTGTTATTACATTTTTATGTCTTGTTTCCTGCATTCTTATTTACTTCAAAAAATTCTTAACCATATACAAAACAGTTTCGATAACTCATCTTAACAATATTAAAATATGTTTTGTTCGATCTCTTAAACATTCGACTATAAGAATGAAAATTGCATAGATATACCTCGCCCACGGTTTACGACAGATAGGACAAGAATAATGGCATTTTACGCTAAGATCGATAGTCACTATCTATAATATATTTTCCCGGACTTTTTATTCGTTGTCGTGAAAAAAATTACACACACTTTTCAATATGAACATAAGCTCTTCAGTTGTTTTATCTTTCCGTTGGCCAATTTACCAAGATTGGTTGGCCATGACAACTGTCAATAATCTGTCATCGTTCCTCTGGTAACATTACCAATTCTGTAAATTCTTTGCAACACCATTACAAGTTACAAACGGTGGTAACTTTCACCAAATGGTTTTTGACGTTGTATCTAAATTCCTCTGTTTTTAGTGGTAATTAGATGATCCATCCGATATTAATTTATGTTACTACGTATATTAGAAAACTTAACATTAAAAATTTTCTTTAACCTTTGCTTATAATCTTATTAGAATTTAAGTATTGTCATTCTTATGTCTGTAAGTAACTTAAAAGGATTGGGCGTGACTAACTTTTTTTTAATGATAATTTCTTTTTGTTGTCTATGAGACTTGAACCCAAGACATTATCTTCTTTTGAAGAAAACATCGTGTTCTTCCACTATTTAACGTGACAATCTTTACTTGTGTAATAGTTAATGGAAATATGATAATCTTAGATAATCTTAAGATGAACAAGTTATGAAATATGGTTCTTTGATTTCTAACTTCACTTTCGTTGGATGAATAACTTTTGTGACACAAAAACAAAAATATATTCACTTTGATGAAGATTATGTTTAAGCTAATCAAGAGATCCCATAATGCACGATCCCGTCCAAGCCACTAGTATTAGAGATCTAACCCCAAAAAGAGTAAAGGGACTTGTTTTGATAGGATCCATCGGCGTGGTCTCGATTCTCGTCGTCTTTTTTAGCACATGTAATAACCATGTCGTTGATACGAGAGAATATGGACTTCTTTCACACCAATTTGTTCGAGCCTTAATCGCTTTCATGATAGTGTCTGCCTTTTTACATAGGCATATGTTTTACATGAAAAAAATTACAAGAGCCAAAAGAATGAACATTCTTAAATTTGTAGAAGATAAGTATAGGATGATTTATGTTTGGAGACACATTTAGAAATCAAAATATCAATTCCACATCATTATCATCGCCATGGTTATTTAGATTGTTGATTTTGTTTAATACAATAGAGTCAATGGGATGGAATCCGATTGGGATATCTTAACATTAGATCTAAAGTTTGATGATATGATACTTAGTTAAATCTATATGATCAGCCTATTGGAATTACCTAAACCACCGCAAGGCATGGGTTATAGACATCAATCTATTTCTTCCTTTTATGATACCTCTACCACGTTTCCCCAATATTTATGGTTCTGGTACGAATCCACATCCACTGCGGAAAAATGTGTGTGATAGGATTATTAATGATATGGCAAAAGTAGTCGTCTACAAAGGTCGTGTTACCCTTGTTAAGGCATTTTCCCTTAATGATAGAAGTGATTGATCTTTACCATTGTGCAGTGGTGCGGCAATGAAAATGATTAAAAGACGTAATTTTTTCCAACATGAGTTTATAATCTCTTAGTTTAGACTAGTGCCTAGCATATAGACCGTGTAGGCATTGGCATGCTAACCAATTTTTGCCTTTAATACTGAAGCCTAGTAATGTTTAAGTGCATGCTCTAAGTGAAGTTTAAGTAACGTTTCCAAAGATTTAGTAAACCGATACAGTAATAAATGTCACATGATGATTTTGATAATTTAAAAGTGTTAAATCTTATTAAACCGATAGAACGTTAATGATGAATAATCGAACGTTTTAGATACGAATGGTTTTTATTAGCAAATAGTAGTAATAATAATAAGTTTTTTGAAACTAAATACTAAACTTGGAGGTTTAAAGTCTAAATTTGAAATTAATTAAGTTGAGGGTCAATCTTGCCATTTGGTGAAACTTACTTTCAAACTTACTTGCTAGTTCGAGTGACTTGTCTCTTCAAAGCTCCATTCGGAAATGGTAAATCAAGCAGTAAATCAAGCCTTGGAAACTCAGGGCCTTGTAGCACTAGTCAATCCTCAAACTTCTCCTGTTGATGACTGTCACATCAGTCTGTTTCAGCTTTCATAGGTTGTCATTAATAATTGCTTAAGGGTAACTTGATGCCACCTAACTTTACCCAGGGTGATCTTCCCGAGATAAATTCACAAGACCTGGAGGAGATGGATAACAAGTATCAGATGGCCATGGCAATTCACAAAGCCATAAACTTTATCAAGAAATATGGCAAGAACAGTGTTCAAAGAATGAGCCAAAACAATTCAATTGGGTTCAACAAAGAAAAGATGTGGTGCTACAACTGGAATGAACCAGGGCATTTTGCGAGGGAATTCAGAAATGCTATAGTTTTCAAGCCTACGAAAGAGTTGAAGATTGTTGATGTGACTTGCGAGAAAGATGTGAAGAAATAGGGAACGCTATGCTTACACGGACGGGGAACAAGATTTGGAAGCTCAATTAAGCGAGATGATGGAGCCAATAAGCTTTGCTGGCATGGCATTCGTCCAAGAAGATAGTTCAAATCAAGATGTTGTGAAGAATGTCGTTAATGATGAAGAAATGAAGACTCCAGATGGAGGTGTAGAGAAAAACAACACAACTCATTAGGTAACTCCTTAGGTAAACGAACACTCATGCTCACAAGCATGTACTTACAAAACATAAATTTTTATTAGAAAAATTGATGACTTATTGCCTGAGGTTGATCAACTATCTTACTATAATAGAACCTTTACAAAATCTGAGAAATTGTATAATGATAGAACAAAGTCTCATAAATATGACATGGTTGTCCGAAACCTCAAACTATTTGATGTTGAAGCAAGTATGGATTTCTATTAAGATAAAGTAGATAAACTTAATAAAGAAGTAGATGCTTTTAAAATAGAACTACTTGTTAGAAAGAGTCAGGTTGACAAATTTGAGATAGATTCTAAGACACTTGGGGGAATTATCAAGTCTTAGTTATGGGTTAAACAGAAGGGGAAAACTGGGTACAATCATGTTGCTATACCACCTCCGTTTAATGATAATTATTCTCCTTACCCAAGATTTGAGATCAATGAAGATTTAGAAGATGAGATGGTCAATGGTGTTGGTCATGTGCCAATATCAAAACCATCTAATCCTTTGGCATCTTATATGATAGAATGTATTTATAAACCTGAAAAGGCTAACAGTGATTCGTGTTGTGAAGCAGGTGGAGTAAGTAGTGTGGAAGTTGTGGCGTGTGTTGCTAGTATTGTGGAACCTTTAAATGTTTTAAATTTGAATTATGATTTAGTTTGTAATAAATTTAAACAATTAGATTTTGTCTTGGTTTGTGACTATGTTGACTCGTTACCATTTATGCTACTATTGACGATCAAACTTCTATTATAGATGATACTTCTGTGTGTCCATGACAATATTCATTAGATAAGACTGGCAAAATGGCTTGTGATTTATTTATGAATGGTGGACCTGTTAATAATGAAACTAATTTTTTAGAAACAATTTAGAAACAAACCAACATTTTTAAAAACAAAAACAATCCATTGATGAGGTTGATAGTGGTTGTAATGTTTTGGTTGAAAATGTAACATTCGTTAATTTTCAAACTCGAAAACTTGACCAGTTTTAAATTTTCAGTTTTGTTTATATGTTTATATATATATATATATATATAATATTATTAGTTAATTTCAAGTTTCATTTCATGTATTTTATTTGACATTCGTCAATTTTGAACTTACTCGTAATTCATATTTTAATAATGCGATCATTTTTATGGAATTATATTATTCACCACATTTGTAGTATTATATGTGCATTTAAAACATTCATAACCAAAATTATCTATTCATGTACATATCCAATGCAATTCACTTGAATTATTTTTAAACTATTATTATTAATACTATCATCATCATCATCATCATCATCATCATATGTTATTTAAATAATAAAAGCCAATGAGTGTTTTAATTCAATAAAATTGATTTAGAGAGTTAAAACTTTTGAGAACCTCATTTTTTAATTATATTAAACATGATTTAATATCTTAAGTTCTATAAAATATAACCACTCTAAAAATTCACTATAAAACGAGGACTAATACTCTATTTCTTTCACATCCCAATACACTATTTTCTTAAGATTGAAAGCATTAACAAGTAAGTTTTATGATTTCATGCATTTTATAGTTTTTATGTTGAATGGTCATAAATTATTCTTCATGACCATGATACTTTTATAATAAAAATATTAAATTTTGGTTTTAAGAATCACTATGATCGTGGATATCCAATATAAACACTTTTGATTTTTTTTTTTGCTAAATATTGGATCAAACCTAGTTATTTTACAAGAACAATCATAAATATTTAGCTAAATCTTATGATCCATTGATCATCTTATACTTATAATTTTTCTTATAAATATAATGATTTATAAAAAAATATAATTTAAATATTTCTTATAATAGAACTAATATACTTCGTATGTCTGAATAATTAATTGAGTAAATTAATTATTGTTTATTTTTGTTCAATATAAACTAAATGTAAAATTTCTTTAAAATAATTCATGTAAAAACCTTAAAATTAATTAATTAGTAAATTAATTTATTATGCTACTAAAAAACAAAATGCTTAATCATAAATTGTTTTTAATCTTATTATTTAAGCTTATACTGATAAGTTATAATTATGAATTAACACATCATTATTCAAATAATAAATATCAAATTATTAACATAAACTTTAATTCATTTTAGTTAAACACATTTTTACTCAAAAATCTCTAAGTCTCAATTTGTCGTAGTTTGCTTTCCATTTAGACTCGTTAAAATCTAGCATGCGTATTTACTTGTTCAGGATAACCCACTTTGATTCTCTCCCTCTTTTGTTCGACTCGTTCAAACTATCATTTATCATTTTTGAGGTGAGTTTCATAACCCCTTTTTCCACTTTTATATTTTGGGGTATAGCATGTTCGAAGTTTCTTTATCATTCGTTTTTGTTATAATTATTTCAAACCAGTTCACATTAATGTTGTGCATGTTAATATTATTCTTTCATACCTTTTATAGTTATCATACATGTATTATGTGCAATGTATTTATTGTTTTATGGTTGGAACATTAAACATCAAAACAGGAGGGTTCAACAGGACGTACCTGCGCAACCTACACGATATCCCGGTTGGACTAAATGGTGATATCATTGCCCTAGGTTAGGGCGTTCTTTCATGCTTGTTATCATTTACGTTATGGTTGGATTTATTACATGTCACAAGTGAATCGAGCAAGGTTTCGTTTTATATTTACGCAAAACTTATGAAAGCCTAACAACATGTTTGTTGACAAATGCTATTATTTTAAATGTGTTGCAGGTTGATACGATGAAGTGCAAGGGCAATAAAACTATACCAACCTTAGGATTTATTAAACGAATAAGAACTATTTCATTAAGATGTGATGTTATTTGTCTTATTATCGAACTATTTGTGCACTTGTGAAAATACGGAATAAAATAAATATATTGTCACCATTAATAGTCTTACGAGCATATGAGTGATTTGTATGTTGCACCCGGGCGTATTCTGCTTAAAGCCGGGGTGTTACAGAAAATGGTTGCACTCCTACTCTTAAACTGCATGAAAGTCACGGTGGTTCATGCAACGTATGATTCAAAGATTCAATGTTTACATTACGGTTTTAATTGAAAATTAGAAAAGTCGTGGTGATGCATGAATAATCGAGTTTCAATTCGTTTTCTTTATTTATATATTCATTTATTATTGTGGTTTTGAATGAAAATTCGAAAAGTTATGATGATACATGAATAATCGAGTTTCAGTTCGTTCTCTCTCTCTCTCTCTCTCTCTATATATATATATATATATATATATATATATATATAGGGGATGGATCTTGCGAGAAGTGATATTACCGCGAGAAGTGCATGAAGTGAATGTATAACTCAATTAATCCCTAATTTCACTCCCTTTCATATTATGTTACATACATATATGTAGGTAGGTTGTATTTATGTCTTAATTACACATTCAACCCTACCTACAAATATATAAATGTACCGAGCCACGTTCGAACCTATGTACCTACACACATACAAACATGCATACATATATACAAACATACGTACATACACACATACATATGCACCTACACAATGCACCTACACATAAGAAATGGAGTGAAATTAGGGATTAATGGAGTTACACCTTCACTTCTCTCACTTCTCGCTGTAAAAAAACTTTTGAAATAATCCAATACCTATATATGTGTATATATATATATATATATATATATATTAATATTATGGTTTAAAATTAAAAATTCGAAAAGTCATGGTGATACATGAATATTCAAGTTTCAATTCGTTTTTGGTATTTGTATATGTTCATTTATTCTCATGGTATGAATTGAAAACTCAAAAAAGTCATGTTGGTACATGAACACCCGATTTTTAGTTCGATTTCACTGTTTGTATCAAGTTTGTATTGGGGTACGAAAATCCATGGTGGTTCATGGATATTCTGATATCAAATTTGATATAGTTTTCAAATGATGTTTCAATTTTAATTGAGTCGTTATTGAAATGCGAAAACTCATGGTGGTTCACGGACATTTCAATTTCGATTTCAATTTTTTGTTTCATGCGATTTTTTATGATTAATATGAATTGATTCTGATTTTAAGAATGTTTCATGTAACGTTTCCTTTGGTTGTTAATATGAATTCCATATTTAAGTTCTATGTTCTACGAATCCTTCACGCTTCGCGGCATGTCTTCTCATTTTTCTTGACGCTGCCTCAAAACTCAACATGCTAGATTACCAAGCAATTGGTCATCGTGGTCCCGCCCTTGATAACCCAAAATTCATCATACCCACACCAACGACAACAATAAACGCAAAAACAATGTTGTTACTCAACACAATGACGTACCTTATGCCCAAGCGCACCTGCAATACTCAAAAAGGCCTAACTTGCTTCCGTCATGCAATACCTTACCCCGTATCCATGTCAACTTCTGGTATAAATACTTAGTCCTTTCATACTCATAAAAAGTGTCTGCTTTTTTTTATACAAAATATGTCAGTGTATACTTTTCCACATTTAATTATTCTATGAATATCCTATACTTTTAATTTCAAATCCTCAATTATTTTAAATAATTAATTAATAAATATTTAATCAAGGACTTTAAGTTACATCAAATAGTTTTTTATTATTATTATTTTATTATTATTATTACTATTATTATTACTATTATTATTGTTATTATTATTATTATTATTATTATTTTTCTAATGAAATCTTTAAAATAAAATATTTTACTTCAAACAAGTCTTAAGCCCTTTAAGGCTATTTTTCAACGAGTCAGTTTATATGGCGAACATCTATTTTCTAGGACGTCGCCTAACAGAAACATTTAACATTAAAAAATCATAAAGTTTCGCTAACTTTAGTTCTAGCTAAGAATATTTTTTGTGTCATAAAATTATTATTATAAAAGCATCACGCATTTTCAATCGATTTTCACAAACTTAAACGAACCTCAAAAATCATTTTCCCCCTCTTTGTCAACGCCAACGAGTTTCGTTTAAGAAATCATTGTACCGCCCCCATAATAACTTTTATACCACAAACCCGCCTTCGAGAAGACATCATCTCAAGCTATATCTTGTTTTTCTTTCTTTCTTCATTATGTATATATATAATTTTTTTATATATAATTCTATTTGGATAACGAAATAATTATATGTATTTAATACTTCGAAGGTTGTTTATGAAGTTTATATTTGATTTTGTGTTGGGCTACACTTAATGGTTTAAACTTAATCTTTTTGGGTTTGGTTTTGGGCTATATTGTAACACCGAAATCTCTGATTTCGGTAAATCTCTGATTTCGGTGGGCTTAATGTACGGGTTTGGGCTTAGGGTTGTTGATGTGCTATATATATGATGTAACTAGGTCAATATGGGGTTGGTTGTTGATAGAACAGTGAGAGACAAACGAGTTGTTTATCATTGTATTGTAATCACTGTCAAAGGGCTTAAGCAGTTTTACGTTATATCACATTGAAAGATCCTTCATGGAACTTACAATTGGTATCAAAGCCTCTAGACCTATTCTAGGCTTGGAGTTGGTGATATAATTGATTCAGTATTGTGTTCGTGGTTGATGATCTTTGGAAATTTTCTGGAAATAAAGCTTAGTGCATTCCACGTGTTCATCGGGTGTTCTTCGTGTTCATCAGGGTTAGTTGAGATAGTATTGGGACTTATTTGACTTGATCTTTGGTTTAAATTTGAATCCCTTCATTCACCCGATTTAATTGACTTATCAAATTTACTAAGTCAAAGGTTTGATCGTTCTTGGCCATTATCCAGTGTTTTGGCAGTCATTGATCGTTCTCGGGCATCATATCAAGGGTTCTCTACAACTATCATACGTTTTCGGCCAAGATTCATCATTCTCGGGAGTTTCGGTGTGTTCTTGGTTACAGTTCAAGTGTTCTCGGTCAGATTATAGGGTTCTCGGCTCATTTTCAGTGTTCTCGGGGTTTCGTTGGAATTGGGCCTGGTCTTTTTTGGGCCTTAGTTATTGGGTTTCTCTATTGGGCTGTTTGTTGTTGGGTTTTCGTGTTTTTCAAGTTCTCTGTTGGGTTTTCTGTTATTGGGCCTGATTTCTTTGGGCCTAATTATTGGACTATTATATATTGGACTGTAGTTCAGGATGGACCAATTAAGTAACACGTCATCAAATGCCGCTTTGCATTAAGAGTTGGATTCCATCATGGGAACTGCTACTCGTGTACCTCGTCTACTGTCTCATGAGGGGTTTTCTGAGTGGAAGTTCAGTTTCGATAAGTACGTGAAGATGAAAGATGCGATGATCTGGAGAAGCATTGTCAGGGGTCCTCAGCCTATCACTTATCAGAGAGAGAATAGTGATGACGTAGTTGTGAAGCCCGTCAACATGTAATGTGATGCGGATTTTGTGAAGATTGAAGAGGATCAGAAGGCTCTCACTACTTTAACAATGGCACTATCACCTGATATTGCTCAAGGATTCAGAGAGTTACAGTCTGCTAAAGCATTATATGAAGCCCTTATTGAGGTGTATGAGGGAAATGAGGATATGAGAAGGAGTCGACATGATCTATTACGGCAAAATTTCAATATGTTCAATCATGTTCTGGGAGCGTCTTTGGAGACACAACTTCAAAGATTTGTCACTTTGGTCTCTGAAATGCGATCTGACAACATCAATTTGACCTCTATTGAAATGAACAACAAGCTGGTTAACTCTCTGCCGCAAAGTTGGGACATGAATGTTGCAGTGATCAAGAAGACAAAGGATTTAGCCAGATTAACTTTGTCAGAGGTGATGGCTATCATTAAGTCCTTTGACATGGATGATAAGCAATGTGCCACAAATCATGCTAACTCCTATAATACAGTTGGCTATAGTTTTTCCTCTAATAATGCTCTCATATCATAAGACAATTTCTCCATGTTTAAATCCTCTCAGGGTCAATATGCTCAGCCACAACAAGCTCAGAACAACTTCTCAATGTTTATGTCCTCTCAAGGTCCATTCATACAACCACCACCATAGCCTACTCCTGTGTTCTTTCAACAGCCTGCTCCCGCAACTAAACCTCAATAAAATCTTGGGTCCTCCGGCAAGTCTCCCACTGAAGTTCTTGCTATTTCAAAGGAGACTCAAGAAAACATTGCCTTAATGGCAGGTTTCATGAATTGCTACAATGCTTTTCTTGCTGGGGATCTAGTTCAACCAGTTGTAATTGTTGTATCAAATCCATCTTGATGATGTGGAGGAAATAGTTATCTCTTGGCAAATAGCTTTGGCAGTGTTTAGTGGCAAAGAAGTTTACCAAGAGAACAGATAGAAACAACTGGAATTTTCCAGCTATCAAGAAAGTGGGATTCAATAAAGAAACTCTAAGGTGCTATAACTGTTAGAGCCGTGTCACCGCTCGTGAATGCACGAATCCTGCTAAGGAGGTGAACAGGGAAAGGGCACTGGTTCTGATAAGTGGTGTTAGAGGAGAAAATGTAGCTGGTGCGAGAGAAAATGAGCAGAGATTGGTGGCTCAACAGTTTGATTGGAATGTGGTAAAAAATCAATTAACACGAAGGACACTAGGCGCACTAACTCCCCGGCAACGGCACCATTTTGATGACTGTCTTTTGAGTCAATCAAAAACCTAATTATGCTAAATAGTTAGAGCAAGTAGGGTATCGTATCACAAGGAGTATGTGGTCAATGTATTCGTGTAAAAAATTTCTAATTATGAAGTGACTGGTTTTTAGTGTTGATCACACAAGCAATTAAAGTGAGTTTAGAGAACTAAGCAACGAACAAGTAAACGAATTTCAAACAGTTAACAAAGCAAATCACACCCGGGAATTCAAGTAAGCAATCAACAGTATCTGATGCAACCTAACCGATTAATTATTAACGATTAACTGAAAACTGATCAATCAGACAAAACCTTAGACATCAACAATTACTTTACACATGACACTGTTTATCAAACAGTCCTTGCCAGTGTGACTTGGTTAAGGGTAATTGTATGTTTTATCGTATTCAATCTCACTAAACAGTTATATGACTAATTATCTAGCAACTGGTAATCAGATGTCAGTATATATGATATGAGAAAAACTGTAAAATGTTACAAACTATACATCCCGGGTGCGATTCTATGAGATTAGTTGAGCCGCGACATCATCAAATCGTCAGTATAGATGATATGGATCATAGATATGGTCTTGACACGAGCTACAATGATGAAATCTCCTTTAGGAACTGCTAGAAGTCGCCTCTTTTTGTCAAAAATGGAGTTAGGGTTTTATATACCTCCCGTCGCGGTACGCGACGGGGTTTTCCATGGTCAATCGCGTACTGCGATTGACCAAAAGTCAACATATGCCTCATCTTGTAAGCGGACGCGCAATCGTATGCCTCATCTCTTAACTCCTCGATCTCTCACAAAGCCAAGTTTCTCGCTTTACCTGCATCATCATAATCCATATTAACCTGTTTAGTAGCCCAAAACACTCATTTTACAATTTCAACCGGTAAATGGCAATCCTTTCCATACACAAGTCTATAAAGAGTGGTTCCAATTGGCGTTTTATAAGCGGTTCGCTAGGCCCATAAGGCATCGGTTAACTTGGTTGACCAATCCTTTCAGTCCGTTCGAACAATTTTCTGTAAAATCTGTTTTATTTGCCTATTGGAAACCTCAACTTGTCCACTCGTTTGTGGATGGTAAGGAGTTGCAATCCTATGGTCAACACCGTATTGTTTAAGAAATTTTCCGAATTTAAAATTCTTAAAATGAGATCCCCCATCACTTATGATGGTTCGGGGAACTCCAAATCTCGAAAAAATATTACTTTGAACAAAATTGCAAACGATTATGTGATCATTTGTCCTGGTGGCTATCGCTTCAACCCATTTAGAAACGTAATCGACAGCCACTAGGATATACAAATTACCGTGTGAATTCGGAAACGGGCCCATGAAATCGATCCCCCATACATCAAAAATTGTAGGTTCCCAGACGGATCTTACACGGGATATCGCTATCTACGCAGGTGCGGAATCCCTGCGTAGGTAGTTACGAGCGTAGAATACGTAAAACACAAACACACGATACAAACGAAACCACGTTATATTATAACTCGAACCACGTCTATTACAGACACTTGACACGTGAAATGATCACAACTATCACGAACTCTAAAACGAACTATCAAAAACCGAACTCTAAACAGTAACCCGTAGGTTACTTAAATACACGACAACTTCGCCTCAGGCGAAGTTGTCAATAACTTCGCTCGTTGAACAAGTTCGCCTAGGCGAACTTGTCAACAACTTTGCTTGTTCAACAAGTTCGGCTAAGTGAACTTGTTGACAACTTCGCATACATACATAAAGATAAACTTAAACACAATTACATTACAGACTCGATTACAAACGCTAGACTATGAACTACTGACATCTATGTACCAACAGACTCCCCCTTGGCAGTAGCTTCATATCTTGATCTTCATAGCTTGTGTCTTGTAATCTCTCGTCTTCTCTCTGCATCCCCTCAAGCATGCACTCCCTGTCTAACACATACAGAGACCAGCTTCTGGTACTTCTTAGCTTCCTCTTTCCAAGCAGGAATGTAGAAAATCTTCTTAGCATGTAGTACCTGCAAGTCAGCTTGAGACAGATTGACTAAGTGCATAGGATCATACACCCTCATAATCTCTTGCTCATCTTCATCCTCCATGACTGCTTCAGCAGTCTCACAGTCCACGTACCACCATTTCAAATCTTTTAAGACATTCTTGGGCATCACCTTCATCGGCACTTCTTTTAAATTACGGACTGGTTTATACTTCATAACCATCCATGGTTTGCCGTCTGCCCTCATCCCTCTATCTTTATCTTCCACTAACTTCCCTTTCTGAGGCTTCAGAAGTTCAAACTTTTTATCTTTGATGGCCTCTTTCCAAACAATTTTCCCAATCATCCTCGCCATATTATCATTACTTCTGTTTATCAGCCCCAGTCTAGCTAAGTCTTTCACCTCACACTCCGGTAAGGTATTCAGGGATCTTAACATCCTCTTGAAGTACTGAATGCCGTCGTAACGTTTGATCACAAATAATCTCAACTCTTCATCGTACAACCAGCATATGATTCCTTTCTTCGACTCTGCATATCCCTTTATATTGTACGACTTTTTGAACATCGTCGGTACTGCTGGCTTTTTCGTCTTTACAAACCACTGAGCGCAGCCTTCCTTCTAGTTAGGCTGATCTTCCCACTCAGTGTTGTCAACCTCAGCAGCTTCACTTATAGTCGACTGTTCAACCACAGGGATCTCATGCTCGACATTTTCTTCAACAATCTCTCCTTCCTCTATCACCTTCTCAACCACAATTTCTGCACCAATCTTTTCAATCTCACTGATTGGCAGAACATCTTCATCAAATAACACATCGTCGCTGAACATGTCATCATCAAGTTCCTTCAGCGCATCGATCACGTCATCCTCCACCATCACTACATCATCACCACCAGCCGCTTCGGTAGACTCCCCCTCAGCTGTGGAAGCCCCAAGAGCTTGAGAGGTTCTTGGCAGCTCACCACCTGCACCTTCCGGTGCATTGGGATCATCGTCTCGGTCTTCTCGACGCTTCGTCCTCAACTCATCTCCTCTACAGCTCATCTCCCCCTGAGATGCCAAGAACACCTTCAAGGCATCTATTATTTTCCCGTGCTCAGCCAGGAGGGATGCCTGCAGTTGATTTGCTTCCACTAGGCTTTGAATAGTCTTTGACTGCTCAGCTACAATCCGCTCTAGTGAAGCTATCCGTTCCGAGTCAGAAGAGGGCGTGTCCGCAGGTGGTACCGTACCCGATAATCCTGCAGTAGTGGTGACCGTAGACTCAACAAATCGTGCTACTACCACCGATGGAGTAAGCGTTGGAGGTGGTAGAGACACAATTGCTGGAGCCGACGTTTGGACGGCCGTGACCGATGGAGTGTCAGCCGACGATGTAGCCACTACGGGAACAACCGTAGCGCTTGTACTCGATACCTGCACAGAGGTAGGAACAAGGGACATACCAGACAAGGCAGGTGGAGCAAAACGTGCAAACCTTGAAGTCTCTCCGGCTCCTGCACCCATACCTGTCGTTTCCCTTCGTGAGCGCTTTCTCACCAGCTGCACAGCTTCTTCTTCATCATCTTCCTCATCGTCGTCGTCAACAATTCTCTTCTGCTTACCCACCGTTCTCTCATGCCTCACCATCATCCGTCTGGCCTCTTCCATCACATCATCAAAATCAGCCTGTGGACCCGAGACTTGAATATTCTCATGGGGATCAACTCGGTCCATATCAAACAATCCTTGCCCGCCGAACATGGCGTCAAGATCAATCTCAGAAGCTGGCACAGCAGCAGATACAGCAGTAGATACAGCAGGCGCAGCTGATACAGCCTGGGTGCTGCCGCCTGTTGTGGTCTTGGGTCTCTGAACTCGTCCCCTGCCGCAGGCACATACTCCGGGTTAATAAGGTACCCAAAGAGCGGAGTATGCCTGGGACGCAGCTCAGGTTTGCTTTGTGCGCTGGACGTGCGACGCTGTGCAAAGATACGTTTTGTCACACTTTCAACGTATCGTATAGGGCGTCGTTGAGGCAGCGTCGGAGCCACATGATTGAAAATCATCTGTAGAAATCGAGGATACATTGTAAACCGCTCACGCGCCACAGCCCTTCGTTGCCTGTCGATCTCGTAAAAGATCATCTGGCTGAACGAATATCTTTTATTATAAGTCAATGCAGTCATAGCAGACTGCATTGTCGCACCCATTCCATCAGTGCCTGCCTTCCGTCCTGACATACATACGATCATGACGTGCATAAGGAAGCGCCACTGATCTAAGAGGAACCCCTTCCTCCGTTGAGTGTCTCCTAAGAGACCCGAATATCCCATCCTGAGGAACGCCCCATCACGGAATGGCGCAACAAACTCCGTTGGGTCATCCCTCGTTTCTTCACCAAACTGCAACGCCATCCGTATATGTTCAGAGGAAAACTGAACGACTTGACCGTTAACTGTGGCTCGCATGACCGGGGGCTCAACCCGGCAATCATACTCTACCGTCTGCCAAAAGTCTTCAATGTTCGGTAGCGAAATGGGCAGGGTAGTTGTTATTGCATGATAAATCCTTGAGCGCAGGAGAAAAGTAATTATCTCCCTATAATCCTCCACGCCCTTTGCATCTGGGTCAAGTGTTATAAACTGGTTATGGGCTGGAAAGAATTGCCTCTGATCGTCACCGTCATCACCACCAGCTCCTCCAACAGCAGCCATATCTGCACTAAACGAACCAAGTTAGATAACCGTTAAGCAACTCACAAGTTCGCTTTATACCATGAGCGAAGTTGTGATCAAACATGTATAGGCGAAGTTAAAGGTGAGGCGAAGTTGGGAACAACTTCGCTTCATCTGTAAGTTCGTCTAATTAATTTAAGTAAAATGGTCTAGGCGAAGTTGATGTTACTTCGCCTTATCACAACATCGCCTCAGGCGAAGATAAGTGTTAGGCGAAATTAAGCTTCAGGCAAAGTTGAGGATAACTTCGCCTCAAGCGAAATTAAGCCCCAGGCGAAGTTGCGGATAACTTCGCCTAAACCCTAACTTCGCCTACATCTGAATCGGCGACTGTTAGGATTCCAACCACCGGAAATCCGGTGATTTCGGCTAAGTTCGACGATCAAGGACATCAAAACACATGATATTAAGGATGTTTAGATGAGAAGGATGTCCATGCACACATTAACACAAGTTTTGAAAGTTTCGATTTTGAAGGTCCGACGACCCGAGGTCTCGAACCGGGTAAAAACGACCATGAAAGAACATGTTTGTGAGGTATATCGACAACACGTACCCTCAACTGATAATAGAAACTGGAAACGAAGATCGAAATCGGAAAAAGATGATAAGTTCGCCGGAAAAGCTGAGCTTAAGTTCGCTGGATTATGTGAAAATAATGAATTTCACTGTTTAAAAATCCTTATATAGGGTCAGTGTAGTTCAGGCGAAGTTACGGATAACTTCGCCTAGGCGAAGTTAAGCACAAGTTCGCCTGATTCAACAACTTCGCCTATAATTTCAAAATCAAACCTTTAAGTTTGAACATTTTGCAATTAACATTTGAAACTTCCAAAAAGAGTTAAACAAAAATGATCATGTCTAAGTAACCAGTTATAAAATAATACAACTACAAAAATAGGAAAAACTTATAAAAATTTAACGAATAAGGGATCAAATTTCAGTCTAGTCAGGGACACCACGTTTCAGAAAAGATCCTAACAGGAATCATACTAACTACGTGACTGTCACATAGATCCGTGTTTAGCTGTATTATGACATATAGAGACAGGTTGTAAGCAGGTATAACTTAAAGTGGTTTTCATCGTTTCTGTGATACGAGTTAGGTTCAATTAATCCTTAAAATTTAAATGGGCAACAACTCAGAAATATTGATGCCTCCTATCTATCCTCAAAGCGTATTTGGCTTTCCCCAAGTCACCCCGAATTGACTTCGACCCATAGTGTCTGATTAACTTGTAAGTATTCTATGTCTGGATCCCGTATTCATTCTTACTCCATGATTGAGAAGTCTCGATATCTTGAACTCTCGAATGTTACAATAACTTCATAAGTACTAATTTTTTTTTTTTTTTTTTTTTTTTTTTTTCAAAACAAACATACTTATAGACTGCGGAGTAATAAACAACTGCAAGTCCCGAATCTGGATCACTGCAGTGTCTTGAAACGCCTTCTTCACGTGAATCAGAACACACATGGGCTCGTGTATGACTGTGTAATCGCTTTTCTGCCTATCATTCGAAAAGATATATATGAAGACACGCAAAACTCTTAAGGAGTTTCCACGTAAAATCAAGTAAAATTAGTTTGTATCACATCTACTTTTACGCACCATAAAAATTTACCATGACATACAATGATTGTCCTAAAGCCTTTTAAGCCTAATAACTTCACTAGTTAAGCACACAAAGTTAGTATATCTATCATTTTCCAAGGTTGGATCAATTTTCCGTTTAACATAGCAAAGGTACTTCATACGAAGTAGTAGACTTGAAAAGTAATTTCATTTCCTAAAAAAAATTTTGACTTCAGTCATCCCGATCACGTCAAAGTCTTCAGGTAAACGGCAATCCCGAAGATCCAATGGATCAACTGGACCGACCACATACAAGTATGTGTCCTTCTCACTAAGAATGACCGACTAATTTTCAGCGACAGAAAGAAAACACATCTTAACTGCCCCGGTCACTTTCAGTCATCTGGTTAATGGCGACCCTCATTCTTTAAGTAGAAACGAGGACCAAAACATATCCGAGGATATGTCCATCAAACTGAGGTAACCGACTAATTTTAAGCAATAGTGATGTTTTTTTTTTTTTTTTTTTTTTTTTTTTTTTTTTTTTTTTCAATAAACACAAAAACATGGTTACTCGGGATTGATCATCCCGTTCTGCTCAATTAGGTTTTGAAATCTGGATTTATCAAACGCTTTTGTAAATAAATCAGCGAAATTTTCTAGCGTATCGACCTTTTCGACCTTAATCAGTTTCTTCTCAGCACAATCCCGTATGAAGTGATGACGAATGTCAATATGTTTAGTTTTACTATGCTTCACGGGATTGTTAATTACTGAGATGGCAGCAGTGTTATCAATTAAAATAGGAGTGAGTAAGAAATTCAGACCATAGTCGCGCAATTGTTGCCGAATCCACAAAACCTGAGAACAGCAGTTGGATGCTGCCATATATTCAGCTTCGCATGTTGAGATTGCGACTGACGTCTGTTTCTTGCACTGCCATGAAACTAATCTTCCACCGAGAAACTGACATCCTCCTGTTGTCGACTTCCGACTCTGATTGCACCCTCCATAATCAGAATCCGTATAAGCAACCAGTTCCACGTCTCCTCCCTTCGGGTACCACAACCCTAGCTTCGACTTGCCTTTGAGATACCGCAAAATCCTCTTCACACCCTTCATGTGAGATTCCTTTGGGTTTGCCAGAAAACGAGCACAAAGACAAACAGCAAACATTATATCAGGCCTAGAAGCAGTTAAATACATCAAAGAACCTATTATAGCCCGATATTGAGTTGGGTCCACATCTGCGTCACCGTCTATTTCAGCTCCCAACTTGTGGTTGACGCAAATTGGAGTGTCAAATGGAGAAGAGTCCTCTATCTTGAAGCGCTTGAGGACATCATGAACATATTTTGTTTGATGAATGAACATCCCATCTTTCTTTTGATCAACCTGCAATCCTAAAAAGAACGTTAGTTCACCCATAGCACTCATCTCGAATCTTTTCTTCATAACGGCCTCAAAATCCTGACACATGGATACTCTTGATGCAGCAAATATGATGTCATCCACGTAGACTTGAACTAGCAGGAAGTCACTTCCTTCTCTCTTCACAAACAAAGTACTGTCGATCAAACCCCTTTCAAAACCATTTTCTAGCAAGTAGTCCGATAACGTTGAATACCAGGCACGAGGTGCCTGATGTAATCCATACAGCGCCTTGCTCAACTTGTATACGTGATCAGGAAAGTCTGGGTCAGGAAAACCCGGAGGTTGCTCAACATACACAACCTCATCAACTTTCCCATTGAGGAACGCACTCTTCACGTCCAACTAAAACACTTTCATCTTCTTGAAAGCAGCAAACGCCAAAAACAATCTTATCGCTTCCAACCTGGCCACCGGAGCAAAGACTTCATTATAATCTATCCCCTCTTGCTGATTAAATCCTTTAACGACCAGCCTCGCCTTGTTTCTTATAATAATCCTCTTTTCATCTCTCTTGCACTTAAACACCCATTTTGTGCCTATAGCATGCACATTCCTTGGTTTTTCAACCAAAGTCCAAACTTCCATCTTCTTAAATTGAGCCAACTCTTCTTGCATGGCCTCGACCCACGAGCTGTCCTTAAGAGCCATTTGATAATTTTTCGGTTCAATCTGGCTAATAAAGCATGAGTACAAACATTCGTTCATTATACCCGTTTCCTTAATGCTTGTATAAACACAGGTGTGCTCATTCAAGCTACTTCTGGTTTGTACACTGGAGGACACATCACCTATAACATTCTCCAAAGGGTGGTCTTTGTGAATTCTCGTGGTCGGCACAGCTCCGACATGCAGATTATCTTCTAAATTAGTAGAGAGCTCATCAATGGTTGTTTCTGGCTGAGAGTGAAAAGGATTGATAAACTCTTCTTCAGGAGAGACAGCAGGGGAACCGATAGAATTTGATGAGGAAGGTTGACAATCATCAAATAGTTGTCTATGTGCCAAATTTTCCTCCTCATCTAGAATCATCTTCGTAGCAACACGTTCTTCTTCTTCTGTACGAACCAAATCAGGTATGTTAAAAGACTTGAAGAGCCTATCATAGTCGAAAATCCCAGGAGGTCCGATGCTTGGTCTTGGCGATCTGTAACTCGTAATGTCTGTGTTACATACCACTTCAACCTTGCCGTTCGTTGTATTAAAGACACGCCTGTTGGGAGTCCCAACTTCATAGCCGACTAAGATTCCTTCATCGGCTGCTTCACCAAACTTTGAATGTGCCTTTAAAATTGAACACGGGGACCCGAAAGCTTCAAGTCCACACAAATTGGGCTTTCTTCCATGCATCAGCTCGTAGCATGTTTTATTAAGTCTTTTTACCGTTAACACTCTATTCAGGACATAGCAAGCTGTAGAAACAGCTTCAGCCCAGAACACCACCGGAAGCTTCGAATCAGCCAGCATTGTTCTGGCTCATTCAATTAAAGTTCTATTCTTCCTTTCAGCCACTCCATTCTGTTGCGGAGTATACGGAGCGCTGAATTGGTGTTCAATCCCTTTTGACAGACAGAAGATCTCCATTTCAAAATTTTTAAACTCAGAACCATTGTCACTTCTGATGAACTTCACTCGTTTATCCATAATGTTCTCAACTTTGGTAATCAGATTCTTCACCAGTTGAGCCGTTTCGTCCTTTGATTTCAGGAAGTATACCCACGAGTATCGTGAGTAGTCATCAGTAATCACCAAGCAATAAGTTGTACCACCTAGACTTCTTACATTCACAGGACCGAAGAGATCCATGTGAAGCAGCTCTAGTGTACTAGCAATTGAGTTTACTTTCTTGGTGAGATGGGACTTCTTGTGCTGCTTTCCCTTTTTGCACGCAAGACATTTGTCTTCAAAATTGAAACTTTTTAAGGGAACACCCAACACAAGCCCATGTCTGACAATATGGTTCATCTTCCGAAGATGAATGTGCCCCATTCTCCTGTGCCACAGTTCAGATTCCCATTCGCTTGCTTTCGTCAAAAGGCACGATTCTTCCGTTGACATTTCAGTTGAACTTAGATCCATCATATACGTATTTCGATCACGTGGAGCCTTCATTACTATCCACTCTTCTGGTATTTGAAAACCAGCCTTTAACACAATCGCATCAGTCTTCGTGAAGTGTACGGTATAATCTTTATCACAAATCTGCGACACACTCAGCAGATTGTGCTTAAGTTCTTCAACAAAATTCACATTTTCTAACGTCATTTTCCCGTTAGTTACCGTACCCCTTCCAGTTATTCTGCCACCACTCTCACCGGCAAAACTGACTCTTGCTCCCTGAACAGGTTTTAAATCTTGTAACAAATTCTTGTTACCAGTCATGTGCCGGGAACAGCCGCTGTCCATAACCCAAAGATTATTGGAAGCCCTGTTCAACTGTTCCTGCACAAACAAAAGAGATTATTAAAATTTGGGGACCCAAGACCTCTTGGTCTTGGGTCGACTAACCTTCTTATCAGAACTCACACACCTTGACTGACCATAGTTAGCATTAGGAAAATTTTCACGAGTCCTAACAGGATACCTCCTTGGAGACTGATAGTGAGGCCAACCAAACTGACGAACATTAAGAGAATTAAAAGAATTATAGCAGTTGGTTTGGTTATTAGTAGTGTGAAAACGAGATGTGTTTCTTTGAAAACCGGTATTATATCTCAAATTTGAATGGTTTTCATTTTTAACATTTAAACGATTACTATAAACCTTAGTCTTAGTTTTCGAGGGCCTCACCTCTCTAAAACGCTGCTTCAGAGGGCAATCAGCAACAAGGTGCCCTGTTTGATTACATCTAAAACAACATCTATATTCAGCTTTCTTTTCAGCAGATGTTTTAGATGTGGAGGCAGTATTACCACCCGTACGTCTCACATAGGGTGGGACATATGGGTTGAGTGGAGTACTCTTTTGAGTTGATTTAACCTTTTCTCCACTAGTGGGTAATACTTCCTTCTCTTTTGTCTTACCCGACTCGGATGACTTATCCGAATCAGATGAGACTGGACTTGAAATTTTAATTTTTGAGACAGGCGAACTTGTTTCGCCTTTACTAACTTCCGGTACTTTACCAGTTTCCTTAGCAGTACCTGTCTGATCAGCTACAAAATTAACAGATTCATGAACACTAGGATTGAAAGTATAATTATGGTTATATAGTGGTGGAACCTCATGGTAACCAATTCCTCCCCTCTTAGGAGAGGAACCTTGATCACTGACGAGGTGATCAAGAATAGCAGAGGAATTCCAGAATTGCTCCAGTTTCCTATTTAGTTCCACCACTTTTACCTGGTGATCACCAATCTGCTTTTCTTTCTCAGCAATTAACTTGGTTTTCTCTTCTAAAACCTCGTAGCTTAGATCGATCACATCAATTTTTTCAGCTAATTTTGTTTTTAAACTTTTAACGTCATTTTCACACGCTTTAATTTTTATTCTATAATTATTTTCTCTTGTCTTTGTAAAATGATGATCTTCTTTCAAGGTTTTAAATTCGGCATCCAATCTAACATACTGATCAGTAATTGTTGCAAGCTATTCAGACAAGTTCTCACACTTAGTACAGATAGGTTTAGTACATACCTCGGTGTTCTGATCATCAGCCATGAAGGCTTTTTCATTTTCAGCAGCTTTCACACATTCTTCAGCTGCAACCTTCGCCATGTGAGCTTGCTCAAAGAGTTCTCCAGAGAACATATTCCAGTTGTATTCACCAGCATCAGACATCATGGCTCTATTCCCATTGTTATTTCCACTTTGCTGTGTAGTCTTTCCCTGACTACGTTCTACCCGTGCATTAGTGCACTCTTTTGCAAAGTGTCCATTCTGTTGGCAATTGTAACACCTCACCCTTGACTTGTCAAATCCTGGCTTTCCACCTACGAACTTTCTGCCAGTCTTCTTCATGAAACGCTTCACTCTTCTGACTATCATCGCCATCTGCCACTGCAGATCCATCTCCTCCAGATCATCAGGATCGATCTGGTCATAGTCTTCTTCCAAAACAGCAGGGTCCACAATCTTCCCTTGTATGTAGTTCTCGTAAGAAGCAATAAAAGATGCATAGACTGCAAACTGCTCTTCAGCAGATTTGACACTCATTGGCATCTTGGAATAGTTATTGCTTAAAGCACTGGGAGAGAAACTACTTGTGGATGCTTGAGGTTTCGAAGCACTTGATCCTCCAGCAACGAAGCAAACATCACCGTTCATGTTTACAGACACATTTCCTTCATGAGAAGAGTCAGAACCTGACTCTCCTTTGGAGTAGTAAGCAGCAGAGTCAGGCTTCGAACTTGAGCCTGAGTTAACTTTGGCACCATACATACCAGGGTCTTGAACCTGATCCATTGGTGTCTCTTTACGAACCATATTAAGCTCAAAGGTTCTGAGCTTGTTTACTGCTGTCTCCAAGTCAAAATTAGGAAAGTCTTTGTCTTCCCTCATTAGAACAGTGTACATTTCCCACTTCGGTGGGAGAGCATCGAGAAGCTTTTCAACTATTTCCTCCTCTCTGTAAGCAATAGAATAGTTGTTCAGCTCGGTCATTAGATGATAATATCGGGTGATAATATCATCGAGCGATTCGTTCTTCAAATACTTGAAGACAGAGAACTGGGTCTTTAACAGCTTAATCTTCGAGGCACGAATACCCACGTTCCCTTCGAATCTATTCTCAAGAGCATCCCAAAGCTCTCGTGCAGAAGTGTACTTACGGAATGTATGGAGAATCTCTTGAGAAAGAGCCATAGTAATTGCAGCATGGGCCTTGCTCTCGGCCTCGTACATCTTCTTCTCTTCTTCCTCCATCTTGCTGTACTTCTTTATCACATCCCGACCTTCGTATTCCATTGTCGGTGGAATATATCCATCCTGGATGCACACCCACATCTTTGCATCCTGGTATTTAATATACTGAATGAATCTATCTTTCCACGCTACAAAGTCTGTTCCTTTCAACAACCTTGGGGCCTTAGTGGCCGACCCCGCTTCAACTTCCATTTTGACTAACTCTGAGATGTTAATCGGCGACATCTTCTCGAAAACACGAAAAACCCGAAAAAAAACAAAAATTCTTCCGAACAGTACTATAGGCGAAGTTAAGGATAACTTCGCTTAAGTGTTAACTTCGCTGGAAAATTCTTAAATTCGCGTGACTTGGCGAAGTTGAGAATAACTTCGCTTAAGGTAAGCGAACTTAGGAGGTAAGCGAAGTTGAGGATAACTTCGCTTAGGCGAACTTATGAGGTAGGCGAAGTTGTGGTTAACTTCGCTTAACCTTATATCTTCGCCGAAACCCTACTTCCAGTGACGGCAACTTCGCCTGAAGAACAACAACTTCGCCCGAAGAAAACTGAAAATATTCAGATCTGTTTTCAACGATTTAGCAGTTTCCGGTCGGTGTTACGGCTTGAATAAGACTGTATAAGGTGAGTATAACACAATCCCAACGAAAACGCGTCCCGTGAATAGGTCAAACGAGACGTTTTCTACACCTGCGTGAAATCCCAAACCTCACAATCGAGCCTAAGCTCTGATACCAATTGTAGGTTCCCGGACGGATCTTACACGGGATATCGCTATCTACGCAGGTGCGGAATCCCTGCGTAGGTAGTTACGAGCGTAGAATACGTAAAACACAAACACACGATACAAACGAAACCACGTTATATTATAACTCGAACCACGTCTATTACAGACACTTGACACGTGAAATGATCACAACTATCACGAACTCTAAAACGAACTATCAAAAACCGAACTCTAAACTGTAACCCGTAGGTTACTTAAATACACGACAACTTCGCCTCAGGCGAAGTTGTCAATAACTTCGCTCGTTGAACAAGTTCGCCTAGGCGAACTTGTCAACAACTTCGCTTGTTCAACAAGTTCGCCTAAGTGAACTTGTTGACAACTTCGCATACATACATAAAGATAAACTTAAACACAATTACATTACAGACTCGATTACAAACGCTAGACTATGAACTACTGACATCTATGTACCAACAAAAATGTCAACAACTAGGATCGGGTTCAAGGGCATCTCGTCCCGCTTAGAAATACTCCCGAGTTGTTGACACTTTAAACATTGTGTCGCAAACTCGTGAGTATCCTTAAACAATGAAAGCCAAAAGAAACCACTCGTTAAAACTTTTTGAGCGGTTTTCTGGCCACTGAAATGACCACCACACGCAGACGAATGCGCGTGTTCCAACACTGATCTGACATCCTCCTCGGGTATGCATCGTCTGATCATCTGATCTGCACCAATTTTAAACAAATTCGGATCGTCCCAGATGTACTGTTTAGCTTGGGACATCAACTGTTTCTTCTTTCTCCTTGGCCAATGCTCTGGTAAATCACCTGCAACTTTAAAATTAACAATATGAGCAAACTAAGGATTTTGTGAAACTGCCAGGATATATGCTTATCCGGGAAGGACTCGTTAATGGGCCCATCAGTGTTCCCATTTTCCACCATAATTCGGGACAAGTGATCTGCAACAACATTTTCACTCCCTTTCTTGTCCCGAATCTCTAAATCAAATTCCCGCAACAGCAAAACCCATATGATAGGCCTCGGTTTTGCATCCTTTTTATCGATGAGGTACCTGAAAGCATAATGGTCAGAGTATATAACAACTTTACTACCCCAAATATAAGACTGGAATTTATCTAGAGCATATACTACTTCTAGTAACTCCTTCTCGGTTGTGGTATAATTTAATTGAGCATCCGAGAGGGTTTTACTTGCATAGTATCAACGGGTTTCTTGTCAACCCATTGACCCAAAACAGCCCAAAATGCATAATCACTTGCATCACACATGATTTCAAAGGGTAAACTCCAATCGGGTGATTGCAAGATCGGGGCTTCAACTAATTTCAATTTCAAAATGTCAAAAGCCTTAGCACATTCATCATTAAAGTCAAAAGGGGCATCCTAAACAATAAATTACATAAGGGTTTGGTAATTTCAGTAAAACTCTTAATAAACCGTCTATAAAACCCGGCATGCCCCAGAAATGATCTAATGCCTTTGACACTGGTGGGATGAGGTAAAGTGGAAATGACTTGGACCTTAGCCCGGTCCACCTCGATCCCGTGACTCGAAACAACATGGCCCAAAACAATTCCCCCTTGGACCATGAAATGGCTCTTTTCCCAACTAAGAACCAAGTTCGTTTCGACACATCTTTTCAAAAGTCTTTCGAGTTGGTTTAAACATGATTCGAAAGATGTGCCGAAAATCGAAAAATCATCCATGAAAATTTCTAAAGACTCCCCCACCATATCTGAAAAGATACTCATCATGCACCTCTGAAAGGTGGCGGGGGCGCTACATAACCCGAATGGCATTCGCCTAAACGCGAATGTGCCATACGGACACGTAAACGTAGTATTTTCCTGATCTTCAGGATGAATAGCTATCTGGTTATACCCGAAATACCCATCTAAAAAGCAATAAAATTTTTGACCAGGTAGCTTTTCGACAATATCGATAAAAGGAAGTGGAAAGTGATCTTTTGATGTTGCCACGTTCAGTTTACGATAATCAATACAAATGCACCACCCGGTTACCGGCCGGGTGGCGACCTCGTTACTTGAGTCGTCCTTGACGACTTGGATGCCCGCCTTTTTCGGTACTGTCTGTGTCGGGCTCACCCACGTGCTATCTGATATGGCAAAGATAATGCCAGCTTCTAACCACTTCAGCACTTCCTTCTTCACCACCTCCCTCATGTTCGGGTTCAACCTCCGCTGAACATCGTGCGCAGGTTTGACAGCCGGATCTGTTTTTGTGCATCACAATTGAGGGACTGATTCCCTTCAGATCCGCTATCGTCCACCCGATTGCTTCTTTATTCACAACCAGCACCTCCATCAAAGCATTATCCTGTTCAAAAGATAAGTTAGAAGCTATAATAACAGGCAATGTATTATTCTTACAGAGTCGTATAGCGGGATGCACTCGTCAATGACATCAGCCATGAAGCACTCGTCATTGACCGGAGAATTATTTCCACATGTGAAAACATTAATTCTCAGCTTACGGTTACCGAATGCCATGTCAACAGTACCATTCCTACAGTTAATGTTGGCATTTGCGGTAGCCAAAAATGGTCTACCGAGGATAACCGTGGGCTTTTTGGTCCTTCACCCGAAACATAATCGAGGACCAAAAAGTCTAACTGGAAAGTAAAAGTCTTCCACCTTGACAATAATGTCAGTCAATATTCCTCGGGGCAGTTTCGGTGTCTGGTCAGCCAAGACAACCTTGGTGGCAGCCGCACGATGCGGGCCAAAATTGTACTGGTCGTATAAACTGCCTGGGAGAATACTGATGCTAGCTCCAAGATCTAGAAGCGCCCGAGTCATTTTAAAATCACCCACTTGAGTGGGTATAATGGGCATTCCCGGATCTTGTAGCTTGGGCGGAAGTGCACCCGAAAGAATTGCACTCTATTGTCGGTAAAATCAATCTGTTTAGGAATCTTATGACTCCTTTTCTGTGTGCACAATCCTTTTAAATACTTAGCATAGGCGGGAATTTGTTTTATGGCATCTAAAAGAGGGATGCTAATTTTGACTTGTTTAAACGTTTCCCACATTTCTTCTTGTTGCGGGCCTCGTTTTGATGCCATCTTCGCCTTTGATGGCGCCAATAAAGCATCGGGATATGGAACAGTTTTCACCTTTTCCTTATCTTTAGAGTTGGTGTCATCCTTCGGAACCGATTTGTTATTTTTAGTTTCACTTTTGTTAGGGTTGTTTAGTTAAATCGATCCCATCTCGTCGTCACTGACGAGAGTCTCATCAACTTCTTCCACCACCCCATCTACCAATGGTGGTGGATCCCCAACCTTGTTATCATATTTCTTACCATTACGTAAAATACTTACCTGGTTGACGTGCTTTTTTGAACTTGAGCTGTGGTGATTCGGAACTGTGGTGTCGCTCGGAAGTTGGCCCGCATTCTTTGGTAATTTCGCCATATTTGAAGCGAGCTAACCAATTTGCTTCATCATTGCCTCTGACGATTTATCACGTAACTCGAACTGTTTTTTCATTTCGGTTTTATGATCAGTCATGACTTTCAACAACGCGTCCAACTTCGAGTGTACTGACTCATCCGAATTACCCGAGGACTCTTTCTGCTGTTCCTGATTACCCAAAGAATATCCGCCCCGGTTACCGTCTCTGTTATACCCTCGATTCTGATTACTCGAACCCTGTTGATAACCGCTCTGGCGGTAATTACCCTGCGATCTGTTCTGGTTCCTCAGGCCCGAGTGATATTTGTTCGAGTTGAACCCTTGGCCTTTGGAATCTCTGTAAGTATAATTGACTTCCTCAGTATCATCTTCCTCGTCATCATAAAACTCGGGGCAATTTTCTGCCTTATGCCCGAGTTCACCACAATCTTCACAAACCGGGAATTTAACACCAACTCTCCCGGCCTCTTTCTTCTTACCCTTTTTCAACTCAGCCAGCTCACGTTCCAACTCAGTAATTATCGCGGACTCACTCGCGACTGACTTAACGGATCTTGATTAATTACCACGTCTTCGTCTTTCAGCTGCTGCTTTTGCCTTGGAATCTTCACACATAAACTCTAAAAATTCCCAATCATCTTCCTCAGGCTGATTCAACAACTGGCCATTACACGAGGCCTTAAGATGCTTTTGGTCCTCGTATGTCAAACCATCAACGAAACACTTTACTGGTTCCCACAGTTCGATCTGGTGATGTGGGCATTTCCTGATCATGTCTTTATACCTGGTAAAGGGTTCATGAAATAACTCACCAGGTAATTGTGAAAAGTGACGAATGTCGGAACGGGCCTCTGTAGTCTTTGACTATGAATAAAACTCGTTTAGAAAAACTTGTTGCATCTCGGCCCAGTTTCTGATACTGTGCGTCGGTAGCGAGTTAAACCAATGTTTCGCTTTGTCTTTTAGGGAAAATTGGAATAACCGCAACCGGACTTCATCTTGATCAAAAGTACCGTCACCAATAGACACGCAGATAGCTAAAAAATAAGTTAAGTGTGAATACGGGTATTCCGAAGCCATCCCGTTGAAATGAGGAACGATGTTTATGTAGGATGGCCGAGACTTGAAAGTTTGTTGTCCCTACACTCTTTCCTGTGGAACCAACGGGGATGCTTCATGAGTCGGGGCTATGTAATTTCTCCTAAGCCCCCCGGCTTTCCCACACCGCCCCGGTTAACCGGAATACCACGAACTCTTTCGGGCCGTTCCACCCGATTTACTTGTTAGGGCCCAAATTTTATAGTCGGATCCGTGGTCAGCTCAGGATTCTAAATATGCTCAGGATCCCGAATATGTTCAGGATTTTCGTATAAGTTCAGTATCCTGAGTATTAATGATAATAAATAGATATTTCTCTCTTGGTGTTGATTTATAACTGCAAATATTAATTGTTGATTTACTCCATGCAAAATACACGGTTGGTGGTTACATAAACGTTTGGAATGAGTTATAACCGCTAAGATTAAGGGCCAAGTAATGGTTAATGGTCAAATATTGACTATTATGCTGAAATCTCGCACTTATAGTTAATATTAGCACGTGGGAGAACTCTATTATTGTCAGGAATCATTTCTATGTATAAGGATCCTGGATTTACTAACAGGATTTCAATATAAGGTATCCCCGATAATTACTAACTGTTGTATTATCCTCGAATATTTGAGGTTATTTCGCAGATGGGACTATGTTTGACAAGTTACTCCCTAAAGAATCGGTCAAAGACATGAGAAGTAACAACAAAGAGACCAAGTCCAACATTTAACTTCGCATTTAAAGCCATTAAACCACGAGATTAAAGCAAGAAACGTTTTTATTAAAGACAAGGGCGGATTTCCCGGGATAACAGTTGTAATCTTTTATTATATATATGAGCTGATAATATCATTAGAACACACCTTCACTTACCTAGCTACTAGCATACTCTGTACCACTGAGCATTCAATCACTTATCAGCTCCATTCCTTATAATCATCCATTTTCGTTATAAATAAAGTTGACGCTGATAGTTTTCACCGTCCGGGGGGTTTTTTGTGCCGGAGATTACCATAATCATATACGAATCCGACCAAAAATTACGTTCTTAATCTTTGACCGAAGCAATTCGACCAAATATTACGTTGTTAATTCTTGACCGACGTAAGATTATAGTGATCAAGGGTTTTTTCCCTCGTAATCATATCGTTGTGTTCGATCTTATTATCAACAAGCACTCCACCTCACGCACTAATTTGATCAAAAGTTGCTTTACCAATTTTTGACCGAAACAATTTGGCACCCACCGTGGGGCAAACGGTGCTTTGATCATTATTCACTCTCAAACTTAACCCTACTCTCAATATCCACAACATGTCTTCCCAACCCAAGATTGTTTCCTCCTCTGCCACAGCCTCAGAATCCTCAGCGAGGCCGCCTATGCCTCTCCCTCCTGCTGGTGGTATCCTTAAGAAGCTTGACAATGCTCAGAAGAAACCTGCTACTCCTGTGTTCTCAAGTTCAAGGCCATCTACCCAGGATCCTGTCGTGGTGTCCAACAATGACCTTTTGTCTCTGTACAGACGGCTACAGGAACAGATGGATCGCCAGAACAAGACCAACCAGATGCTCGTGAAGGAATTGGAAGATTTCAAGAAAGCCAAGAAGCCAGCGGAAGAATTCACACCACTAATCCCGAGATCTCTGGATTTCACTCCTCTAGGATCCTCAGGATTGGTGCATCCAGAGCCGACCACGGCGTACAACTCTGGACCCCCATCTTTCCAGCATTTGGGGTCTACGGGATTACACTTATCTGGATCTCAAGGATACCCGTATTCATCATATGCTGGGCCTTTTTAACATGCAGGATCCTCAGGATTGTCACAGACGGGAGGACCCTCAGGATTGTTCCAACAGTCTGGATCCTCAGGATTGTTCCAACAGTCCGGATCCTCAGGATTATTTCATCAGGCTGGTCCTTATCAGCAGGCGGTATCTTCAGGATTAGCTCAAGCTCAGCAGCCCTTAGGATCCTCTGATGTGCATCAGGGAGACTTTATCCCGATGCAGGCCGATGCTCCAACTACTCCGCTTACCAACCTTGGAAATACTATGTTTGGGAATACGAGCTACAACTCCCAGACCGCTCCTCAGAATGTTAATCAAGGTAACTCTTTCAATCCGATTCCATTTAATGCTAATTAAGGATTTTTGCAGGATGCAGGCATAAGTTCGAGTTTAGCCCGAGAATTACAGAAGCTTAAGAACATGATATTGAATGTCCCCGGCGTAATCCGTCCCATAGCTGAAGTTCCCACTGATAGTCACAGGATATCCCGGTTTGTGCCATCAATTAGCGACGTACAGATCCCAAAACGGTTTCAAACCCCAAATATGAAACTATATGATGGCTCAACGGATCCTGAGGAACACGTCGCACAATATAGAGAACGTATGGAGATCAATCCAATCCCTATGGAAATCAAAGAGGCATGTCTTTGCAAAGGGTTTGGGTCTACCTTGACCGGAGTAGCCTTGAAATGGCTACTGAGTATTCCTCCTAACACTATCAATTCTTTTTCTCATTTAGTTAACATGTTTAATAACCAGTTTTCTTGCAGTAGAACCTTTGAGAAAATGACAGATGATCTTTATAGGGTTACCCAGAATCCTGGGGAATCCTTGAGAGATTTTATTACCAGGTTTAGTAAGGAGTCGCTGGAAATTCCGAATCTAAACCCAGCTTCAGCAGTGGAAGCTCTCAAGTTGGGGTTATAAAAGGGCTCCTCTTTCTATGATGATCTCGTTATGACTCCATGCAGGTCATTAGATGAAGCAAGAAGCAGAGCTCTGAGGTTTATCAGGCTAGAAGACGACAAGAAAAACTTTAAGGTCGATATCCCGAAGTATGATCAGACGAACAGGAAATCCGAATCCCCGGGAAAATCATATCGAGCAAAACCTTACTATAAGCCTGATAAACCCAGGATTAATGCAGTAGATGAGGAAAATGATGAAGAATATCCTAAGATCTCTGAATATTGTTTTTCTGTTGATATTGGTGGATTAATGTATGCCATGCAGGATTTAGGTGAGAAAGCCAGGTGGCCAAGGAAAATGGAGAGACCAGGAGCCTGGAAAGACAAATCAAAATGGTGTGCCTTCCACGAAGACTTTGGGCACTTGACTGATAATTGCATTGCACTCAGAAGGGAGATCAGCTATCTTCTCAGCAAGGGCCACTTGAAAGAGCTACTTGGAAAGAAGAAGGGAAGAGAGCCAGATCCCGAGAAAATTCCTGAAAAGCTGACTCCTCCACCAACGGATGCAAAAACAATCATGTTCATATCCGGAGGATCTGACATCTATGGAACCACTTATTCTGCTGCAAAGAGAAATGATGACCAAAGAAAGTTAGAGGTGGCTGACAGACCAACAAAGACATCTGTTCTCACTCAAGAGAGGATTATATCCTTCGATGAAAGCGATAGAGTCGATGTTCAGGATCCTCATCATGATAGTTTGGTAATAACTTTATATGTGGCTAATCATTATGTACGCAGGATCCTCATAGATGGCGGAAGCTCTGTCAACATTATTCAATTAGACGTGCTGAAAAAGATGAATATTCCCGAGGATGAGATCATCCCCAGTTCCTCGGTATTGGTTGGATTCAGTGGAGAAACAAAGAACACTATTGGGGAGATTAGGCTCCCAATATATGTTGAAGGGGTAAATAAAATGCAAAAATTTTGTGTTATTGACTGTTTGTCTTGTTGCAATATTATATTAGGCAAGCCCTGGATACACGACATGAAAGCAGTACCCTCCACTTATCACTAATGCGTGAAATTCCCAAGTCCGTGGGGAGTTATCAAAGTCATCAGTGACCAGCAAGACGCATAGAATTGCTACACCTCATCCATGAAATGTACTGCCAAACCTCAGCAGGCATAACAATTACATAAGCCAGCACGAGACGTAATGGAGGCCAGGGAAAAGAAATTAAAGAAGTACCTCTTCATCCTGAGGATCCTGAAGTCAAAGTGCTGATAGGAACTAGCATTCCTGATGATATTGAGTCAAAATTGCTCGATTTCCTCAAATCAAGGCTGTCAACATTTGCATGGAAACATGAAGATATGACAGGTATTTCCAAAGATATTATAACACATAAACTTAGAATTGATAATTCTTTCAGGCCAATCCATCAAAAAAGAAGAAAATTTGCACCTGAAAGAAACATGATTATTCAAGAAGAAGTAGAAAGACTCTTGAAGGCAAAAATGATTAGGAAAGTTCAATATCCCCGATGGTTAGCAAATGTTGTGGTTGTACAGAAAAAGAATGGAAAATGGAGAGTTTGTGTAGATTTCACAGACTTGAATATGGCTTGTCCTAAAGATCCGTTCCCTCTACCTCACATCGACTCGATGGTAGATGCTACAGCTGGCCACGAGATGCTGACATTTATGGACGCATCCTTAGGATTTCAACAAATCCAGATGGAACCCTCAGATCAAGAGGATACGGCCTTCATGACTCCCACAGGTATTTATTGTTATATTGCTATGCCCTTTGGACTTAGAAATGCAGATGCGACCTATCAGAGGTTAGTTAAAATGATGTTCAAAGAGCAACTGGGGGACACAGTGGAGGTCTATATTGATGATATGGTGGTGAAGTCCAAGAAAGCTGAGGATCACCTCAAGGATCTCAAGACCGCATTCTATATCCTCGACAAGTATAACATGAAGCTGAATCCTTCAAAGTGCCATTTTGGAGTTAAGGCTGGCAAATTCTTGGGATACATGGTCACCAAAAGGGGGATAGAGGTGAGTCTGGAGCAGATACAAGCTATCCTGAACCTGAAATCCCCAGAATCAGTCAAGGATGTTCAAAGGCTAACCGGCAGGATAGCGGCGCTCAACAGATTCATATCCAAATCCTCAGATTAGTGCAAAGAATTTTATGATATCCTGAGGAAAAACAAAAGGTTCGAGTGGACCAGTAAGCATGAGGAAGCTTTAGCATCCTTAAAAGCTTATCTTTCTTCTGCTACTCTACTGGTAAAACCCAAGGAAGGTGAATCCCTATTTCTATATCTTGTTGTATCAAATAATACTATAAGTGCAGTTTTGGCTAAGGATCTCGAAGGTCAACAACATCCAATATAGTATGTAAGTAAAAGTCTTTTGGATGCTGAAACCAGGTATTCTTATCTTGAGAAATTAATTTTAGCACTTATTATGGCATCTATTAAACTTAGACACTATTTTGAAACTCACCCTATATGTGTTAAAACTAATTATCCTATTAAGGTTGTTTTGAGAAAACCAGAAATTTCAGGTTGAATGGCAAAATGGGTTGTGAAGCTAAGTGCATATGACATAACATATGAGCCTAGGACTACCATCAAATCCCAGGCATTAGCAGACTTTGTGGCTGATTTCACCAGTGAACTTAAAGAAAAGGCAGACTTGGAAGTCCAACAACTTGAAGAAACCAAAGATAAGTGGACTCTATACACTAATGGTGCTTCAGATGTTAGAGGAACAGGTCTCGGGATTCTGCTAAAATCGCCACAAGGGGACATTATACCTCAATCCATATCTTGCGGATTTCAAGCCACAAATAATGAGGAAAAATATGAGGCTTTGATAGCATGATTACAACTAGCAATCGACAAGAAAATCAGGTTTATTCAAGTACATGTTGATTCATTGTTATTAACTAATCATTTTAATGGTTCATATACTGTTAGAGGAGAAAGACTAATGAAATATCTAGAGCTAGCATATTTAGCTTCATCCTTCTGGATACCGGAAGGTGTCAAGATCCCTATCATCCATATCCTGAGCCCAGCAATAGAAGAACAAGGTGTCAATGAAATATCGGAAGATGGTAGAGATATGGGAGTCACGAATCCTAAGGATAATGAAGATTCTTGGATTATCCCGATCAGGAAATATATTCAGGATGGAGTTCTCCCCAAGGATGAAAACCCAAGAGCTTTTCGCACAAAGGTAATCCCATATACTATAATGAATGATATATTATACAGAAAATCTCTTGCAGGACCATATCTTAGGTATTTGGAGAAGGCAAAAGCTCAAGAAGTTCTTCAGGATATCCATGATGGAGATTGTGGGAATCACACTGGGGGCAGAGCACTATTCTCCAAAATCCTGAGGATGGGATACTTCTGGCCAACGATGAAGAGAGATGCTATGAATTATTCTCAGAAATGTGATGCATGCCAGAGACATAGCAACATTTTGCACCAGCCAGCAGAACCATTATATCCTGTTATATCCCCTTGTCCTTTCATGAAGTGGGGGATGGATATCATGGGGAAACTACCAAGAGATCCAGGAGGAAAAGTCTTTATGTTGGCTATGACAGATTATTTCTCGAAGTGGATCGAAGCGGAAGCCTTTGTTCAAGTCAGAGAGAAAGAAGTTATATCGTTCATCAAGCGCAATATCCTGACAAGATTTGGGATTCTGGCAGAGATACTATGTGACAATGGCTCGCAATTCATCGGCAAGAGAACAACTAACTTCTGTGCTAGTTGGGGAATCAAGATGATCACATCAACACCTGTCCACCCCCAGGCTAATGGACAGGCGGAATCGAGCAACAAAATCATTATCAATAACCTGAAGAAAAAGTTGAGGTCTAAGAAAGGAAAGTGGGCCGAGGAACTACGTTTTGTTCTTTGGGCAGATAGAACAACTTCGAAGAATGCTACTGGTCAGACTCCTTTCTCATTAGTATTTGGAGCTGAAGCAGTTATCCCCACAGAGATGGTTATCCTGACGGCCAGAGTCAGTCATCAAAATCCCGAAAATAATACTCGAAGTCTACTTGAAGATCTAGATCCGGTATAAGAACTCCGGGATTTGACAAAGATCAGAACGGCTTCTTATCAACAGAAGATAGCAAAGTCCTACAACAAGAATATCAGAGTTTGAAGGTTTCAAGAAGGGGATTTGGTTCTCCGAAAAGCTTTTCAGAATACTACCAATCCTAAGGATGGAAAGCTTGCACCAAAATGGGAAGGTCCTTACTTGATCGACTCAGAAGCAGGAAATGGCGCATACAAGTTGTTTACTTTGGATGGTGACTTGCTACCGAGGACTTGGAATGCTATACACCTCAAAAAATATTTCAAGTAAGGCTTCTATTCCGAGGATAACTGTTATACTAAACAGTCAAGGTATGTATTCAAATTTATACTTTTATTCATTTTCAATATTATTATTCTTCAAACAAGGTACTGACTTAAGCATCGGAGGGGTGTTAGCAAGGCTAACACTCACCCCTCACTTAGAGTTGACTGTTTTGTAGATATGAGGGACTCTCATATGGAATAAGGTTAACTTGGGCCTTCGTCGCCAGTTTATAAGGGCCTTGTCGCCAGCTTATTCCTAAGGTATAAGGGGTTTTCACCTATTCTAAGGTTTAAGGGGTCTTCACCTCTTCTTAAGATCGCCAGTAGCGCACGTTTATTCAGCCTTAGTTCGAGAAACGGGGCCAGCACATGAAATATAGTGACTTGTTACCTCGTTATCCTCGGCTATTTGTTTGAATCCCGAGGTTTAAGCGGTTTTCACCTCTTCTTAATGTCTCTTGTAGCGCATGATTTATTCGGCCTTAGTTCGAGAGGTGGGGCCAACATATGAAATATAGTGACTTGTTACCTCATTATCCTCGGTTATTGGTTTGAATCTCAAGTTTATGGTAGACGTACCATAATCTAAGTTAGTTTAGGAGATTTTCATCTCTTCTAAAGGGCTTCGTCGCCAGTTCATTCCTAAGGTTTAAGTGATTTTTCATTTCTTCTAAAAGGCCTTGTCGCAAGTTCATTTCTAATGGTTTAAGAGATTTTTCACCTCTTCTAAAGAGCCTTGTCTCCAGTTTATTTAGGCCTTGTCGCTAGAATTTCTAAAATTATTTTCTGGATAATGCTAATATTACAATTCTATCCCCAGGATTAGAGGAGCATTCTAAACAATGGTCTTATTGCAAGAATAAGATGGTCTAGACAATATCCAGGTTAATTGATATACGATTCTGGTATGATTTACTATTTGCGAATATTCTATCTTTCTTATTATTTACAAGATAAAGTTTATGACTTGGTATTGGTTTATTGAATAAAACTTAAGGTATTACTAAGAAAATTTTCATTTTTAACAAACTTAAAATTTTTCTCTAATAACGGAAACAGGGATTTCGAAGGACAGATCTATTCTCGTAATAATGTCAACTTTAGTCGGTGCTAAAACATAAAATTTTGGTGCTACATGGATAACATTTTATCATTAGAAAATTTAACAACAGAAATTGGTAAAAACAGCTGTCAAATTTTGGGGACAACTGTTAGGGCCAAATTTTATAGTCAGATCCATGGTCAGCTCAGGATTCTGAATATGCTCAGGATCCCGAATATGTTCAGGATTTTCGTATAAGTTCAGTATCCTGAGTATTAATGCTAATAAATAGATATTTCTCTCTTGGTGTTGATTTATAACTACATATATAAATTGTTGATTTACTCCATGCGAAATACACGGTTGGTGGTTACATAAAACGTGTGGAATGAGTTATAACCGCTAAGATTAAGGGCCAAGTAATGGTTAATGGTCAAATATTGACTATTAAGATGAAATCTCGCACTTATAGTTAATATTAGCACGTGGGAGAACTCTATTATTGTCAGGAATCATTTCTATGTATAAGGATCCCGGATTTACTGACAGGATTTCAATATACGGTATCCCCGATAATTACTAACTGTTGTATTATCCTCGAATATTTGAGGTTATTTCGCAGATGGGACTACGTTTGACAAGTGACTCCCTAAAGAATCGGTCAAAGACGTGAGGAGTAACAGCAAAGAGACCAAGTCCAACATATAACTTCGCATTTAAAGCCATTAAACCACGAGATTAAAGCAAGAAACGTTTTTATTAAAGACAATGGCGGATTTCCCGGGATAACAGTTGTAATCTTTTATTATATATATGAGCTGATAATATCATTAGAACACACCTTCACTTACCTAGCTACTAGCATACTCTGTAACACTGAGCATTCAATCACTTATCAGCTCCATTCCTTGTAATCATCCATTTTCGTTATTAATAAAGTCGACGGTGATAGTTTTCACCGTCTGGGGGTTTTATGTGCCGGAGATTACCATAATCATATGCGAAACCGATCAAAAATTACGTTCTTAATCTTTGACCGAAGCAATTTGACCAAACATTACGTTTTTAATTCTTGACCGACGTAAGATTATAGTGATCAAGGGTTTTCCCTCGTAATCATATCGTTGTGTTCGATCTTATTATCAACAAGCACTCCACCTCACGCACTAATTTGATCAAAAGTTGCTTTACCAATTTTTGACCGAAACATTACCCTTTCTCGACCTCTCCCGTTTCTGTTGTCTGCTTCAGCCCGTCTTCGATTAACAGGCTCCTCCACCTCATCTTCATAATTATTATCACCCTCAATCTCTGGTTCACCAACCTCGTTCTCGGGCTCAACCACCCGATTCCTTCTAACCCATCGATCTACCTCATCATCAGCTGCCCGAAAACCTTCGTTTCCATTATTATCTTCCCCCTCATCCTCATCTTCAGTCGGAATACTCGGTTGAACATCATTAATATTTATCCGAGCTCGGCGGTTGGGGTTATTATTTGGAGCGGATGGTCCGGCTTGGTCAAAGTTGAGGTTTAAGTTTCGGTTAAGGTTTCGGTTTCGGTTTTGATTTCAGGTTATGGATGCACGAGCTGAGTTATTTTGGGCGTTTTGGTCATTTTGCTTGTTTTGGTTATTGAAATTGAGTGGTGGAAGTATGTTATCTGGGTGAAACTGATTATTTTGTGGGAGTGGGTCTTGGTTTTGGTTCTGGTTTTTGTTTTGGTTCTGGTTTTCCATCTCAGAATTTCTGTTTTGTACTCGGTTCTGCCGAGCTAACCTCTCGATTTCGGGCTCCTAAGCTAATGGAGACTGTCGGCCCGAATGGCAGGTGCGCATAAACCTGTAATCTGCACAACTAACACAACCCGCGTAAAATACAGATAAATAAAAATTAAAAATAAAACTAAAATTAAAACGAAAATAAACACAAAAATCAATTAACACGAAGGACACTAAGCGCACTAACTCCCCGGCAACGGCACCATTTTGATTACCGTCGTTTGAGTCAATCAAAAACCTAATTATTCTAAATAGTTAGAGCAAGTAGGATATCGTATCACAAGGAGTATGTGGTCAATGTATTCGTGTAATAGATTTCTAATTATGAAGTGACTTGTTTTTAGTGTTGAACACACAAGCAATTAAAGTGAGTTTAGAGAACTAAGCAACGAACAAGTAAACGAATTTCAAACAGTTAACAAAGCAAATCTCACCCGGGAATTCAAGTAAGCAACCAACAGTATCTCATGCAACCTAACCGATTAATTATTAACGATTAACTTAAAACTGATCAATCAGACAAAACCTTAGATATCAACAATTACTTTACACACGGCACTGGTTATCAAACAGTCCTTGCCAGTGTGACTCGGTTAAGGGTAATTTTATGTTTTATTGTATTCAATCTCACCAAACAGTTATATGACTAATTATCTAGCAATTGGTAACAGATCGTACCAACGTAAACCTAAACCGACCGAACACACAGAAATACCAAACATCAATAATCATATATTAATAATCAATAACAATACACAAGTATTCTTAATCACACGAGAAAAACTGTAAAAGGTTACAAACTATACATCCCGGGTGCGATTCTAGGAGATTAGCCGAGCCGCGACATCATCAAATCGTCAGTATAGATGATATGAATCATAGATACGGTCTTGACACGAGCTACAATGGTGAAATCGCCTTTAGGAACTGCTGGAAGTCGCCTCTTTTTGTCAAAAAAAGAGTTAGGGTTTCATATGATGAAAAAGATGATATAAACTAAAAATCCCGTCTGCACCTCCCATCGCGGTACGCGACGGGGTCTTCCATGGTCAATCGCGGTACGCGATTGACCAAAAGTCAACATATTTTAATCTCCCATTGTGGTACGCGATGGGGCTCTCAGCAAGCCCATCGCATACCGCGATGGGACTCTGTTACATCAAACTCCAATCATTTCATCATTTTGCGTGCTGGACATCCCGGGTCTTCATTCCGAGTCACAACAGGTCCATATAAAGTACTTAATGCTATGACCCGAAATCAATTAATAGACGTATGAAGTATCGATAGTTCTAGAATAAATAGTTAAAACTAAACAATAAACTAACTAAAACATATACAAATTAACCGACCATCACTTATCAGAGGGAAGTTCTGAATTATGTTCTCAATCTTGCATTAATAAGGTAGTTTGTATAGAGCTCACAATTGTAATCTGATTAGAGAAATGGAGGGAATAAAACATGAAAATTTCACCCTTAAGAAACTTGAAGAGGCTTTAAAATATAAACTAGATGCACAACAAAAGGATTTCTCAAAACTTCAAACCGATTTTAGCTTAAATTGTTGACAAACATAGATGCAAAACAGAAAATTGTCGACCTAACCGCCGAGCTAGACGCTTCTAAGTTGGAGATTGATAAGTTAACTAATAAATTTAGTGTCACTAGTGTTGTTGTTGATTCCATGATTGAAAAATCAATTAAAATGGAAAGAGAAAAAGGGTGAGGGTATTGGGTACAATGTGGTTCCTCCTCCATACAATGACAATTACACTGGGCATCCTCTTACTAAAAAAGAGGAAGCAATGGAACCGTTCATGCAGTACGGTAAGCCGACTTCAAATTATGGAAAAGTAGTCATAGTTCTAGTAAAAGATACTGAGTCAACCTTGAGAGTGAACGATACTAATGTGTTTGCTTCACGTGCAGATGAAATAATTATAGAGGATTAGACTAATGAGGAGGATGATTTACCTATTTTGAATAACAAAGACATTAATTCTAATGTTTCTTTAAATTTGAATGTTCTGAATTCTGTAGTTACAAATGTTGGTGTGGGCTCTATTTTTAAGAGTAAAGACAATTGTGTGGTTGATTTTTCTAAACCGGTGGTGTGGTTTCAAATAAATTTGATAAAAGTAAAAGTTTGAGTTTACATAAACGTTTATCACCTACGTTTGTTAAAGTAGGAAGTTCATGTATTCTTAATTGTGATAAATCAAGTGTTAAGTCCAAAGCAGAACAAACTGGCTTACACAACAGGTCTAGACCAGGAGTAGACCACAATGATTTCTATATTAAAAGGCAAACTTGTTTTAGCTGTGGCATTCCTGGTCACATTGCTAGAAATTGCCCACACCATCCTTTTGTACCATACTACAGACATAATCAGAGGAATATGCCTCGAGATACCTTCCATAAATTTAATTCTTATAAATCAAGGTATAACAAGGCAAATTACTCAGACGGTGATTGGAAAGTAAACAAGGAAGAAAAGTTGAACTCCCATCAGACTAAGACCGTCATGTTTCAAAAGCGTGGTGGAAACTTGACTTCGGTCCCGAGACCAAATTTGGCCTCTAGATCAAAATCGATATGGAAATCTAAGTCCAACGTGACTTCATTCCACAAACCGGATACAAAGTCAACCGTTTATGTCAGTCACAAAATTTCAAAACTCAACTATAAATGGTTGCCCAAATCTCCAGTGTCCAAGTCATCAAAATTTTCTTGCCCGATCTTAGATAATCAGGAAGACATGTCATGGCAACCCGTAACATGCATAGATGAATCAGGTTTACCCAGCACTACTATGGACAGGGTACTAAAAACTAACTAATCTCACACATCGTGCAGGAACAGCTATAGAGGAATATCATCAGACCTTGATATGTTGATAGTGGCTGTTCTAGGCACATGACATGAGACATCTCTCAACTGCACAATATTCAGATATTTAATGGAGGGTATGTTTCCTTTGCGGGATGAGAAAAAGGAAATATCACACAGAAGGATATTGTAAGTAATGGTGTTCTTAAATTTGAAAATGTCAACTTTGTTCATGTGTTAAAACACAGTCTGCTCAGTGTTTCGCAGATATGTGAAAAGGGTTCTTCAACTCATTTCACAAACAAGGAGTGTCTAATTTTAAAACATGGTCTTGTCATACCAGACGATTGGGTTCTTGTTCGATCACAAGGAAAATATAATGCTTACGTGATCGACATAAATAATAATGTTCAATATGAAATCACATGCTTATTTTCAAGAGTGTCGGAACATAATGCCATGCTCTGGCATCGTCTTCTTAGTTATGCGAATGTTAAAACTTTAAATCGTCTTGCTAAAAACAACATTTTCTGTGGTTTGCAAGTTAAAGATTTTGTAACATTTGAGAAATGTGTAGCTTGTGCTTTAGGTAAACATCATCGTAAATCTCACAAGCCAAAACTGGTCAATACTATTTCCTTGGTTTTTCAATTACTTCATATGGACTTGTTTGGTCCGGTTCACGCATTGAGTCTTTCTCGCAGCTCTTATTGTTTGGTTATTACTGATGACTACTCACGTTTTACTTGGGTGTTTTTCTTTTCAAATAAGAGTGAAATCGCAGAATTGATAAAGCGCTTTGTGGTGCTTATGAAGAATTAACTCAATTTGAAGAACACAACATTGAATTACTTTTGTGCCGAAAAAGGGGTGCTCAGACAATACAACTTAACTCGTACACTGAAACAAAATGGTGTAACTGAGAGAAGAAACGGAACTCTAACTAGGTTGCTAGAACCATGTTGTGCGACTTGAAGCTACCTCTGTTCTTCTAGACAGAAGCGGCCAACATAGCATGTTATGTTCAGAATCGGGTGTTGATCAACAAATCACAGATGAAGACTCCTTATGAGATTGTTTATGGTCACAAGCCCACTGTAGCTCACTTTCGAGCCTTTGGATGTCCATGCTCTCTGCCAAATATCGAATTGTCTCCAAAGTTTGGAGCAAAAGCTGATGACTGCTACTTTGTTGGGTATGCTAGTCGAACTGCCTACACAGTTTACAGCAAGGCAACGAAGCAGATTGTGGAATCTTATGATGTACGCTGGCTAGAAGAGAATGAAACCGACGCTCGTGTTGGTCCTGACTAGTTATTTGATTATAATGAACTGTTTAAGCCATTTAATGTATTTCTAGTTGTCGATGCAGAAAACTCAGGTGCAGGGGTTTTGAATGTTGTTGATGAAGAAGAAGACATCTCTACTAATTTTCAAAAGTTTCCAGTACTGGGTATAGATCCGTCGAAATCATCTGATATTTCTCAGCCGTTGTCTTCAAGTCAATAAGAACATGCTACTAAGACTATTTCTTCACAAAAGTCTCCTGAAGTAGGTGAATTACACACAGCTGAGGTTCCTGTGGCCGATGTTTCATCAGTTGAGGAGGGAAAGTACCATTCGTCAAATCTTTGGTAGAAATTTATTCCAGATGTCATACCAAATTAATACATTACAATTACCTCGTACTCGCATAGTACCGCGACATCTGGTTGGAGTAATCCTCTCTTTGCACACCTTGAAGATCCAACTAACTTGCCTGCTACCAGTTTTGTACTCGATCATTATGTTCCAACATAGATTCAACGGGATCTTCTAATCGAAAATGTCATAGGTCCTCTTGAAACCGGCGTCTCAACCAAAAGTCAGACATGACACATCAACAGTTGTTTATTCTCTTGTTTTATCTCTTAGATTGAGCCTAAGTCTGTTGAAACCAAGTTGGGTGGAAGCCATGCATGAAGAATTGAATCAGTTTGAGAAACTCAAGGTTTGAATATTGGTTGAGTTTCCCGTCAGGAAGAAGGCTTTAGACACGAGATGGGTTTTTCGTAACAAGCAAGGTGACACTGAGATTATTGTTTGAAATAAAGCACGGCTTGTGGTTTGTGGTTTTCGTCAGGTTGGAGGATTAGACTACACTGATGTGTATGCTCCAATGGCTCGTCTTGAGGCCATTCGGATTTTCTTGTCATATGCTTCCTACATGGGGTTCACGGTTTATCAAATGGATGTCAAGGCGGCGTTTCTATATGAAGAAGTAAAGGAGGATATATATGTGGACCAGCCACCGGGTTTTACCGATTCGAAGCATCCTACTCACATTTACAAGTTAGACAAAGCTCTCTATGGTCTTCATCAAGCTCCTTGGGCATGGTATGCCACTTTGACGGCTCATCTACTGGGACATGGGTACAAGCGAGGGACCATCGATAAGACTTTGTTCCTAAAAACTGTTGGGAAACATCTGATTTTGGTTCAGATCTATGTGGACGATACCATTTTCGGTTCCACTAGTACTGCTCTATGTTCTGAATTTGAGGATATAATGAAGAAGAGATTCGAGATGAGTTAGTTGGGGGAGATGACGACATTTATGGGGTTACAGGCTCGTCAGAGTTTGACAGGAATATTGCTACATCAAGGGAAATATGTCGAAGACATGTTAGCGAAGTTTGATTTCCAAGATTCTAAGTGTGCGGAGACTCCTATGGCGGAGAGACCTCTTCTTTCATCTGATCCTGAAGGGAAATCTATAGATCAAACGTACTATCGATCAATGATCGGATCCCTAATGTATTTCACTGCTAGTCGGCCCAACATCATGTTTGCAGTCTGTCAATGCGCACGTTTCCAGGCTAATCCTAAACTTTCTCACCTCACTGCTGTTAAACATATTTTTAGATATCTGAAAGGACAACCAAAGCTAGGTCTTTGGTATCCCAAAATCTCATAATTTGACATATATGCTTTTGCTGACAACAATTATAGAAGTGATGATATTGATAGGAAATCTATGTCTCCTGGATGTCAATTCTTGGGTGATCGGCTCATTTCATGGCAATGCAAATGGTGTCTATATCCACTGCTGAGAATGAGTACGTTGCTGCTTCTGCCCGCTGTTCACAGGTTATCTGGATGCAACACCAATTGCTGGATTACGGTTTGGAATTTCTTGACACTCCAATTATTTTGTGATAATGATGCTGCTATTGCAATTATTAAAAATCCTGTTCAGCACTCCTAAACCAAGAACATTGACATAAAAATTCATTTCATTCGTGACTATTACGACCGGAAGATTCATCTTGAAAAAGTTCACACTGATAATAGTGTGGCGGACTTATTTACAAAATCGATCAGAACAACCAGATTTAATGTGCTTGTAGGGTTTCTTAAAATGCTACGTTTCGACGATTGAGTCTTTTTTCGGTTAAATTTGAACATAAAATTTTTCTTTCTGTTCAATTTTTTTTGCATAAATTTAGGGGGAGAATATTCAAAAATACAAAAAGAGTGTGAGTGTGTTTTATATTTAAAAATACAAAAAGAGTGTGTGTGTGTTTTATAAATTTAAAAAATATAAATTTTTTTTTGGCTTTTGGTTTTTTTTCTACATGGGAAGTGATATGATTATTCAGTTCAAGCTTTATAGAAGCTTAAAATGTTTTTAAATGGAAATTTGATCCAACCTTTGGAAAATGATAGATAAATTGATTGTGTGTGCCTAACGTGTGAAGTTACTAGGCTAAAAAGGCTTATGAACAGTCATTGATTTGTATGGTAGCTTTCCATGATGCGTAAAAGTTAGAAGTGATATAAACTAAATCTGCTAAACTTACTGTGGAGAGCCATTTTGAAAATTTATGCATGTCTCTAGATACATCTCTCCGAATGATAGGCAGATAAACAATTAACCAGTCAAAAACGATCCCGTTAGTGTCTTGATCATCAAAAATATTTTGTTTCTTATTTATTTCTATTAAAAAAATGCTATTAGTATATAATATTGAGATTAGAAATTTGATTTAAAGCTTAAAGGGTCAAACTAGAACTACCGGGGGTGGGGAATTCAAGTAAGTCCTAAACACCCTGAATGTAAGGCCTGTAAGTCAGGACGACATGTAAGTCCAACGTTCAACCCTAAAGCATAAAATTGTTGTTTGTATAGTATAAATATTTTGATCAAGTACTAGGCGGTTAGAGTCAAATTGGGATGGTCTGGAAAAATCCAAATACGATTTGAGAAGAAATAAGAGGCATCATAGGTCCATAAGTGAAAATGAATCAACATGTTCTCTATGTCATAATAATATTGAAAATGAATCATTGTGAAAGCATCTTAATCAATATGATTCAATGTTTGGATCTTTTCATAAAAGTTTGCCAGTTTAACAAAACTGAAATTTGATACCGAAATATGTTAGAACTACTGAATGCCGGGTGGTAAATTTGTTTTTTTATTTTACTTTTAATTTTTCCATTTTTATTTATTTTTAGTCTTTGATTTTACCTCAATTTTACTCTTGTTGAAACAAATGCGTTATGGAATCGTTTTTATAAAACTATGGTTCAGACTTGTGCACATATATGTTCTCAGCCCATGAGGACTGGTATGGCTTAAAATGTGTTTTCGGCCCAGATGGTTTGGCCCAGCTGTTTATAAAAGTTTTAGTTCTTGTCCCTAACCAAATGGTTTTTGAAGTTTAAAAGGCAATTTTTGTGCATTATTGTCCACCTTATTCTAATATGCAAATATCTTTCTCTCTTCTAAATCTCAAACACATGTTAGCCTCCATTGCTTCCGTATTTGATCGTCTGAGTTGTTGATTGTTAAAACTATATGGCACTTTAAATGACTTGTTCTCCGGTCACCGTTAAATAATCTTCGGACCTAATGACTATCTTTGTTTTAAATGGTTAATTTGACTGAGATATTAGTTTGTGATATATGATTGCTACGTTTGTTGTGATGATTGGATTGTGTGAAGAATGATTTTAGCATGTTAGGTCATATTATGATTTTTACTTAAGAGTTGCAGGTTTCCGTTAATGGCGATTCAGTATGTTTGGGAAGATGACTCAGATTTCGAGGCAAAGCTCAAAGGGTTCATATGCCCAAGATCGTCTGAGATTTCGGGATCTTGGGTTCTCAGGGATGGTTACCGAAAATCCTTGGTCAACCAGAGAACTCCTGAGATAAACAGAGATCTCAAGGGTTCTCGGTCAAACTTTGACCGAGAACCTGTGTTCTCGGTTGTCAAGGGTTATTTGTAAACAAAGATCTCTTATATTGGACCGAAAACTATTATTTTTGACCGAAATCGTTTATATGTTGGCCAAAAACTCTTTTTTGACAAAGAACTCACCATTTTGACAGATTACACCTTAATCAGATTAATATTATTATTATTTAGATTAATTCACTAAAAGGGGGTTTATATTTTCACTATTTCTATGCTTGGTCCCTATAATATAATTAAGTTGTTAATCTTAAATGATATCTAGTTTAAAAGATAACTGATTATGGTTTTAAGTGAATGTATTTTTAACTTGACTCGTTTGTTGCAGTCATGACTAATCAAGTAGCTCTGAAGGATGTTGATTCACATAATATTGCTAGATGTTTATTTGATCCCCCTCCAGCTCACAAGGAGTTCAAGTCCATGATTGTAAAGCTGAATACGTGCAGGATGTCTCATGCTTTACGAGAAAATCATGTTATCTTTAAGAAGATGGTTACTGATTTTTGGAACCACACATCTATCAATCAAAGAGGTGCTGGGGGAGCTGTTGTTATAGTGTCAAAGATCAAGAAGAAGCCTATTGTTGTCTCTAAGGCTATTATTCATGAAGTGTTGTTGTTCGGTGATCAATCGGATTACCCTATCGAATATTCTACTGAGCCGTGGCGGATATAGTGCAAAGAATGGGATACGAGAGACCTACCCTCCATCCATCAAGAAGTTGTTTCATCCATATCGGAGGTTCTTGATTCACACCTTCTTTACGTGTGTCTCAGAACGAAAAGGGGGTTATGAAGAGATTAGCCACACTAAAATATCTATTATGGTTGCTTTGTTCATGGATTGGAACTACAATTACTCCAAGTTCGTGTTCGATGAAATGATAAGCAACCTCATGGGGAAGAAGAAGGAGATGTTTCTTATGTATCCGAGGTTCCTATAGATGATTTTATATTTTCATTATCCTTATTTGAGTACATCTGTATAGACGCTCGATCTGAAGGCTATGGGTCCAAATACTTGTGGTTTAATGAAGTAGTCAAGAAAAGGGGCCAAGATATTTTATCAGGGACTCCATCAGCTGGTAAAGTTTGGAAGATTTGCAGAAACTGAGGTTGTTGCCGTTGTTGCTACTGTTGTTGAGGAACATGTTGTTCTTGTTCAAAGGCCTACAACTGCCTTTGAAACCATTTCCCGATGACGAGTCTGATAGTTCTCCATCACAACCTTTGGAGACTGAACACCAGGTGCAACAATCTATACCTACTGCTGATCAAATTGATGCATTTGAAACATTTAAAGTAAAGCTCCAGTCAATTGCATTGAAGCCTCCTCAATCAGTTGTTGCGACACATGATAATGCTTATGTTGAAGAAGCGCCAGCCACCGATCTTATTCCGCGTAAATAAAGAAAGAAAGATCCAAGACCTAGTGTGTTGGATAGTGATCTTTTACCAACCACTCAACCAACACCTACTGAGCCCGTAAATGTTGAAGCTCAAACTGAACAAGGCCCGTCTACTGAAGCATAACAAACTGAAGATCAATTTTTTGATGATATTACGTAAGAGTTTGAGTTTGAAGCCCACATCCCGTCTACCACTGAACCTTCCAGATCATCTGATTCGATAGGACAACAAAGCTCAAGTGCTACTAAGAAGATTTCTTACATCCTTGCCATGAAAGACAAGTTTTTACAAGACAAGGGCAAAGGGATTGCATTGGAAGCTGAACCAATTGATGTACACACTTTACAATGTGGAGTCTTTGAGCTTGAACAAGACTCTGTGGTGAAAGATGTACACATTCAAAAGCTTGAAGCCGGTAACACTAACAAAGATTCAAAGATTCATGAGCTTCAGGCAAACATGGGTGGTCTTGCTGCATTATACTTGGATCTCCAACAAAAACCTATTAAAAGGTTTGGATATGACTTTAAAGGTGGTGATGATAGCGGTGAAAGGACTGGTGGTGATAATCATGATGCTCCTGTTGATAACGGATCCAGTTTGTACCCCGCCTCAATCATAGATACTTCTGCGCAACTGGAAAAGTACTTAGCCGCTCCACCAAAGACCGCTGAGCAGATGGAAAGAATAAAGAGGAAGATGTTGATCAGAAATAAATCCAATCAGAATGTATTGTCTTCCAATCACCCTGAAAAGTTTATCATGGAGATTCAAAAGGGTTTTTCTAATAGATATGGTGATCGTTCGAGTGTTGTTTCTTGTGGTTATGACATAGACAAAGAAATGTGGTGGGTCAAACATAAGTCTGGAAACATGGAGTATTACAATAAGATGAAGGACTTTGGTTCGTAGACGATGGTTGATTTAAGTGATTTGATACATGCACCTTTACACAACCCGAATCATGATCCAAAGGCCACCAATTTCTGGAACTACTTAAGCAACCAGGTTGAAAGAGGATTCCCCAATATGCCAACTGCTGAGTCTTTTATTAAAAGAGCAAAGGGGGTACGTGATCCCCGTACGAACAAGACGATACTAAATGTGATGTGTCATTTGAGTCCTAAAGTGACGTCCATTCCGATCACCAAGAGAGGTGCTCTTGATGAAATGAAGTTTTGGACTTATGTTGATCTGAGAGACCTATTGTAGTTTGGTGAGAAGGATATCAAGACCCTTAGCGACTTTCAGATCATAGCTGAACCACTTTATGAGCCAGCTGCTAAGGAGTATATTGGTATGGTTGGATCGATCATGCAAACAGGTTTATGGGTGGGCGCTTACAAGGAAGCTGATGCTGAAGTGCTAGAACACGAGTAAAGATCAAGCGATAAACCAAGGGGGAGATTGTTGGGCTACACTTAATGGTATACACTTAATATTTGTGGGTTTGGTTTTGGGCTATATTGTAACACCAAAATCTCTTATTTCGGTGGGCTTAATGTACGGGCTTGTGCTTAGGATTGTTGATGTGATATATATATGATATAACTAGGTCATTATGGGGTTGGTAGTTGATAGAACAATGAGAGACGGGCGAGTTGCTTATCATTGTGTTGTAATCACTGTCAAAGGGCTTAAGCACACGACGTTGAATATAACGTGTGTTTCGAAGCCATCTTGTGTGTTTATTGTGTTTGTTCTTCTAAGTATCGGATCAATTCATTGTTAGATATCGCCTAACAACGGGTTTACGTGATATCACATTGAAAGATCCTTCATTGGGAATTACATTTTGGTTATTTATTGATTGTTGAGCTAAATTCGTTTGTATTTATTCTCAAGCACGAAACACATATACATGCATCATTTATTATACATAGTTTCATTGTTGAATTGGTTTACCTTTGTTATCTAAATCTAGCGATATATGTCTGATTATAGACAAACGTAATCGTTAGTGGAAGTTAGGACTATGAACATGATTATCCATTAGAAACCGTATTTCTACATTCGACTATCTATGACTGGTTAGCTCTGAACAAATTCGTTTACTTTAAACCGGAGCTATGTTTATATTTATCTAAGAGAAGTCATGTGTACATGGTGAGTTTATATTTACTTTTACATGAATTGTTTGGGTTATTTTTTGGTTCTCCTTCCGCTTATATTTCATTGAAACGTCTTATTATTAGTGATCTCAAATTTTCTTAAATTTGAGGCCAGTGTTTTACTTTGTTAATTTTAATCTCGAAATTTCAATTATTTACTTGGCTATTCTTAATCTCAATGTTGCCTTTATTCACGTTAATATTTTATTTTATTTGAAATTTCCTTTGTTTAACGTGTCATTATTGACTCAAGAACTTAATCTATTTTGATATTTTGACATTAAAGTTTTGTCAATCTATCTTACTCTCGAACACAACGCATTATTGACTTTCTTGTTTATAATTTATTAGTTAAATGTTATAGCTATTTACTCTGTTATTACCGACTCCAATGTTTCATCTAATTATTGTGATGTTCATGATCATGATGTTTTCATTCATTTTTTTTTTGTTATTTTGGGTTACTCTAGAATCTCTCACATTGCATTTTAAACTGCAATAACATCTATTTTGTTTAAACTTCGATGGTTTCATTTATTTATTTTATACTAATATTTTCGCGTTATCCTTGACCTCAAGAATTTGTTTATATATATATATATTAATTTTGATCCTTATAGTTCATTGTTATTTATTTCCAAGTTTTTATATAATTACTTATTTTATTTATTTTTTATATCTTAAGACCATCCGTCGATAATGGTAATTATGGGTCGACGTGTAATTATCAAAGTTTTCGCATGGAAAGCATAAATAAGTATTGTTGTGTGCAATAACTCGGAACTTAGAATCATTTTTGGAAAACGGGACAAATGCAGTATGTAAAGGGCGTGGTGGTTACACCGTTGGTACATCATATATATAAGTGCCCTTGACATATATTCCATTTGTGGCGTTTTTCGGGTAATTCAAATATCAATGCTAGTTATTTATTACTTTATATATATATATATATATATATAAGTTTCTTAAAAATTTTAGCAACTCTAAGTAGTAGTTATTCTCTTTTTAAAATTTTATTTTTATTTTAATTTCGGGACGAAATTATTAAAAGTTGTGAATCCTGTAGCATTTGTTAATTTTCAAACTTGAGAACCCGACCAGTTTTAAATTTTTTTGTTTTTATTTATATATATGTAGTTTTAAAATATTAGTAATTAATCTCAAGTTTCATTTCATGTATTTTACTTGACATTCGTCAATTTAGAACTTACACTTAATTCATCTTTCAATCATGTGATCATTTTAAATAAATTATATTTTCACCACCGTTGTAGTATTTAATGCTCATTTATAACATTTATAATCAAAATTTTCTAGTCACGTACATATCCCATGAAATTCACTTGAATTATTATTATTATTATTATTATTATTATTATTATGTTATATAACTAATAAACAATAATTACTTTTTTAATTCAATAAAATTGATTTAAAGAGTTCAACCTTTTGAAAGCCCCACTAAAATATTTTTAACGTGTATTTTAAATATATTAAACATGATTTAATTTATTTAATTCTATAAAACATGACAACTCTAAAATTTCACTATAAAAGGAGGACTAATCTTTCATCTTTTTCACATCTCAATACACTGTTTTCTAAAAATTGAAAGCATTAACAAGTTTTATGATTTCATACATTTTATAGTTTTTATTTTGATTTTATGTTGAATGTTCATAAATTGTTCTTCATGACCATGATATTTCTATAATAAAAATCTTATATTTTGGTTTTAAGAATTACTATGATCATGGATATTCAAGATAAAACACTTATGATTTTTTTTCTAAATATTGGATCATACCTAGTTATTTTTCAAGAAAAAGAATAAATATTTAACTAAATCTTATGATCCATTAATCATCTTAAACTTATAAACTTTTTTTAAATAAGATGATTTATAAAAAAAATATTTAAATATTTCTTATAATAGAACTAATATACTTCACATCTCTAAATAATTAATTGAGTAAATTAGTTATTGTTTATTTTTTTCAATATAAACATATATGTGTAATTTCTTTAATATGATTAATGTAAAAACCTTTAAATTTATTAATTAGTAATTAATGTATTATGTTACTAAAAGCAAAACGTTTAATCATAAATTGTTATAATCTTGTTATTTAAGCTTATATTAATATAAGTATGCATTTACAAATCATTATTGACCTAATAAATAGCAAATGATTTACATAAACTTGAATTCATTTTAGTTAAACTCATTTTTAATCAAAAATATCTAAGTCCCAATTTGTTGTAATTTCCTTTCATTCAGACTCGTTAAAATTTTGCATACGTATTTACTTGTTTAAGATAATCCACCGTGATTATCTTCCCCTTTTTTTCAATTCATTCAACCAGCATTTCTCATTTTCGAGGTGAGTTTTTCATAACCACTTTTGCCACATTTATATTTTGTGGTGTAGCATGTTTAAAGTTTCTTAATCCTTAGTTTTATGACTATTAATTCAAAACGATTCACATTAATGTCGTGCATGTTAACATTATTCTTTCATATTGTTTATGGTTATCATACATGTATTATATGCAATGTGTTTATCGCTTTATGATTGGAACATCAAACATCAAACCTCAAACATCAAAGCGGGAGGGTCCGTCGGGACGTACCTGTTCCGCCTATACTAAGTTTGGGTTGGACTAAATGGTTGTATCATTGCCCTAGGTTGGGGAATTCTTTCATACTTGTTATCATTTACATTATGGTTTGATTTATTACAATTCACAAGTGAATCCAGCAAGGTTTCGCTTTATATTTACACAAAACTTGTGAAACTCACCAACATGTGTTCTTGACAAATGTTATTATTTTAAATGTGTTGCACGTTGATATAATGAAGTTCAAGGACAAGAAAACTAGACCGACCTTTGGATTTATTTGAACGAATAATAATTGTTTCATTTAGATGTGATGTTATTTGTATTATTATCGAACTATTTGTGCACTTGCGAAATTATGGAATAAAATAAATATATTGTCACCATTAATAGTGTTACGAGCTTATGAGTGATATGTACGTTGCACTCGGGCGTATTCCGCTTAAAGGCGAGGTGTTACAAAAATCCTTGTGATAATGATGTTTGAGATGTTAATGATTCTGATTGTGCTAATATGGTTGAAAATATTTGTTTGGCTTGACTGATGATGTTTGTGTTGATATTCCAATTATTTCTTCAACTAGTTGTGAGATGAACGCCGAGTCTGTTAAAACGAAAGTTTTTGAAAATGTTAATCAATAAAGTACTTCCAGTGAGTATGTTCCACCACACAATAGACAAACTATTTCTCAAACTACCAATCAATTTAAACATCCTCCATATTACAACTACGTAGAAATTGTTATGCTAAATTTGGTTGTGGGTATGGAAATGTTGAGATATATTATGCTATCTTATTAGATGATGGAGGTTATCATTAAGATGTGAGACATAAAAATTTCTATAACTTCTCATCCCCGTCTTCTCTATCATTTTATTAGCCTTACAATGCTGATAAGTATTATGGATATCTCAAAAGAAAGTGTTGTTACGTTTGTTGTCATCCTTCTCACCATGCAAGACATTGTAGGCGCTAGTCTAAGTAGCAGCTTGATCTCAAAAGATTGCTTAATTAGTCTCAAAAAGTAGTTTTCAGTAGCTCAGACTCTAGAACTGATCAAGCTAATAGCGAGACTAGTGAAATCGATGTGAGATCCAAAGATAATAAAAACAATTAAATAGAAACCTTTATGGAGAAATAAAAGGGATAAAATCAAAAAGGATTCTAACATTTAGAGATATTAGTGAGCACGCCTAGTCGAACTACAATACGTTTAATCAATTCATAACGATTGATCTATGGATCTAGTTATATGATATGTGTAAGTGAATAGCTAATAGATTAATATACAAAGTGTTGAGAAACAATTTTGGCAGAGTAACGGCTTGAGAGATAATACATAAAAACATCTGTTAAATTAAGAAGGCTAACAACCTATATATAGAAGACGATGCCATTCGTTACACATTCCGTAACGAATGGCCTTCATTCGTCTTCGTTACATAATAAATAGTATAATGGGTATAGCGAATGACTCATTACATAAATAGTCATTCGATATACCCCATTCGTCAACATTCCATGACAAATAAGTACCGAATAATAACGATCAGTGTCCATTCGTTAAACATCCTTAAAGAATGGACAGTGATAAATATGAATAGCTTCATTCGTTAAACATACTTTACGAATGATCTATAACCTAACGAATGGGATAGGTAAATTACCAAACTGCCCTTACATTAAAATAAGAATATAAATTACATAAGTTACAAAGACTCGAGACGACCAATACCGTGCACTAACAAACTCCCCCTCGTCTCGTGCTCTTTGTCTTTACATTACTTGAATCGCATCGACTTCCAGTCAGCATAACTAATAACCCCAAATGCGTAACAAACACAAACCACACGTTGGAATTGCATAGCGCGACCATAGTCTTCACGATTGGTAAAAAGAATCTTGTTCTTGAACAGTACGTCGATGTTTGTCTGGGATAAATTAACGAGTCACATAGAATCGACGACATGAACAAACTCCGTCTTCAAGCATGTTCCCCAAAAAATCACCGCCTCGCCCGTACGATTGTCGTAGTACCACCTATTGAATGTCTTATAAAGACTTTACGAAAAAGTCTTTACAGACACTCGTTTCATCGTTTTTGGTGGCTTAATCTTCAACACGAGCTACCTCCAACCAGTTCGCGGATCAATCTCATCGATGTATTTCCTGGTTGAAACCTACGGTTTCAAACATTTAAACTCGTGGTTGACCTCAAAGAGCATATGTGGTTGAAACCATCCTACTAGTTGATTTCCAACCCGGTTGATGCACGACCGATTGGCAAGAGTCCGCACGTCCCACCTCGCAGTGAGAGAACGTCAGTAATATATTGAAAGTATTGCAAGCTGTTCTCCCACTTAATTATGCAAACCCTCATATCCGAATCATACAACCAAGACACGATATCACCTTTGACGGTTGTCACGGCGTTGAATTTCGTCTTCTGGTTTCCCTTTGACCGAGCACTGACCTTCATCTGGTGCTCTTTGTCCACATACCGATAGGCCTCGATAATCATAGATGTTTGGGATTTGCTGTGAGTCCCAAACCATCATTCAGCATTAGGATCCATTGACCTCGATCCCTTGTCATATACTTTACCTTTCTTCTTTGTCATTTTCTCTAAATGTTCTTCGGCAGCTTTAACGTGTTCTTAAGTAAAAAATGGAGCACCCTGATAAACATTCGAACGCATGTAAATATTAGGATATTCCTCCGCCGACACATCTTCAATCTTAATGTCCTCATCCTAACCAAAAAAACGACGTATTCCCATGTGGAATACTCGCATCAAACTGGACACCTTCATCATTATTTACCTCCACGTCCTCCTCCTCTTCCAAAGCATCTATCTCTTCATCATTCAAACCAAATCATAAAGAAATTCGATCATGAGACAGGGCATGATCCACAATCTCATCAGCATTAGCAGATCTCATTACGATCCCTTTATCAAAATCCAAAACTAATATAGTGTTGGCTTTGATCGACTCGATAGGAGTGACATTGGTAGTATCTTGATAAGCTACCATCTATTGATCATCGCCAGCACCAACACCACTCGCACTAGCAGCAGATGAACCTTGAGCTTGTTTCGGCTCACCACCACTCGAACCAGCAGCATCAGGATCTTTATCTTCATCATCATTCTTCAATTTCTTCAAAGAATCATCTTTACATGTTAACTGAAGAATGAGATCCTTGTGTAATTTTATTCTCTCCCCCTGAGCTGTAACAATCCCACGGGGATCCTTAGTCTCCTTTTGGTAGTAGGAGATGTAGCCCATCAACCGCTGTTGATTGATCAACATCTGATCTTGTTGATGACGATCAGCTGCTCTGATTCTCATAAAGATGAATCAGACTAAGTAACATGTCCATTTGTTGAGTGTGCGGCAATGTGTGAAAAGTAGTAGATACAGGCTGCACTAGTGTAACACCCCGTTTTCTCGTTTTATTAATTAAATGTAAATAAAATTTATTATGAGTCGGGCTAGTGTTGGGTTAAATGGATACGGGTTATGGACTTCGGTTATGAAGGAAAGAAGGAAAGACCATGGGCTTAAGCCCATGACCCATAAATATATAAACCATAATCACCATTTAATTCCTCATTTTACTCATAACCCATACACCATCTAAAACACACACTTAAGATCTCTCTCTAGTTTCTCCTTCTCTCTCAAGCCGAAATCACCAAGGAAACGAGCACCGACCCGAGGTAATGATAGTATGATATTGTATAAACCCAAACCCGTAGGATTTAGTCATGAAACGACGAGCCGACCGTGCTAAACGGTTAAAGTCATGAAATCCGGGTGGAATCGGGTATAAACCGAACCTAAGATGAGCTTAGGGTTCATCCTAGCTTAGATCTGGATCGAACGGGACGAAAAACGGTGAAAAACGGTGGAAAAACGAGCCGGATCTCGTTTTTCGGGTGAAAACGCGTTTTTCCCGCGACGGCGCCGGAAAAGTTAATACGATGTAAAAGGTGTCAAGGAATGTTCTGACATTCCCTGACCTAACCCTAATTCGCTAACAGGAAGTTAACGAATTAGAGGTAATTCGTTAACGGGGAGTTAACGAATTAGAAGCATTTCGTCATGCGATTCGTTAAGGATAAAGTAACGAACTAGCTTCTGATTCGCCATGACCATTCGTTAAAGGAATAATGAATTAGATGGAATGGTTCGTACACGGACTAGTTCGGTATGGACTGGTTCGTTAAGGGTCCAGTTCGTTATAAGGTTCAATTCGTTAAAAGGACCAGTTCGTCATAAGGTCCAATTCGTTACAAGAACTAATTCGTTAGGGACCAAGTAACGAACTAGAAGTTTAACATAATGACAGAATAGTCCCTGGACTTAGAAAAGAATGATTTAATTACAAAGAAACCCTTGAACTTTTAAGTTAGCAAATTAATTAATGATTTAAAATTCTAATGGAAAATGTGTTACGACAGTTAATGGAAATAAAATTTTTCCAGCTCGACCCCAGCCAGGAGCTCTGCCCTTTGGACCCTGCTAGGGGCTTCCGCCTCTAGACCCCACTGCCAGGGGCGCTATCCCCGGACCCCCGTTCGTTGAGGTTTATAAATAAACTAGAGACATGTTATAGGTAGCGATAGATAATTGATACGTGTAATTGTTATACAATTAGTCGTGCACAGCTAAGGAAAGGAATTACAATTAACTGTGAACGTAATCGAGTTCAGGTGAGTTCTAGCCCCATTCTTTGTTATGTTTTCGGGGCTGTGTGCATACTCGATGTGATTAGTTAATACACTTATCCTAAGTGATAAGTGTATGCCATATATGTTTTATGTGAAGGGTATGATTGACTACTTGTCGGTACATGAACGATCTTCGGATATTGCATGTACTTCCAGGTAAAGGTTTGATGATAAAATTTTTGTATGTGAAGAATGAATGACGTATGCATGTATGAAACTTACAATTATGTATATAGAAAGGCATGGTATGTAGGTATGGAAGAAAGGGTGACCGGACCCTAATAATATCCGAGGATGAAGGGAGAGTGGACCCTAATAATATCCGAGGATGAAGGGAGACCGGACCCTAATAATATCTGAGGATGAAGGGAGACCGGACCCTAATAATATCCGAGACTGAAGGGAGACCGGACCCTAATAATATCCGAGGTATGTAGGGCGAAATGCCCTTTATAATGTAAGGTTAGCTATAAATGTGTATGGACGAATGAAGTACAGGTTATGTATGTAATGCGTACCTTCGGGCACGTATATGTGTATGTATAGTAAGTTATGTGAATAACTAGAACTCACTCAGCGTAGCTAACTATTAGTATGCACGCATGTTAACAGATTGAGACAGCTAGTTTGAGATGGATATATGGCAGGATTGAAGAGGCTGGCATTCGAAGATTGTCATGATGTTTTGAATGTTATGAATTATGTTATCTTTTAAAAGACAAATTATGGATATTTATAATGAATGATTGATGTTTTATATTATTCCGCAAAAGTTTTAATTAACTCTGATATTTAGAATTGCGTTTATGAGTAAATTCAACACCAAAGTAGGGCTACCGGTAACGGGGCCTTACAACTAGACCATGTGGACGAGAAACCCTCATAAAAGTTAAAGCCAGAGGCTGCATCTGCATCGTAGTAGTAGCTGGAGAGGTCACCATCGATGTAACAGGAGGTGTTGGCATTGGAGATAGAAACGATTGAGGAATTGAAACAAATCTCGGGTCTGATGATGTCGTCGTCGTAAGAGTGATAACCGGGGTGCTATCAGTAGGTGACACCACCGTCATTTGTTGAATAGACAAACGCGGGATTTGTGGACCAATTTCCATGCCAGCACCTCGTCGAACTCGATGTTTTGGTGGTTGTTCAGTCAACTTTGCCTTACCCTTCCTTTTATGTTGAGCAGCTTGAGAACTAGCTGCCTCAACCTCAACCCGTTGACCATCTCCCCCGTTTTCAACGTCTCTACTATCACCATCATCAACACCAACGTTCCCACTTGGTCTGTCGTCTCGTTCGGAATCCGAATTATCGTGGATCCAATGGTTGATAGAAGGACATATATAATCTGGATTCGCCAGACGACCAATCAAACATATGGCTCTTGGACGATCCTCGGTTGTCTGCTTACGGTATGTCTACATATGCTTCATTGTGTCAGCATTCATGTGTTCTAAGACCAACACATCGTCCATGACAATCTGATCAATCTCGATATCAGGAATCAGGTCTTGAATAACTAGCTGGAGGAAGCGCTGATACATAAGAAATTTGCTCCTATGATTCTTGACCAGGCAGTTCTCCTTAAGGTGATAGAAAATAAGCTCGAAGAAATTGAGCGGTTTTTTCAATTTCAACACGACGAATGCGGATTGAAGAATAATCCAACACTCGGCAAAACCACCTTTACGTCCCCACAGCAGTGGTTAAGAATAGCAAGTACTTGTACTGTTTGCATAAGTAGGCCTTATTATACTGGGAACGGCTCAGGTCACCCGTATAAAATATTCTCTGAAATAACCCGCGAATCAACGTCCGATCAAACTCACATGTATTATCCATGTTATCAACAAATCTTATAACTCTACATATCACTCCTAGAGTAATAATGATTGTCTTCTTCTTCACATCAGCAACGATATGGTACTCAGCCTCCACATATCAAGCAGTATCCCATCGTATCATGCTAAAATGTACTGGGAAATTAGCGGATATATCATAATTAATCCGAGATCGACTTATGAAAGCTATGATATCTCCAAACATCACTCGATCAGCAAAATCTTCTTGCAAGAACGCACAAATGTTGTGCTTCTTATCATAACCCGGTTCAAGAACAGCTGTTGCTTGTTGTTGTGGTGCTTATGGTTCAGCAACTTCAAGATCGGCAACTTGTGGTTCAGCATCTTGTACAATAGGATCCTGTTGTGCCGGAGCATCGGGTATAATTTCATCTGCCATGTAATCACACAACCCAACAATTAGTAATCCCGAACTTGTTTAAATTAAATCAAGTTTACTTTATACTTAGTAAATTTTGATTCGATTTAAAAATGATAAGTTCATTCGTTGTCTCATTCGTTTTGACGAATGGCTTCATTCGTAATAATGAATAGCTTGATTCGTTATTATCACACTACAGAATGAGTGAATAACGAATGTATATGAATGAATGAGTCCATTCGTGAATTATATAGAGTGAATGAAGGTCCATTCATTATACAATCACATGAATGTGGCTCATTCGTTATGAAGGTTCAACGATGCGTTCATTCGTTTCTTTTAGACACGAATGACTAGCCATTCGTTGTCCAGAATGAATAGGAACCAAAAATTATCCCAATTTGACTATCCATTGTCAGAGTCAAAATTAGATGAACAACTCAGTCAACATGCATACCACGAATCAATTAAACCATGAACAGTGGTGAATTAATACATACTTTGTATCAAAGAACTCGTAATAACAACATTAATTAACCCTAATCAACAAGTACGTCAAACAAGCTAGGTTAATATGTTAATTTATTAGACCTTAAACCCGGTTAATAAATCATCCAATCAACCTATAAAACATTTGTGAAATTCGACGAAATTCATTGCGTTTGAATTGTCCATACCTTAGGATTCTTAAATGATCAACGAAAATCAGCGTAATGATGTTCGAAAATTCTGGAAAATTTTTGCAAGAGGTTCTTTCTGATTTTGTTGTAAACGAAGTGAACGAAAGGATTGATTCGTTCACCTACTTTTGAATATATATTCTACATCTGCACGCAAACATAGGCAAACGAATAGACTCATTCGTTAAATCAAATTTAACGAATGACTCACGTTCGTTGTTTCATTCGTTAACCAAAGTTAACGAATCAAACATAAGTTAATATGCATAACGAATCAACAAAGATTATTTCTTCATTCGTTATCATTAATAATGATGAATGAGGTCATACGTTATCAGAATAGCGAAAGCGAATGAGGTAAACGAATGAGTACATTCATTAGTCTTTTAAAATCCGAATGATCTTCATTCGTTATCAACAATGATAGTAAATGGGTTACATTCTTTGTTCTCACAATAACGAATGGGAATTAAATAAGAATGGAAAAATATCATTTTCTAATTTCCAAGAATTAAATAATGCATCAAAACATGTGTCCCGATGAACTTTACATTAAGAAATTTACCACTCGGGATAAAACACTTAACGTGTTTCACCACATAAATTAAAAGAATTAACATAAAAAGAATTAAATAAAAACGTGGAAAAATCTTTTTGGTATTTTCTTTTTCAAATTTTACCCATTAGCTTGGAAATCGAAATAAAGCATAAATAAAAACAAAAACACAATATTTATGGATCTTGTATATTTTAGAATTAAAAACAAATAAAAAATACGACAAATATGAAAACTATTATATGAAATCAATACATATATTTGTGAGTTGAATAGAGAATCATATTGACCAAAGAGCCCTTCATCTCAGTTTTTATATTTCAGCGTTATTATAACTGACGTTAAGTCGGTCCTTGTTATTGTTAAGTCGGAATGTGTAACGAATGGTGAACAGTAGCGAATGATTAGTTATGTTAAAGAATGAGTATCGCTAATCAAGTGACGAATGACACTTCAATTATCATGAATGAAGAATCTATGATGACGAATCAACAGACGAATGGTCAAGCGTATGGTTAACGAATGATATGACGTATAGGATAGAGAATAGTATGATGAATATAGTAATGAATGAGGTAATGGATGGTTTAATGTATCTGTAACCAATGGTCTTATCATGAATGTGTTTCCATGACGAATGAGGATTTACTTGATGACGAATAAGTGTGTTTCTATCACGAATAGCTAATCATGAATCAGCTATAGTAACGAATGGGTTGTTATTATGTTGTAACAACCTTGACATGTGGCACGAATCACTTAGACTTAATAGTGAATGACTATGACCAATGTAACGAATGATCAGTTAAGCCATAGCGAATGGATCTTTAAATCTTCAAATCTTCAAGAACAGTTTTCCAGATCTTAAAATTTCCAGATCCAAACTTCAATCTAGACGTACAAAAATCATGTGAATAATCGACCAAAACTTAACCAAATTACATAAGTTATAGCTTAAATAACTCGTCTAAGTCCTAGGGACAAACACGAACTATCAATTTCAATCCAAGCACAGCCTGAAATCCAGAAACCACCTAAACAGAAACCGTTGTTTCCTTCACACGCAAATTCAATCCAATTCCATTCCAAATTCACATATAAATCAATTCAATCACAACGAAGACCACAAATCTGATATCGAAACAAATTTTAATCAATTCAGCAACAAATTAATATCCCAGCATGTTAATTGAACTAAAATCAATTTCATATTCAAAAATAAACAATTACAAAGTGAATACTCAGTCAATTCACCATAGAATACCTTAATTCACGAACATGATCTAACAACTGAGCTCTGATACCACTTAAGCACGCCTAATTGAGCTTCAATACGTTTAATCAATTCATAATGATTGATTTATGGATCTAGTTATATAATACATGTAAGTGAATAGTTAATAGATTAACAAACAAAATGTTGAAAAACAATTTTGGCAGAGTAACAGCTTGAGAGATAATACATAAAAACACTTGTTAAATTAAGCAGGCTAACAGCCTAAATATAGAAGACGAATGTCATTCGTTACACATTCCGTAACGAATGGCCTTCATTCGTCTTCAATACGTTATATCAATTCATAATGATTGATTTATGGATCTAGTTATATAATACGTGTAAGTGAATAGTTAATAGATTAACAAACAAAATGTTGAGAAAAAATTTTGACAGATTAACGGCTTGAGAGATAATACATATAAACACTTGTTAAATTAAGCAGGCTAACAGCCTATATATAGAAGACGAATGTCATTCGTTACACATTCCGTAACGAATGGCCTTCATTCGTCTTCATCACATATTTAGTATAATGGCTATAGCGAACGACTAATTCGCTATACCCCATTCGTCAACATTCCATGGCGAATGAGTACCGAATAATAACGATTAGTGTCTATTCATAAAACATCCTTAACGAATGGACATTGATAAATACGAATAGCATCATTTGTTAAACATATTTAACAAACGATTTATAACCTAGCGAATGGGACTAGGTAAATTACCAAACTACACTTACATTAAAATAATAATATAAATTTCATAAGTTACAAAGACTCGAGATGACCAAAACCGTGCACCAACACCGAGAACCCATCAAAAATCAGTTTCTTAAACGAAGATCAAGAAACAAAGATCTTTGAAATATAGGAAACAAGTTTCTGCTTTGTCTTCCAAAGGTTACTCATCTTTGAGTGACACCTCACATGAAAATAAACGCTTTTCAGAAATAAAATCATGTTTGGTTAATTTATGGTTGACCTTCCCGACACAGCAATGTCTTAGGAACCGTGTCAAATTAATCACTTATTGCATGTAGAGTCAACCAAGGAGGACTGTCAACAGTATTTGGTAGTTAGACAGTGGTTGCACTCGACATATGACGGGAGATGAATCCTTGTTGTTTGTCATTCAATCGTTCGATGACGGATTCGTATCCTTCATGGGCGACGTGGTTGGTAAAATAACAAAAATGGGTAAAGTTAAATAGTCATCTACAAAAAAGTCCACAATATTATTTCATTAGAAACCTTTTCGAAATTGTTAAACATTGCATCTAGCAATGTTTTAGCTTTGACATTAGATCTAGCCGTCGAAGAAAGAGGCATATCTTATTCATAACAAACTGAAAACGTGAAATAGCAAATTCTTTGATAAACTTCATTGAAATATTGTTCTAAAAATTACTTTTACGCATTTTTAATCATTCGTATGAATTCGCAATCAGTATTTTTTAAACAGTATGCAAATTCATACCCTCTGATTTACATGGCCGTTTTGGTCTATTTAGGTTATGAATTTGTAAAACTTTTCTAAATAAAAGTTGTTCAAAACATTCTAATTTAGTGGACCGGAAAGTGTTGATTTATAATAATATTGTTTAATATTTTAAATACCTTAAACAAAACAGAACAGTTTCCTGTCCAAAAACTAATTTGGTATTTTATCTTCCTTTTTGATCTTTTCCTTGTTTTTATCTTATCATTTATTCATTAGATTTAGTATTCCTTACCCTTTGTGTAAAACACATTTCTAAACTTAGGTTTAGGGCTTCATGGTTAGGATTTATCAAGTCACACCAACATCAAATCATTTCACTCACCAATCAATGTGAGTTTCGCAAACCTCTTTTTACGCTTTTACTTTTGCGGTAGCATACGTATCCTAACAAAATGCTTAGTTTTACTTCTCTTCGTATATTCAAACAAAATTCGTTATCATGAACTTGTGTGTTTACTTACTTACTTGCTCAAATATTACGTCCTCATGGTTTCCTCAATAAGTATGATCATACGCCCCCCCCCCCCTGCACTCAAGACCATGTTGTTTATGATTGGAAAAGGGACCCCCGATCAGAGTACATTGGTTGTTACCAATTAGAAAAGATTTTGCTTCCGTCATTACTACACTAAGTTTCATGAAATTGTATTATATTTATGTATTTATATAAAACTTGTCTGAAGTCACCAACTATTCAATTAGTTGACTTTATATTATATGTATGCTACATGTACACTTATTAAAGGGTGAATTGGTGAAGACACTAAAATTAGGATATTCAAATAATAGACAAAGTTGATGTTTATTTTATTTCCTTCTATTGTATTTTTTTACTTGAAAGTTTGTGTATTTGTGATTTAAATGAATTAATAATAATGCCACTTAATAGGGTCACATGTGTTTTGAGCAATTTGTACGTCACACTCGGGCATTCCGCTTAATCCGGGGTGTTACAAATTAGTATCAGAGTCATGACTATAAGATATGACATTAGACGTAGTGTACTAGTTGGTTGTAGTTTATTTTAATTATTTGTTTAGGGTTGCATGATTAGAAATTATGTGGGCCCTATTTGGTTGTTCAATACACATACTTATAATTTTATCATTGTCGATTCATTTACGCCTCATATACACAAGCACACACACAAAGTCCAAGACTTATGCCTAAAGCAAAGATTTTCAAGCATTTACGACAATCGATTATTTTTTCAGTTTCTTGATATTTCTTCTTCTTAAAGATGGTTCTATGTGGCGGGTATGTAGTAAATGGAAGGGGATTTTGCTTATTGTCTGAACTCTTAACACCAAGGTTATTGAAACCTAAGGATAAGCAATGCGTATAAATCCCAATCAGACATGGGATCTGGTTGCTGACCCGGAGAGTTCGGAAAGGGCATGAAACTTATTAGGTTAAAACATACCACCCCAACCCATATGAATCACAACTTTAAAGCTTTCAACATGACCATGTCCTCTTTGTGAAAATGTATATGGTTGCACTCCTAAGGATGTCACGCAAGTCATGGTGATTCATGCGACGTGTGACTCCGACCATAATGTTTTACAATGTGTTTTAACTGAAAGTATGTCAAGTCGTGGTGATACACGGACACCCAGCTTTTGGTTCAATTTGATTACACAGTTTGATTTTTGTGTGGTAATATGAGAGCAGTCGAGTTTCAACTCGTTTTTTTTATTTAAATATTCATTTATTATTATGTTTTAAAATTGAAAATTTGAAAAGTTATGGTGATACATAAATTTTCGAGTTTCAACTCGATTATGTCATTTACTATAACGGTTTAGAATTGAAAATTCAAAAGGTCATGGTTATGCATGAATAGTCGATTTTCAGTTCGTTTTCTTTATTTGTATATATTCCTTTATTCTTATGGGTTGAATTGGAAATACAGAAAAGTCATTGAGGTACATAAACATTCAATTTTTAATTCAATTTCACTACTTATATTAAGTTTGATATATTTTTCATATGGGTATTAAAAAAAACATTTGTGAGATTATTATAGAAATGAGCATAATAATTTTGATTTTAAATTTTATTTCGTGCGATTTTATTTCTCTACTCATTTTTTAAGATTTATATATACTGATTCCGATGTTTCTTTTGGTTGGTAATACGAATTTCATATTTACATCCCATGTCACAAGAATCATTTTCGCTTCGCAGCATGTCTTCTTGTTTTCCTCAACGCCTACCTCAAAACTCAACCCGCAAAATGACAACCCTGATTTTTCATGCTATTGACCGCTATGATCCCGACTTTGATAACCCAAAATACATCAATAGTAAATTCAAAACTATGCATGAACCAATCCAAACCCAACACAATTCCTGTTAACTCAAACTTACCCCCAATAAAAAGGCTTGCACGGGAACACGCCCTTTGTGTAACATGTGTAAATACCACCACTCTATTACCATAACATGTTGAAATGCTCCAAATTTGTTGTAGTTTCAGCTACCACCTCTTGCCAAGAACCTATATATACTCAAACACCAACCATTTGTTTTACATGACCTACTACCCAACCATATGTTCCTACTTCAAGCTTACTACCATTATTGTAACCCAAACACACTCACTATGCTTCAGAAGGCCTAACTTGTTTATGTTACGAAATAGCTTAAACCATATTCTCTGACCACTTGAAGCTCACTTGTAGCCTTGCACCAATGCTTAGTCCATTCGTACTCGTCAAACAAACCTTTATTTAAAAAAAAAACCATGCATGTTTCTCTGCACTTATTTTTTATTCTTTTTTTTTTTAACACCCTACACCTATAATTTCAAATCCTCAATTATTTAAAAATAACTAATTAACAGGTATTTAATCTAGTTGATTTTCTTCAGAAAGACTTTGAATCAAATCAAATGGTTTATTGTTATCATTACTATTATTGTTGTTGTTATTGTTGTTGTTATTATTATTATTTTCCATTGAAATCTTAAAATTGAAGGAAATATGATATTTTACTTCAAACAAGTCTTAAGCCCTTTGAGGCTATTATACAACGAGTTATATTATCTGGTGACCCTTTGTTCTCTAGAACGCCTTTTACATTAAAATTTCATACGGTTTCACAAACTATAACGCTAGCTAAAAATTGTTTGTTCATAAACAATATAAAAACATCATGTTTTTGCGATCGATTTTCACAAACTTGAATGAATCTAAAAAAATCATTTTTCTCTCTCCATTCATTAACGCCAACGAGTTTCAGTTAAGAAATCATGGCACCTCCCCCACCATAGCCTTCATACCACAAACCCACCTTCGAGAAGACAAGCCTCACAAGTTTCATTTTGTTTCTCTTTCTTTTGTCTTCACGTACATATTTATAAATATATGATTATATTTGGACATAATCAAAATAATTTTACGTGTCTAATTATTTCAAAGGTTGTTTTCGAAGTTTATATTGAGTTTGGCTATTTGTTGGCTGTTGAGTTGTTTTCGTTTCTCATTCAAAGGTGCATTATTGAATCGGTATACTTTCATTATCTCAATTTCGCGGTCTATGACCGATTTCCATAAACGATATCGTTTGGTGGAAATTGGGACTATGAACGTGTTTATGTACATGTTTTTATAATTTACACGAAATGTTTTGGTTATATGTTTGGTTCTCTTTCCACTCAATGTTTTACTTGAATCGTTTTGTTATTCTTGATCCCAATGTTTCATCAATCTGAGACTAATGTATTGATCTTAAAGTTTCAATTATATACTTTGTTGATATCAATGTTGTCTTATTCATATTGATATTTAAATGGAAGTTTTCATTTATGTGTCCTTATTGACTCCAAGAACTTAATCTATTTTGATATTTTTGACATCAAAATTTCGTCTATTTATTTTACTCTCGAACCCAGCGCTTTATCGACTTACTTGTTTATTTTTTGTTAACTCAATGTTACATCTATTTACCTTTTTATTCTCGACTCCTATGTTTCGTCTAATTATTAGGATGTTCATGATCTTGATGTTTTCATTCATTATTTTGTGTTATTCTTGTGTTTCGCTCATTTTATTCATTTATATCGTGTTAATCTCAAAAACATTGGTTATTTTGTTTTAAACCTCAATAAAATCATTCATCTTGTGTAAACTTTAATAGTTTCATTTATTTATTTTAAACTAATATTTTTGCGTTATACTTGACTTCAAGGATCTGTTTTGTTTTGAATCTTTATAGTTATTGTTTTTTTATTCCAAGTTTTCATATAAGAAATTATTTTTTTCTTCAAACCCACACAATGGGTCGTATTATATAGACCATCTGAAGATAATGGTAATTATGAGTCGACACGTAATTATCAAAGTCATCGCATGAAAAACATAATAACTATGGTTGTTTGCAATAACTCAGTACTTGGAATGACTTTGGAAAAAACGGGACAAATGCACTTTAATAAGTGTATGGTGATACGCAGATGGTACATCCTATATATAAGTGTCCTTGTTATATTTTCCATTTGTGGCGTCTTTCGAGCCATTAAAAGATCGGTGTTATTCCTTTTATGTAATTATGTATATATAAAATTGCTAAAACGTTTAACAACTCCATTACAAGTTGTCTTCTTTAAAAATTTAATTTTATTGTAATTTTGGGACGAAATTTCTAAAAGTTGTTAATCATGTAACATTCGTTATATATATATATATATATATATATATATATATATATATATATCAGTTTCATTTTAGGTATTTTATGTATTTCATGTGACATTCGTCAATTTCTATTATTTTTATTGTATTCGTTAAACCGACCCCTTTTATTATTCCATGTGATTTGGTTAGTTATACATATACCAAATGTTATATGTTTCGTATGTAATAGTTTTTCTTTTTTAAAGTTATTTAATAATATTAATTGTTACTAATATAGGGGATGGATCTTGCGAGAAGTGATATACAGCGAGAAGTGCGAGAAGTGAAGGAATAACTCCATTAATCCTTAATTTCACTCCATTTCATATGATGTTCCATACATATATGTAGGTTGGTTGTATTTATTTCTTAATTACGCATTCAAACCTACCTACAAACATATAAATGTACCGAGCCACATTCAAACCTATGTACCTACACACATACAAACATACATACACATATACAAAAATACGTACCTACACACATACATATGCACCTACACAACGCACCTACACATAATAAAGGGAGTGAAATTAGATATTAGTGGAGTTACACCTTCACTTCTAGCACTTCTCGCTGTAAAATAACTTCTGAAATGATCCAATGCCTACTAATATATATATATATATATATATAGATACATCACTCATGATTTTTGATGCATAACCAACATACATCCTTTTAATTTAGTATTGTTACATTTATTTTTACCTAAAGTTATTTTTTTAAAAGATGAAAAATATCTTTCTGTATCATTAAAATTTTGGTCAAACCTCCTCCCTCAAATCACTCTCATAATCAATTTTAAAATTAAAATATTCTTAAGAGTAACCTCCCCATTTTAGTAAAAATAAGAACCTACTTTCACCCATTTCATTCTTTACACCACTCTTTGACAAGTTCAAGAAAATAATTTCTTTATTTTTTCCATTTCAGATGTTGGATTATAATTATTCAAGTCTTCTTCATCTTATTTCTATTTGTTTTAATTCTTGTGCATACTAGTTGTAGGTTCCCTGGACGGATCACACGAGATATCCCGATATACACAGGTGCGGAATCCCTGTGTAGATCGTTACGGACGTAGAATATAAGCTCACAAACACACGAACACGATATGAACCAAACACACGTTATATTGATAACTCAAACCGTGTTACTTACAGACTCTCGATCACACGTCAATAGACTCACTGAATTACACGTAAACTGAACTACTCGATCAACTTCTAAACAGTAAACCCGTAAACAGTATAAATACACGACAACTTCGCCTCAGGCGAAGTTGTCCTTAACTTCGCTCGTTCAACAAGTTCGCCTAGGCGAACTTGTCAACAACTTCGCTTGGTTAACAAGTTCGCCTAAGCGAACTTGTCAACAACTTCGCTTCTAACCAAACAAATACATAAACAATATTACAGACTCGATTACAGACATTAGACATATGAACTACTGACATCTATGCACCAACAGACTCCCCCTTGGCAGTAGCTTCATATCTTGATCTTTCAGCTCTTGTCTCGTAATCCTGTATCTTTACGCGTGCACTCCTTCTCTGACACACACCGTGACTACTCGCTGATATTTCCTTGCTTCATCCTTCCAAGCAGGAATATAGAATATCTTCTTTTCATTCAACACTTGCAAATCAGCTTTCGATAAGTTAACAAGATGCATCGGGTCATACACCCTCAGCACTTCTTGTTCATCTTCGTCTTCCATCACGGCTTCAGCAGTCTGGCAATCAACGTACCACCATTTTAGATTCTTCAACACATCTTGAGGCATATTCTTCATTGGAACCTCCTTGATGCATCGGATCGGTTTGTACTTCATCACCATCCATGGCTTGCCATCTGCTCTCAATCCCCTCTCTGTATCCTCCACGAGCTTTCCCTTCTGTGGCTTTAATAGTTCAAACTTCTTTTCTTTTATACTTTCTTTCCACACAATCTTCTCAATCACTCTCGCCATATTGTTGTCACTTCTATTTATCAGGCCCAACCTGGCCAAATCCTTCACCTCACATTCCGGCAACGTATTGAGAGATCTCAACATTCTCTTGAAGTATTGAATACCATCATAACGCTTCACCACAAACAACTTTATCTGTTCATCATAAATCCAATAGATAATTCCCTTCTTCGACTCAGCATAGCCTTTGATGTTATAACTCTTCTTGAACATGGCTGGAACAGCAGGCTTCTTGGTCTTGATAAACCAATGAGCACAGCCTTCCTTCCACCTAGGCTGCTCCTCCCACTCAGTCTCATCCATCTCAACGCCCATGTCGGCTTTCTCAACATCAGGGATCTCTTGTTCAACTCCTTCTTCTACTATCTCCCCCCTCTTCTATTTCATCTTCAATCACTATCTGCTCACCGATCTTCTCAATCATATCACTCGGCAGCACATCTTCATCAAATAACACATCGTCGCTGAACATATCATCATCAAGCTCCTTCAGCGCATCAATCACATCATCCTCAACTAACACCACATCATCACCAGAACCACCAGCCACGTCGGTAGACTCCTCCTCAGCTGTGGAAGTACCAAGAGCTTGAGAAGTTCTTGGCAGCTCACCACCTGCATCTTTCGATGCATTGGGATCATCGTCACGGTCGTTTCTCTTCTTCGTTCTGAGCTCGTCGCCCTTACAGCTCATCTCCCCCTGAGATGCCAAGAACTCCTTCAAGGCATCTATAACTTTCCCATGCTCAACCAAGAGGGATGCCTGTAGTTGATTTGCTTCCACTAGGCTTTGAATAGTCTTCGATTGCTCTGCCACGATCCGCTCTAGTGAAGCTATTCTCTCTGAATCTGAAGTAGGCGAAGGCGAGACCCCAGAAGCAGGCGTAACCGCAGGTGGTACCATACCTGATAACCCTGCAGCAGTAACGACCGTTGACTCCACAAAACGTGCAGCTACCACCGACTGAGTAAGCGTTGGAGGCGGTAGAGACACGATCTCCGGAGTCGACGTCTGGATGGTAGTGGTGGATGGAATGCCAGCCGTCGATGTAGCCACCACGGGAACATCCGCAGCGCTTGTAATTGTCACCTGTACAGAAGAAGGAACAATGGACATACCAGACAGTGCGGCCGGAGCAAAACGTACAGTCCTTGAAGTCTCTCCAGCTCCCATGCCAGCACCTGTCCTCTCCCGTCTTGATCTTCTTATCAGCTTATGTATGTCTTCTTCCTCTTCCGACTCATCATCATCTTCCGTTCTCTTCCTCTTCCCAATCGTTCTCTCTCTAGACACCATCAACCGTCTCCCCTCATTCATAATCTCATCCAAATCGGAGTCAGCCATCGACGTAGCTGCTCTAGTCATACTCACACCCAAACTTTGTGCAGCCGAGACCTGCACCTCTTCAACGTGATCCATATCAAAATATCCTTGACCTCCAAAAACAGCGTCAAGGTCTATATCCTCTGCAGTAGACACAACAGGCACAGCAGGAGCAGGAACAGCTCGAGTTGCTCTTGCCTGTTGCGGTTGGGGATCTCTGAACTCGTCCCCACCAGCAGGAACATACTCTGGGTTAATTAAAAACCCAAACAGTGGAGTATGCCTGGGACGACGTTCAGGGTTGCTCCTTGCACTCAACGTGCGGCATTGAGCAAAGATACGTTTGCTCACTGATTCGACGTATCTGATCGGGCGTCTCTGAGGTAGACTCGGAGCGACATGGTTCAATATCATCTGGATGAACCGTGGGTACATAATGAACCGCTCCCGAGACATCGCCCTCCTTTGTCTGTCTATCTCGTAAAAGACCATTTGACTGAAGCTATAACGTTTGTTATAGGTCAGTGCAGTCATTGCAGACTGCATGGTCGCACCCATGCCGTCAGTGCCCGCCTTCCTCCCAGACATGCAAACGATCATAACGTGCATGAGGAAGCGCCACTGATCTAGAAGGAAACCCTTCCTCCTCTGGGTATCTCCTAATGGACCAGAGTAGCCCATTCGAAGAAACGCTCCATCACGGAACGGAGCTACGAACTCTGTAGGGTCATCCCTAGTCTCTTCACCAAACCTTAATGCCACCCGGATCTGTTCAGAATTGAAATGAACTTCTTGATTGTTCACCGTTGCTCTCATGACCGGGGGCTCAACACGGCCGTCGTATTCAACCGTCTGCCAGAAGTCTTCGATATTTGGCAGAGATATCGGCAGTGTGTTTGTGATCGCATGAAAGATCCTCGAGCGCAGGAGGAAAGTGATAATCTCGCGATAGTCGTCCACACCGCTCGCCTCCGGGTCAAGTGTAATGTACATATTGTGACCCGGGAAAAATTGTCTCTGATTGTCACCATCATCTCCTCCTGCACCTCCAGCACCAGCTACCGCAGCCATATCTGCAACAAACTAACCAAGTTAGAATGACATAAAGACATAGCACAAGTTCGCTTTGTTACCATGAGCGAAGTTGTGATAAATTCTGTATAGGCGAAGTTAAAGTTGAGGCGAAGTTGGGAACAACTTCGCTTCAGCTTTAAGTTCGTCTAATTAATATTAAGTAAAAAAGATCTAGGCGAAGTTAATGTTAACTTCGCCTCATCACAACATCGCCTCAGGCGAATTTAAGTTACAGGGGAAGTTACAGATAACTTCGCCTCAAGCGAACTTAAGCTTCGGGCGAAGTTACGGATAACTTCGCCTCAGGCGAACTTAAGCTCCAGGCGAAGTTACGGATAACTTCGCCTAAACCCTAACTTCGCCTGAATCTGAATCGGCGACAGTAAGTTTAATGGAACAACGTGCAGTTGATGATTCGGCTAGTTTAGACGATTAAGCCCTCTTAAACATAAGTTTTTAAGGACATGTTGACAGTTATAGTGTTCGACACGTAAAAACACAGTTATGAAAATCGGTTTCAAAACCGATAGTTCGAGGTTAATAACCCGGTTGTCGAAACAACCTTAGATTAATCAAGGAACATATGACATGTGATAAACGAACCCTAACAACCTTTAGATCGGTTTGAAATCGAAGAACAAGATAACACGAAGGTTTAGTATAAGTTCGCTGTGGATAATATAAGATCGCCGGAAAAGATGAATAAGTTCGCTGGATTTGAAAAACTGATGAACAGTTTTACGTTAAGTATCCCTTATATAGGGGATCTGTTGTACAGGCGAAGTTACAGATAACTTTGCCTAGGCGAAGTTATTCACAACTTCGCCTGTTCAACAACATCGCCTAAAATTTCAAAATTTAACCCTTAAAATTTTAACAGTTGTCAATTAAGTTATTAAACTTTCCTAGAAGAAATAAATGACATGATCAATTCTAAGTAACCAGTTTAAAAAATCATAAAACTATATAAGTACAAAAACTTAAAAATTTAAAGTATAAGGGATCAAATTTCAGTCTCGTTAGGGACTGCTACGTTTTAGAAAAGATCCGAACAGGAATCATACTAACTACGTGACTGTCACATAGATCCGTGTTTTGCTGTATTATGACATATAGAGACAGGTTGTAAGCAGGTATAACTTAAGATGGTTTTCATCGTTTCTGTGATACGAGTTAGGTTCAATTATGCCTCAAAATTTAAGTGGGCAACAACTCAGAAATATTGATGCCTCCTATCTATCCTCAAAGCGTATTTGGCTTTCCCCAAGTCACCCCGAATTGACTTCGACCCATAGTGTCTGATTAAACATGTAAGTACTCTTCTTCTGGTTCCCGTTCTTCTTCTTACTCAATGATTATGAAGTCTTGATATTGTCATCTCTAATATATTTCAATAACTCCAAATATATATATATATATATATATATATATATATATATTTTAACATAGACTTCAAAGTAGAAATTAACTGCAAGTCCCGAATCTGGATCACTGCAGTATCTTGAGACGCTATCTTCACGGGAATCATAACACACATGGGCTCGTGTATGACTGGGTAATCGCTTTTCTGCCTATCATTCGGAAAAATATATATGAAGACACGCAAAACTCTTAAGGAGTTTCCACGTAAAATCAAGTAAAATTAGTTTGTATCACGTCTACTTTTACGCACCATTAAAAGTTACCATGACATACAATGGCTGTCCTAAAGCCTTTTAAGCCTAATAACTTCACTGGTTAAGCACACAAAGTTAGTATATCTATCATTTTCCAAGGTTGGATCAATTTTCTGTTAAACATAGCTAACGAACTTCTTACGAAGTAACAGACTTGAAAAGTAATTACATTTCCCTTTTAAGAAAAATTTTAACATTTATCGCCCCGACCAAAACAAAGTCTTCAGGTAAACGGCTATCCCGAAGATCCAATGGATCAGCTGGACCGACCACATACTAGTATGTGTCCTTCTAACCAAGTATGATCGACTAATTTTAAGCGAAAGAATGAAAAACTCATCATAAACCGCCCCGGTCACTATCAGTAATCTGGTTAATGGTTATCCTCAAAATCTACAAGTAGAAAATGAGGACCAAAACATGTCCGAAGACAGGTCCTTCAAACTGATGTAACCGACATATTTTTAAGCGATTAGTGAAGTTTTTTTTTTTTTTTTTTTAAATAAACATAAGAAAAGCATGGTTACTCGGGATTGATCATCCCATTCAGTTCAATAAGGTTTTGAAATCTGGATTTGTCAAACGCTTTAGTGTATAAATCAGCGAAATTATCAAGCGTATCCACCTTTTCAAGAATTATCAGTTTCTTCTCAGCACAATCCCGTATGAAATGATGACGTATGTCAATGTGTTTAGTTTTACTATGTTTCACGGGATTGTTAGTTACTGAGATAGCAGCTGTGTTATCAATGCAAATAGGAGTAAGTAAGAAATTCAGACCATAGTCGCGCAATTGTTGCTGAATCCAAAGAACCTGAGAGCAGCAGTTGGATGCTGCCATGTATTCTGCCTCACAAGTTGAGATTGCGACTGAAGTCTGTTTCTTGCATTGCCACGACACCAGTCTGCTACCAAGAAACTGACATCCTCCAGTTGTTGACTTCCGACTCTGATTGCACCCTCCATAATCAGAGTCTGTGTAAGCGACCAGCTCCAAGTCTCCTCCTCTCGGGTACCACAACCCCAGCTTCGGCTTGCCCTTGAGATACCGCAGTATCCTCTTTGCACCTTTCAAATGAGATTCTTTTGGATTTGCCTGAAAACGTGCACAAAGACAAACAGCAAACATTATATCAGGCCTAGATGCAGTTAAGTACATTAAAGAACCTATTATTGCCCGATATTGAGTTGGGTCCACATCTGCATCACCGTCTACTTCAGCACCCAATTTGTGATTGACGCAGATTGGAGTATCATATGGAGAACTATCCTCCATCTTGAAGCGCTTGAGCACATCATGAACATACTTCGTCTGATGAATGAACATTCCGTCCTTCTTCTGATCAACCTGCAATCCTAGAAAGAAAGTTAGTTCACCCATAGCACTCATTTCAAACATTTTCTTCATGACAGCTTCAAACTCCTGACACATGGAGACTTTTGATGCAGCAAATATTATGTCATCCACGTAGACTTGTACCAGCAGGATGTCGCTTCCATCTCTTTTGAAGAACAACGTGCTATCAATTTTCCCTCTTTCAAAACCATTCTCGAGCAAGTAATCCGATAAAGTTGCATACCAGGCACGAGGTGCCTGATGTAATCCATACAACGCCTTGCTCAACCTGTACACATGATCTGGATAGTCTGGGTCAGGAAAACCCGGAGGTTGCTCAACATACACAACCTCATCAACTTTCCCATTCAAAAACGCACTCTTCACATCTAGTTGAAACACCTTCATCTTTTCATGAGCAGCAAATGCCAAAAACAATCTTATGGCTTCCAACCTGGCGACCGGAGCAAACACTTCGTTGTAATCAATCCCCTCTTGTTGATTAAAACCTTTAACGACCAGCCTCGCCTTGTTTCTTATTATAATCCCCTTATCATCTCTCTTGCACTTGAACACCCATTTTGTGCCTATCGCATGCACATTCTTTGGTTTTTCAACCAAAGTCCAAACTTCCATCTTCTCGAATTGAGCCAACTCTTCTTGCATGGCTTCGACCCACGAGCTGTCCTTTAAAGCCATTTGATAATTCTTCGGTTCAATCTGGCTTATAAAGCAGGTATACAGGCATTCATCGATTATTCCTGTCTCCTTAATGCTTGTATAAACACAGGTATGTTCATTCAAGCTACTTCTCGTTTGTACACCTGAGGACACATCACCAATCACATTATCCAAAGGGTGATCTTTATGAATTCTCGTGGTCGGAACAAAACCGACATGCAAATTATCTTCCAAATTAGAAGAGATCTCATCAATGGTTGTTTCATGCTGAGAGTGAAAAGGATTGATAAATTCTTCTTCAGTTGAGGCAGCAGGGGTACCGATAGTATTTGATGAGGAAGGTTGACACTTATCAATCAGCTGTCTTTGCAATAAATTTTCTTCCTCATCGAGTATCATCTTCGTCGCAGCTCTTTCTTCTTCTTCAGAAATCTCCAAATCCGGTACGTTAAACGACTTAAAAAGCTTAACATAGTCGAAAAGCTCAGCAGGTCCATTGCTAGGTTTTGGCGGTTGGTAACTTGTGATGTCAGTGTTACACACCACCTCCACCTTGCAAGTCGAAGTATTGAAGACCCGTCTGTTGGGAGTACCAACAACATAACCGACTAATATTCCTTCATCGGCTACTTCTCCAAATTTCGAATTTGTCTTCAAGATCGAACAAGGAGACCCGAATGGTTCAAGACCACTCAAGTTGGGCTTCCTTCCATGCATAAGCTCGTAACAAGTTTTACCAAGTCTCTTAACGGTTAACACTCTATTTAGAACATAGCAGGCTGTAGCAACCGCCTCAGCCCAGAACATCACAGGAAGCTTCGAATCTGCCAGCATAGTCCTGGCTCCTTCAATTAAAGTTCGGTTCTTCCTTTCAGCCACTCCATTCTGTTGCGGAGTATACGGAGCGCTGTATTGATGTTCAATTCCTTTCTGAAGACAGAAGATCTCCATTTCAAAATTCTTGAACTCCGTCCCATTGTCACTTCTGATGAACTTTACTGTTTTACTCATGACGTTCTCAACTTTGGTAATCAAATTCTTCACCATTTGAGCCGTCTCATCTTTCGATTTCAGAAAATATACCCACGAATATCGCGAGTAGTCATCAGTGATCACCAAGCAGTAAGAAGTACCTCCTAGACTTTTTACATTCACGGGACCGAAGAGATCCATGTGAAGCAGTTCTAGAGTACTAGCAATAGAGTTGACCTTCTTGGTGAGATGGGATTTCTTGTGTTGCTTTCCCTTCTTGCATGCAATACATTTGTCTTCAAAGTTAAAACTTTTCAAGGGAACGCCCATCACAAGCCCATTTCTGACAATGTGGTTCATCTTCCGAAGATGAATGTGCCCCATTCTCCTGTGCCATAGTTCGGATTCTGATTCGCTTGCTTTCGTCATTAAACATGATTCTCCCGTGGCCATTTCAGTAGACCTCATATCCATCACATAAGTATTTGTATCACGTGGAGCTGTCATTACTATCCACTCGTCTGGTATCTGAAAACCAGGCTTCAACACGATCGCCTCATTCTTCGTGAAATGAACAGTATACTCCTTGTCACAAATCTGCGACACACTCAGCAGATTGTGCTTCAACTCTTCTACAAAATTCACATTCTCAAGTGTCATTTTCCCATTGGACACCGTTCCTTTTCCCGTAATTCTTCCTCCACTTTCACCAGCAAAACTAACTCTCGCGCCTTGAACAGGTTTTAAGTCGTGCAACAAGTATTTGTTGCCCGTCATGTGCCGGGAACAGCCGCTATCTACAATCCAAAGACTGTGGGCAGCCCTGTTCAACTGTTCCTGCACAATAAAGCAAATGATTAGAATCTAGGGACCCAAGACCAATTGGTCTTGGATCTATACATCCCGTACTTCTGCTTTCCAAAGTTAGCATTTGGATAATTCCTGTCAGTCCTATTAGGAAATCACCTTGGAAATTGAGTGTGTGGCCTTCCAAACCTATGTGTATTGTAAGTATTATATCTTACGGTTTGGTGATTAGCATTGTGAAACTGAGGTTTGTTTCTTTGAAAACCTGAATTAGTTACATTTTGAAACTTTGAAGGGTTTTCATTTTTAGCAGTATTAAAATTACCATTAAGCTTATGCTCAGTTTTAATAGGCCTCACGCCTCTGAATTTCGGCGTCAGAGGACAATCTGCAACAAGATGTCCTAACTTATTACACCTAAAACAACACCTATATTCCATTTTCTTTTCAAATGTTGTTTTGGATGTAGAGGCTGCGTTACCGGCCGTTCGTCTCACATAAGGTGGGACGTACGGGTTGAGTGGAGTATTCTTTTTAGAAGTTTTATCTTTTTCTCCACCAGTGGGTAACACTACCTTCTCTTTTGTCTTACCCGATTCGGACAATTTATCCGAATCCGATGAGACTGGACTCGTAACAGAAATATTTACACTTGAAACAGGCGAACTCGTTTCGCCACTACTAACACTTGGTTCTGAACTCGTAACCTTGATTGGAACTGTCTGAGGAACTTCAAAATCAACAGATTTCTGAACACTAGGGTTAAAAGTGTAATTGTGGTTATACGGTGGTGGAACCTCGTGATAACCAATTCCTCCTCTCTTTGTAGAGGTACCTTGATCACTAACAAGGTGATCAAGAATAGCTGAGGAATTCCTGAACTGTTCTAGTTTTCGGTTCAGTTCCACCACTTTCACCTGGTGGTCAGCAATCTGCTTTTCTCGTTCAGCAATCAGTTTAGTCTTTTCTTCTAAAACCTCATAACTTAGATCAATTACTTCAATTTTTTCAGCAAGTTTTGTTTTTAAGCTTTTAACATCTTTTTCACATGCTTTTATTTTAACTTTGTAACTGTTTTCTCTTGCTTTCGTAAAGTGATGATCTTCTTTAAGAGTCTTAAATTCAGCATCTAAACGAACATACTGATCAGTTATGGTTGCAAGTTGCTCAGACAAATTCTCACATTTAGTACAAATAGATTTAGAACTTACCTCGGAGCGTTGATCATTGTTATCTGCCATGAAAGCTTTTTCCTTACCAGTAGCTTTCTCTTCTCCGGTAGTCTTCTCACATTCTTCATTCTCAACCTTAGCCATATTTGCCTGTTCACTAGTTTCATTTAAATGCAGGTTCCAGTTGTATTCACCTGCTTCTCTAGACAGCATGGCATTGACTTCTTTAGTACTCCCAGTGTGCTGTGCAGACCGGCCCTGACCACGTTCAACTCGCTCGTTTCTGCAATCTTTGGCAAAGTGCCCGTTTTGTTGACAGTTATAGCACCTCACCTTAGACTTGTCGAACCCTGGCCTGCCACCAACAAACTTTCTCCCCGTCTTTCTCATAAACTTCTTCACTCTCCTCACTATCATGGCCATCTGCCATTGTAAATCCATTTCCTCCAGATCATCAGCATCGATCTGGTCGTAGTCTTCATCTAGCATCGCTGGATCAACCACCTTTCCTTGAATATAGTTTTCATATGAAGCAATAAATGAAGCATAGAGGCCAAACTGCTCTTCAGCAGATTTGACGCTCATTGGCATCTTAGAGTAATTATTGCTTGAGGAACTTGAAGATCCACTACTCTGGCTTGCTGTCTGTTGAGTACCACTTGATCCACCCGCAACAAAGCAAACATCCCCATTTGAGTTTACTGACACATGCCCCTCCTGTGAAGAATTGGCACCCGACTCACCCTTCGAGTAATAGGCGGCAGAATCAGTCTTAGAACATGTATTGGAGTTTACTTTAGCACCGTACATGCCTGGATCTTGAACCTGATCCATAGATGTTTCTTTTCTTACCATATTAAGCTCAAAAGTTCTGAGCTTGTTGACAGCGGTTTCAAGATCATAAGTAGGGAAGTCCTTGTCTTCCCTCATCAGTACAGTATACATCTCCCATTTTGGTGGGAGAGCATCGAGAAGTTTTTCCACAATCTCTTCTTCTCGGTAGGAAATGGAGTAGTTACTCAATTCAGTCATTAGATGATAATATCGAGTGATAATATCATCAAGAGATTCGTTCTTTAAGTACTTAAAGACTGAAAATTGAGTCTTGAGCAACTTTATCTTTGAAGCCCGAATACCTACGTTTCCTTCAAATCTGCTCTCAAGAGCTTCCCAAAGCTCTCTAGCTGATGTATACTTTCTGAATGTATGGAGGATCTCCTGTGAAAGAGCCATTGTGATTGCAGCATGAGCCTTGCTTTCGGCTTCATACATCTTCTTCTCCTCTTCTTCCATTTTACTGTATTTCTTGATTTGATCTCGTCCCTCATACTCCATGATTGGTGGAATATATCCATCTTGGATGCATACCCACATCTTCGCATCCTGGTACTTAACGTATTGTATGAACCGATCCTTCCACGCGACAAAATCGGTTCCCTTCAGCAACCTTGGGGCCTTTGTGGCTGACCCCGCTTCAACTTCCATCTTTACAAGCTCCGAAATGTTGATCGACGACATCCTTCTTGAAGACTAAGAAACCCGAAAAAAATTCTGAAAAGGACGAAGTTAAAAAATTTCTTCGAAACAGTACTGTAGGCGAAGTTAAGGATAACTTCGCTTAAGTAATAACTTCGCTGGATTCTTCTTAAATTCGCGTGACTGGGCGAAGTTAAGAATAACTTCGCTTAGGCTAAGCGAACTTAGAAAGTAAGCGAACTTGAAGAGAACCTTCGCTGAACTAGGCGAACTTGAGAAGAACTTCGCTGAGTTAGGCGAAGTTGAGGAGGTAGGCGAAGTTGTGAATAACTTCGCTTCTCCTTATATTTTCGCTGAAACCCTACGTTTCTTGACGGCAACTTCGCCTGATGAACAGCAACTTCGCCTGACGAACTGAAACTTTCTGCATATCTGAAAAACGGATTTTAACGACGATTTTGACGGTTTGAAGGCTTGAACACACTGGTAGGAGGCTAGAATGAGCAAAAACACCACAAACTCGTCCCGGTAATACCCGAAATGAGACGAATTCTACACCCGCGTGAATATCCCGAACCACACAATCGAGCAAAAGCTCTGATACCAATTGTAGGTTCCCTGGACGGATCACACGAGATATCCCGATATACACAGGTGCGGAATCCCTGTGTAGATCGTTTCGGACGTAGAATATAAGCTCACGAACACACGAACACGATATGAACCAAACACACGTTATATTGATAACTCAAACCGTGTTACTTACAGACTCTCGATCACACGTCAATAGACTCACTGAATTACACGTAAACTGAACTACTCGATCAACTTCTAAACAGTAAACCCGTAAACAGTATAAATACACGACAACTTCGCCTCAGGCGAAGTTGTCCTTAACTTCGCTCGTTCAACAAGTTCGCCTAGGCGAACTTGTCAACAACTTCGCTTGGTTAGGCGAACTTGTCAACAACTTCGCTTCTAACCAAACAAATACATAAACAATATTACAGACTCGATTACAGACATTAGACATATGAACTACTGACATCTATGCACCAACACTAGTTAATCAAATAGTCACATGACCCTAACACAATCATGTTTAGGAATCCACATAATCCATACACATTGGTGTATTGGGTGGATGAGACAAATAACACAAGGAGATGATCGACAACACAAAGGTCACACTTGAAACGTTCTTACATCTTTACTTTTCTGTTTTGAATCGTTCTATTTTATTTAAATTACCCAAGGATTTTTGATGATATATGCTCTTAAATTTTATATAATCGTATCCAAAAAAATTCATAATTTTATTTCATAAAAATCCTTTTCGAAATCGTTAAAACATTGTTTCTAGAAATGTTTCAGTTTTGAGATTAGATCTAGCTGTCAAAGAAAGAGGCATATCTTGTTCATAACTGTAAGGCCCCGGTCCCGGCGCCCTACTTTTGCGCTGGATTTACTCATAAACACAATTCTAAATATCATAGTGAATTAAAATTTTTCGCATATATAATATAAGTCAACCGTATATTACATAACATTCAAAATCTTGTCTTAACATCATTTAATTTGTCTTGCAAAATAAAAACATAACAAAATATAAAATCATAACATTCTTCTAATGATGTCAACCTCTTTAGTCCAAAGCCATGTGTCTTCATTCGAGCTAGCTGCCTTAGCCTATTTACTTGCGTGCATACTAAAAGTCAGCTACGCTGAGTGAGTTCTAGTTAATCAGGCAATATACAATACATTCATATTCTACATACATAACTTTCTTTACTTTCTTTGTGATACATAAGTATATACCTTCATTCTTAATTTCATACTTTCATATTTTATCCTATTTTTCATATATACCTATACGTATTAAAGAGTCTTTCTCCCTATAACCTCACATATATCATTAGGGTCTACCACCCTCCTTTCATATATATTATTAGGGTTTTCCACCCTCCTTTCACGGATATTATTAGTATCTGAAACCCTCTTACCAAACAACCATACATGCATTTCATTATATTTATATTTAGATACTTTTATACATACTCTTAACCTGTTCTATATCATTCATACATCATTAATAACACATTCACATATCATACACTAACCATTTAAGGTAAGTGTATTAACTAATCACATCAAGTATGCACATAGCCCCGAAAACCTAACAAGGAAATGGGGATAGAAACTCACCATAGTCATGTGCCTCACAAAGTTTATTGTAATACCCCTCCTTAGCTTTTGCACGGCAAACTATGTAATATTATAAGTATCAATTAACTACCTCTAACTATATCATACTTCAAGGTTAGTGTAACCCCTAGCTACGGGTGTAACACCTCAACCCGGAACGGGCTGGCGTGCTACTATTACAGATATCAAATCAACGCCACAATCTAAAATGCAACAAAAATCATTTGAATACAAAATTACATATAACATAGTGGATAAGTAATAACTAAAACAAATAAAATTTATGAGTTAAAGCATATAACTAAATCGTGTAACCAATAACCGAAACAAAAGACAGATAATTAAAACATGTGACATATAAGTGGAAATAAAAGTAGTAAACAATTGCACATTAAAAATCGTGTAACCAATAACCGAAATAAATAGCATATTATGTTAAAATAAATTTCTTAACTCATATACAACTAATTAAATAAATAAACAAAAGACACAATATTGGCACGACGAAGTGAAAATATATGACGAAGTCTTATCGAAGTATCAAGGGAGCATTAGTTTACACAAAAGAATTTTAGTAGCACACATACGTACCTTTAAATTCACGATTACGTTCGCGACCGTAATCGTCAATTTACCTTACGACCATGTCCTAACCGTCTTTCCATTATGCATCTTAAAGACCTCGTTAAGTTTATGAAATAAAAATATGTTGTGATGACAGGCTAATTATGAAACGATGTCAAAATCTTGAAAGTTTCTATTAACAGCAAGCGTCACATATATTCCAATGAAGATAAATGGATTTTGCGAACGTCTAGACACATACATGGCTGAAAATTTTGAACCGAATGTAGGCTGGTAAGTTAAGGTTGTGATCCGAACAACTGTATCGAACATTTGTCTTAAGTAGTCATTGTCTTCATTCGTAGAGCGTTCGGAACAATGGTAGAAAAGCTTAACAAATAATGCTAGTGAAAGTCATAAAAAATAGAGGCGCCTTTGGTTAATAATAGAAGAGACTCAACAAATATATTGGAAATCACAAAACGATGAGCCAGAAGATTGATAAGAAACATGAATTCCTAACCCAACGTCTACCCATTACCTCACAGTTCTGATTTTGAGGTTTATGTTTTCTACAGGAAAGAGTATTAGCTCTGATACCATAACTGTAACACCCCAACCTTGAGCGAGCTGGCGTGCTACTATTACAGATATCAAATCAACGCAACAATCCAAAATACAACAAAAATCAATGCAACCTAAGTCCCATTATTAAACCAAAATGAATTAACTTTTAAAAGCTTGAGCTTCATTATTCTCTCTCATCACTAACTCCCCGGAGTCCCGAATTACCTGTAAACAAATAAGAAAACCACAACAAAGAAAATACGGCTGAGATCGATCTATTCGCCTCTAGGGGCCAAAGTGCTACGCAAGCACAAGCTAGAGACGTCGTGAACTTTTATTACGCACTGTCATGATAAATGCATGTCGTTGACGCCCATATGACATATCAGACATGCTCGGGTGACAATGTACAAAAACTAAATTCATATAAGTATGCAACAAAATACTACTAACGGGACATGCAATAACGAGTGCAAAATTTATTAACTATTGCATGTTACAAAATTAATTATAAAATATAATATACCAAGCCAAACTCAAATGATAACTATAACAAACGGTCTACGCTAGAAAGTGACGGACACCGAGTATAAAATAGAATATGACCAATACTACGAGTAAACGAAAACAGAAACCGTACTACGAAGTAACGGAAAATAAATAATACTGCGAATGAAAGAAACCAGAAACCGTACTACGAAGTAACGAAAAATAATTAATACTACGAGTGAAAGAAACCAAAACCCGTACCTTAGTAGGCGATAAACAAGCAAGTAAAGTCGAGTAGCCTTAAGTCGCCCTAACACCTACATATTAATTTATTTCGAATCAACTTCATGAGGCTTAACCGAGTTAGTCAGATTTATGACGTTGGTTTTCCGGCGACGGGGACTTTTAGAACTCGTTACTTAACTTTTAAAGTCTTTAAGTATTCCAGATTTTAATGAGACATTAGTATACACACGCTTATGCATTGATGATGGTATATAATTTGTGGTTTAATATACTGCACAACACTATAAAACTAGCCGTCCTCTTCTTCATGAGTTTTTCCAATTTTGATTTAAACGCAGTTCATTCTTTTTAATAAACATTCATAACATGAATTTAATTACACATCTCAAGTTTTGAAGCTAAACGAACCGACTCTAATATTGAAACTATATACGTGATTATTTCCTTGTAAAACAAAGCTTCAGGTTAGTGAGTATTAGTCGCCGGAACCAAACTAAGTGGTGTACGTATATAACACAGTATATAACACAGACACACAAAACAGATTATTAAAACTCACTTCAATGGGTTAGCGAAACGAATCGGAGGACTGAGGCGGCAACGACGTAACTCAAGAATGCGTGCGGGCTGGTGATTTGTCGTCTCCGAAAGCAACCGATGGCGGTGGCGGCGTCACAAGATAGCGCAGCGAAGGATTAGCTGACGTGGAGAGCGTGATGGTGACTGGGAAACACAGAAACGAGATGAAGTTACGGCGACACAATGGAACCAACGGAACCGTAGAAGAATAACGAGCAATGAATGCACAATGGTTATGGTTTCAAGAATATAAAGTGCCTATTAGAAATTTTTCTCTAGAGTTTTCGATAGTTTGTTGAAACTTATTAGATTTGGAAACGATTGAAGCAATAAACAATAAACGTGAGTCAAACTCTAAAACTCCAATTTGATAATATAGAAATCCATTTGCGACTGTGCCCCTTGTGGATCATGCATATCTGATTTAAATTTTGAATTCTTTATATATAGTTTCCTTATCATTTATTTATTTCACAAAATATATTAGTTATTCAATTATTATTTATTATTACTCGTTTAAAGTATTGTATACTAAATTTTTCAAAACACAAAATAAAAACAAGATAATATATACGTTTTAATAAACCCGTCGATTAATATTGATGGGTTTTACTAATTATCAACTTGTTACTATCCGGTCATATTTTATTGTTATATGTTTGGAAAAGTCAGGGTGTTACAATACCACCCCTCTAAAAGAAAATTTCGTCCTCAAAATTAGTAAGTGTAAGTTAAAGAACACATAACAGGACATATAAAAAATGAAACATTGAGCTTCACGAACTCGGATAAATGAAACTTTGCGCGTTCAAAATACGCAACGATGAAGCGTAACAACCGAAATAGTTTCCTTATCTTTTCTTTCTTTCACAAAATATATTAGTTATTCAATTGTTATTTATTATTACTCTTTTAAAGTATTGCATACTAAATTTTTCAAAACACAAAATAAAAACAACATAATATATACGTTTTAATAAACTCGTCGATTAATATTGACGGGTTTTACTAATTATCAACTTGTTACTATCCGGTCAAATTTTATTGTTATATGTTTGGAAAAGTCATGGAGTTACAACGGTGGGCCGGGGCAGAGCCCTTGGCAGCAGGGTCTATAGGCGGCAACCCCTAGCAGGGTCGAAGGGTCAGAGCCCTGGCTTCTAATCAAGGATTCTAATAGAATCGAATTGCAATTCTAATCGCATCTGAATCATGGATTCTAATGGAATCAACAATTCTAATCGAATCGCAATTCTAATCAAATCGAATCACAATTTTAATCGAATCATGGATCCTAATCGAGTCGAATCACTATTCTAATCGCCTCGAGTCCTGAATTCTAATAGAATCACAATTCTAATCAAATCGAGTATCTTAATCGAATCGAACGAAATTTCAAATCGAATCAAACTGCTCATTTGATTCGATTCGTTAGTCGATTCGATTACTTTTCGTTTGAATCAAGTTCCTTAAGGGCTCGATTCAAATATGGTTTCCATTTCCATCATTTTCCAGCATTTCCTTTTGACTAGGTTTGCCCATCTTGCATAAGAAACGAGCTTTGGACTATAACCACATTGTTTCCTTGCACTAACCCGATCTAAGCGTTACCTGTTTACGCCTGTTTAAACTCACTCATGGTTTTTCTCATAACCAATGTTTATATTTTTCTTTCATAATGAAGCCCGATTTGCACTAATATCAAGCCCTAGGGCAAACCGTTCTTAAAAACTCAACCTTTAAACCTAACATACCTTTTTACGTTTGGTTTGGTTCGAATCTAATTCAACATATGGATCTAGTGTCGATGTGGATGCTTGAACACGAACCCTAAACATCCCTTTAGCTCGGATTTAATTCCAGATGAAGTGGAAGCGTTTGTGTGTGTTTTGAGTGTGTGTAGAAGGCTGGATGATTGAAATGAGGGTTTTAGGGTTTTGGGGGGTTTTAAGGCTGTTTATATATTCCTAAGCTCATGGACCTAAGGCCCATCACTAACCCTAAAACCCATCATTTATTGTCCAAGATCACACTCTATTATTTTTATATAACTTAACTAAATAGTAATGTACCATTACGTAAACGAAATTCGTTTATTTATTATTATCGAAAGTAGAATGTTACAATAACAAACTAAAAAAGTCCAATACCAAATTTTGTGATAAACTTTATTGAAATACGGTTCTAAAAGTTATTTTTACGCATTTTAATTCATTCGTATGAATTCGCAATCAATATTTTATAAACAGTGCACAAATTCGTACACTCTAATTTACATGGTTTTTTGTCCTATTTAGGTTATGAATTTGTAAAACTTTTCTAAATGAAAGTTGTTCAAAACATTCTAATTTAGTGGACTGGAAAATCTTGATTTATAATAAATTTTTTTTGGCATTTTAAATACCTTAAACAAAACAAATACAGTTTCATGTCCAAAAAGTAATTTGGTATTTCATCTTCCTTTTTGATCTTGTCCTTGTTTTTATCTTATCATTTATTCATTAGATTTAGTGTTCCTTACCCTTATTGTAAAACACATTTCTAAACTTTGGTTTAGGGCATTATGGTTAGGATTTATCAAGTCATACCAACATCCATTCGTTTCACTCACCAATTAATGTGAGTTTCTCACACCTCTTTTTATGCTTTTACTTTTAGGGTAGCATACGTATCCTAACAAAATACTTAGTTTTACTTTGCTCGTATATTCAGACTAGAATTCGTTATCATAGACTTGTGTGTTTACTTACTTACTTGCTCAAAGATTACATACTCATGGTTTTCTCAATAAGTATGATCATACGCCCCCCTTTGCACTCAAGACCATGTTGTTATGAGTGGAAAAGGGACCCCTGATACGAGTACATTGGTTGTTACCAATTGGAAAAGACATTGCTTGCGTTATTACTACACTAAGTTTCATGAAATCTTATTATATTTATGTATTTATATAAAACTTGTGTGAATTCACCAACTATTTAATTAGCTGACTTTATATTATATGTATGCTACATTTACACTTATTAGAGGGTGAATTGCTGAGGACACTAGAATTAGGATATTCAAATAATAGACACAGTTGATGTTTGTTTTATTTCCTTCCATTGTATTTTTTTGCTTGAACGTTTGTGTATGTGTGATTTAAATGAATTAATGGTAATAATGCCACTTAATAGTGTCACATGTGTTTTGAGCAATCTGTACGTCACGCTCGGGCATTTCCGCTTAAGCCAGGGTGTTACGTTGTTGGATATAAACAATTCGTACTCGTGACAAACTACGTCATGCTTGATGACGAAAGCCTCGGAGAACGATTCATCACTTTGGCATAGTCGTATAGTACATGTCATCTATAAGAATTGAATCGACTCATTAATGGTGAGAATATGAGGGGTTTGCCTGTTAAATCTTTTCAACAATTGAAAAATGTATTTCTTGTTCTAAATACAAACAACACAAAGTCTCTCACAAGCCCAAAACGTTTAATTCTATAGATCTTTTGGTCGAGTTCATCCTTTGGCAATAGGCTGAAAAGCCAATTGTCTTGTTTTTACCAACGATTTCTCTCTTTTTATATGGATATTTTTGTTGGAATCTAAGAATGAGACTCATAAGTTCCTAAATATGTTTATGACTTCGAAGTGATAATGGAGCTGATTTTTGTAATGAGACTTTGAATGAATTTTTCAACTCTAAAGGGATTGAACGTCAGTACAGTGCTGCTTATACTCCTCAAGAAAATGGTGTGGCTGAAATACAAAACTGTACGTTAATTAAAGTTGCTCGAACAATGTTGTCAGATTCCAAGTTGCCAATCTTTTTCTAGGGCGAAGCAATAAATATTGCATGCTTTGAGGTACATCTTGTCATGCTTAATAACTGTTTGAAGAAGACTCCATATGAAGTTTATTATAAGACAAAGACGCAGGTAAACTAAGACGTTTGGATGCTCGTGCATTCTTCTGCATACTGAACCAATTCATAACCTAAATTCGCTGAAAAAGCAAATGTATGTTACTTCTTCGGTTACGCTACCAACAAGACTGCATATGGTGTCTACAACAAAAAGGACTGGGCTTTTGTGAGTCATTCAACATTGACTGGCAGGAACACAATCAAACAGATGCTCGTAACGGACTTGATAGGCTCTTTAACTATGACTACTTGTTCAACCAGTTTCAGGTCTTATCCACCGTATCAGATTTATCGTCCACCAATCCATCACTTATTAACCCTACTTACCTCACTAGTCCAATTGATGTAGAGTAGTAGCATGTCTCAATATCAGCTAGGACTCCAGCTATCAGAATTATACCTCCCCTCCATAAAATGCAGAAATTCCTCCACCACCACCCGCAGATACAATGGACGAACTACTGACTGAAGATGATTCAGATTCTTCGTATTTATTGACTGATAATGTGGATACAACACCAAAGGAGACAACAATTGATGTTTAACATAATCCCACTTTGACTGAGCCCACTAAATCACAGTATCCCTCAAATAATGAAGTTCTTTCTTGGAAGACTGTTGGGATAGTCTGATTGCATCAGAGCATCTAGTAGGTCAAGAAGATAATGATGCTCAACAAGCTTAATCTGTTCAGGTAAGTGTTCCCTCTATTTTTCATCCAATTAATATCTTGACCGTTGAGTTGCAGGTTGATCCTATTCCTCATATGAGAATCTACCAGACACATCCAACTGAAAACATTACTGGATCTCATTCTGCTGGCATTCAAACTCGTAGCAAGTCAATGGTGATAAACAAGTGACTCTTCGCATGCTTCATTTCTTAAATTGCACCCAAAGACTATCGTCCTACTCTTAAAAAACTTCATGGGTTGAAGTTATGCAAAAAAGAATTATTGTAGTTCCTGAAATTTAACATCTGGAAGCTTGTCAAGAAACCAGAAAACAAGCGCCTAACTGGAACAAAGTGGGTGTTTCGAAACAAGAAAGATGATAAAGGTGTGATTGTAAGGAACAAGGCTAGGTTGGTATTTAAAGGGTTCTCTCAGCGAGAGGGCCTTGATTATGACGAGGTGTACTCCTTGGTTGCCAGATTTGAATCTATTAGAATCTTCTTGGCATATACCTCTCACATGAACTTCAATGTCTATCAAACGGAGATTCAAGACTACGGTTTTCTCTTCACCAAGATCATCGACACATTCAATCGGTTCGTCATTCGCATCCTCGCCAACCGACTTTATGATGAGAGAGTCTCGTTCTTCTACGAGACTGAATTAAGAAAAGCTAGAGATGAACACAAACATAGAATCTTCTTGGCATATACCTCTCACATGAACTTCAAGGTCTATCAAACGGAGATTCAGGACTACGGTTTTCTTATCACCAAGATCATCGACACATTCAATCGGTTCGTCATTTGCATCCTCGCCAACCGACTTTATGATGAGAGAGTCTTGTTCTTCTACGAGACTAAATTAAGCAAAGCCAGAGATGAACTAAAGCTTAGAGGGAGATTTTTTAGACCTCATTTTGTTTATTCTTATGTTAGGATTTAACATTTGATGTAGATTATCATGTATTTATTTAACTTCTTGTGGTTTAGACAAGTTATAAAGGGCCTAAGGCCAAGAACAATGTCATTGCCCAGTTGGGCCGGGTAAGAAGCCCAAAAGAATTAAACTTAGGAGTGGAGTATAAAGACACATTTATACTCCATAACTTTTGCATGTCATTCTTCTCCCTACTCTTCTACTTTCTCTCTCTAAAGGTGTGTGTGTTATATCTTGATCAGATATCCGGGTAGTTTTGGTGATTTTCACACACAGAGACAACGAATTGATCCGAACTTAGTTGTTAGATCCATTCACGTGACCTACACACAGTCATGTAGTTTAGTTTATGTATATATGCATGTTATATTTCTGATCTATTTTATATGTATGAATCTCATTATGTTATGAGTATGCTCTAATTAAGTTTCAATCTTGTATAGGATAATATTATAATCATGATAAGTATCTTCTTATGTTTCGGTGTTGACCATGAGTTTGTGTTTGTATCACTTTTAGTGTCAACTTAGTTTCAGTTTCAGTATGTGTTTTGCATCTGTATGTCCGTCTATATATGTATTATTGTTCTTTCCGTTACTAGTAAATTTTTTGCTCATCCGTACTTTCTGGTTTTTGTTTGTTTTATCTGTTTGCAGATAATACGGGAAATAAAGAAATCAGTCATGAGAGTAAAAATGAAGTTCAAGAATAAGGATTTTATATATATATATATATATATATATATATATATAGAGAGAGAGAGAGAGAGAGAGAGCAAGGTTATAATAAGAAGTAGATTTTTCCTAAAAAGTGTAGAAAGTGTGTTTTCACCATTAAATATAATAAAACACACCAAACAATAAACACACTTTTCATATTCACCATCATATCCACATATCTAACGCACCAGATTACTTTTTACACTTATACACACTCCACTTCTTATTTTAACCCCACCCTATATATATAAGCATTTAATAAATTTTACTTGCGATTTTCTTTCAGTTTGTTTTTAACTTATTGGTTGTCCTTGGATTCATATTCTTTTATTTTCAAATGGATTATGTTTGGTTTATTATCTGTGATAGTGACACGTCAGCTCGGGTTGGGTTGTTATAGATAATGCCCCAAAATGTACCAAAGGTTAAATGTGCGCGATAAACATGTATAAGCGACGAAATATTATTGCCTCCCGAGGGTGTTAAGTTTTAAGTCCTACAGTACCTGATATACATTCATGGCGTTCTGAGTGCACATTTGCTTACCGAGTTTCTATAAAAGCTCTACAGTTGGCAAGTCGAGTTCACACCGTAAGGCCCCGGTCCCGGTGCCCTACATTGGTGTTGGATTTACTCATAAACACAGTTCTAAATATCAGAGTTAATTAAAACTTTCGCGGAATAATTAAATGTCAACCATTTCTTACATAAGTCTTAGAATTAAACAATAATAAACATGTCTTTGAGTTTAGACATCATAAATAAAATATCCAGATGCCAGCTTCCTTATTCTTCTGCCATGTGCCCCTCTTCAAGCCAGCTGTCTCATCCTACTCACCTGCGTGCATACTAAAAGTCAGCTACGCTGAGTGAGTTTTAGTTAAACAAGCAACATACAATACATTCACATACTTGCATACATACCCGAAGGTATGTGCATATTAACCTGTTAATTTTCCCTCCATATACATACTTTCATTCTTTCGTATTTTCTTTCCTTAACATACGCGATATATTCATAACTAACCTTACATTTCAAAGAGCATTTCGCCCTACATACCTCGGATATTGTTAGGGTCTGGTACCCTCAATCCCCTGATATTATTAGGGTCCGGTTTCTCTTATTCCTCGGATATAATTAGGGTTTGGTACCCTCCATCCTCGGATATTATTAGGGTCTAGTACCCTTCCTTCCATGCAACCATACCATCATACATTCATTCTACTACTTTCATTTTTTTACTATCTAAATCATTTACACATCATACATACAGCATTCACAACATATTCACATATCATACATCATTCATAACATATTCACACACCATACACTTACCACTCAAGGTAAGTGTATTAACTAATCACATCGATTATGCACACAGCACCGAAAACATATCAAGGAAATGGGGCTAGAAACTCACCTGGATCCTGTTTCTTTATGAGTTAATAGTAATTCTTTTCTTTAACTGGGCTCGGCTAACTGTATAACAATTACAAGTATCAATTAACTAGCTTTATCCATATCATATCCCTAGTTATATAGACCCTCAATGGACAGGGGTCCGGGGGCAGCGCCCCTGGCAGAGGGGTTCTATGGGTGGCAGCCTCTAGCGGGGTCCAAGGGGCAGAGACCCTGGCTGGGTTGTTTTCATTAACTGTATTTACTAAAAAGTTTATCATAAAATTCTAAGTCTAGACTATTCTAATGGAATTCTCAGTTCTATACGAAATGCACTTGTATTCGAATAGACTTGTATTATAGACTTGTATTAGAATAGGACTTGTATTAGAACCTGTATTCGAACCGACTTTTATTCGAATAGGACTTGTATTCGATTGGAACTTGTATTCGAATGGGACTTGTATTCGATTGGAACTTGTATTTGAATAGAGCTTGTATTCGAATAGGAACTGTATTCGAATGGGACTTGTATTCGATTTGAACTTGTCACGAACCGATTTTTATTCCCTTCCTTTCTACCTTTCTTCCTTTCTTTTCTTTCTTTTCCATTCGAATCCTTTATTCGTTCGAATACATTCCGTTCGAACACTCGTCTCGTTCGAATATACCCACTGTAGGTGTTCAATACCTTTGTTATCATTATTACTATATATATATATATATATATACAGGTTTAAGTTCAAGAAAGAAATCAAATTATTGCAAGAAATGAGAGAAATGAATATGAGCCACTAGTTTTATTTTAGGTTTTAAATATTTAAAAATAAATAAAAAAGATGTAAATGCAACAATAAATTGATGTGTGGGTAAAAGAATGTGTTTATACTGTTTAATATCGTGTGTTTTACCTATTTATATGTATCGAACACGGTTACTTTGATTGGTTTTATGATTGTAGGTGCTTGGAGCATAAAGTAACTAATCGGGAGCTTAAATATGTGTTTTGGAAGCTTTAAGATGGACCAAAGGAACGTGAGTGCAGTACAAGGGAGATAGATGAAATTTGGTCAAATCAGAGTTGGCGTACCAAACGCCAAAATCAGCGTATGGCAGAAAGTTTGGAGTATGGCTTTGTCAGAGTTAGCGTACCGTACGGTAGACTTGGCGTATCATATGCCAAGTGACGGCCTGATGCGAAAAAGCCCGAAAATTTCATTATAAAAGCCATATGTTTTAGGGTTTTGAGGGAGACCTTTTCCTAGCGGTTTTTAGGGTTTCTAAGGCTGATTTTGGACCTCCCGAATCATCCCAATCACCTCTCTAATCATTTTTCCTTCAACCGAATCAAGATTTGAACCTGCTATCTCCATGAGGCAAGGCTAAACCACTGTATTCACTTTAGGCTAGGTTTTGTGTATCCAACTTTGATCAGATTCTATGTTTTGAATGAGTATGAACTTGATTGAATGTTAAATCTTGTTTTACATTAGAATTGATTGTTTAAACAGTTTATGATTTTGATTATCAAGCTTTGCATCACTTATCTGGTTGTGTTCATCACATGTAGGGTTTGCACTTATATCATTGAACCAATAATCGTTAGTCATTGCTTAAAATTGGTTTTCATTCAATAAACTAGTAATTGGGTAAACCGGGGTTCAGTTGTGTCAACAATTCGGTTAGGGTATCGTTTGTCCTCACAGCCCAACTGTTAGGTTTAGTAATTACTGCGCAATTAATCTTATGAATCTGTGATTAGTCGGTCATCGCATTACCTGAACCTGAAGTGAATCGTTTTCTCATTATTGTTTACAGTTCACTTAAATTAATCGTGTTTTACTAAATCATATTTTATAAATTGCTTGACATCGTTTTTCCACTTAATATAATAATTAATAATTATGAACTTTACCTGTTCTTTTCACTGATTCCCTGTGGAGACGACCTTACTTACCGTACTAGTTATAGGTATTTAAGTTTTATAAATACTTGTTTTTTATTAGAGCACGACATCTACATCAAAATGGCGCAGTTGCCGGGGAATCAACGCGCTTAGTGCTAGTTTAGCTTAGTTTTTAATTTTTCTTCGTTTATTTTACGCGGGGTGTTAGTGTTTGTGTTTGTGCAGGTAACTTCACAAGTTAATGCAGATGAGATATTCCCGTGAGAAAGAGCCGCTTCAGTTTGACCCCGAAATTGAGAAAACAGCAAGAAGAAACCGAGCAGCTCAGAAACCCATACTAAACCAAATACCCGAAATCATAACACCAAAAGAAGAGACCATGAGTAACCGAAACCGAAGAGACCCAAATGTTTACCAACCACATGACCAAGAACAACCAATCCCACAAAACCGGAATGTTAACCGTGACAGAAATCGCAATTTGTTCAACCAAAGAAATGCTAACCGTAATCCCAGGAACATGGATGACCACTTGTCAATCAGATCAGCTCCAGTGAACCGTCAAAGACACAATGATTTGAGAGAGGAAAGACCCGAGATTGATCGTGCCAGTGCACGGGTGGAAAATTGGTACATAGGGGACGATTTTGGTTACGATTCTGAGGTTGAGGAGGAGCATAGAGATGAACAGGGGGTCGATATCAGCAACAAGATCCTCGTGATGACCAAGAAATTAGACAGAATCATCCAGAAAATCAGAGAGATCGAGCACCAAGATGGCAACAAAACTATGAACAACCGTACTATGATTTTGATGACGGAGTTCCAAGGGCATTTGTTCCACCACCAGTCAGAGGCGTTCAAATCCACTTCATTCCACAAGTGGCTACGGATCCTCTACCAATCATCATTCCAGTCAGACGGGGAAGAACTTTTCCGGTGAGGCAGAACAGTTTAACGGGATTACCGACATTTCATGGAAAAGCTACAGAAGAACCATACTTACACTTGAGTGACTTCAACTCGATATGCGCACTCATCTCGAGTCAAGGTTTTATTGCAGAAGAGGTGAAGATGGTAGTTTTCCAGTTCAGTTTGAAAGACGCGGCAAAGCAGTGGTTTCTATCGTTGCCATCAGCTAGTATTTTCACTTGGGGAGACTTTGCCTTATGGGAATTGATAAAGGCATTCCACGATAGTCTCTCAAATGATGATGTTCGGGACCTCCAAGCTAACACGAATGGATCTTTTCTTGCAAATGACGAAAACGAGGATTGGGGACATTTGGAGAGACACGCGAGTAATTCGAAGAGACAAGCACAGTCGAACAGGATGTCAAAAAGATCAGTGGTCAAAGTAGTTGAAGGTCATGGGTCAGAAGATAGAATGGATATATTGGAAAAGAAGATGGATAGGTTGTTGGTTGCAGGTGTACAAGGAGCCGGAAATTCAGGAAAAACATATCCGGTATGTGAAGGTTGTGGGGAATTAGGACACGAAGTTGCGAGTTGTGGGTTGTGCAAGATGAAGAAACTTGAGTAGAAAAGGTCAACTATGTGCAGGGTGAAAGGAAATACAATAATATGAACTCAAATACTTATCATCCGGGCCTCAAGAATTATCCAAACTTCAGTTATGGAAATCCCAACACGTAACAGAACCCAAACTTTCAAGGTAGTGTTCAGAAGACCGGTTATCAGTCGAACCAGAAACAGTATGGTAATAGTTCGGGAAGCGGTCAGAGTGGGTACAATCAGAGAGATTCTAGGGGTTACAATAAGGGATATCAAAAGGGCTATCAGCAGGGGCAAGGAAACTCTTCGGGTAACAAAGAGGAGCACTTAAGGATGTGATGGAGTTATTGAAACAAATGAAGGTGGATCAAGAGACTCAGAATAAGGCATTGAATTAGAGGATGGAGCTCCAAGAGAAGGCAAATGCTGCGAGAGATAAACAGGTGAGTCAACTGGCTGAAGAAATGGCGAGCCTAAAGCGAAATCCATCCAAGTTACCGAGTGACACTTTGAAGAATCCTAGCCACCAGAATAACAGTTCTTCAAGTGGGAAGAATACCCACATTAACCAGGTAAGCACTCTTAGGAATGGTATGGTTTATGATAACGGGGTAAATCTACCATCCTCCTTTGTTGAAGGAATGGTGGAAGATTTAGGGGAAAATGGGAACAGTGATGATGAGGTGGAGATTAGACCAATAAATGAACCGAAAAATTCAATAACTAAAAATTTAAACGAATCGGTAAAGGAAAAAGAAACACCAAAGGCCAAGGAAACGGGTTCCACGGGTAAAACCGTTCCATTTCCTCGGGCATTGGTGAATCCTGCAACATCATCACTAAAAAAGCGGGGCCCACAACAGGAGGAAATGTGGGAAGTCTTTAAACAAGTAAAAATTAATTTACCCCTCATTGATGCCATTAAACAAGTCCCCGCATATGCTAAGTATTTGAAGGACTTGTGTACTCAAAAGCGAACTCATAAGATGCCCAAACAGGTCGATTTAACGGCTAATGTAAGTTCGGTTTTGACGGGAATACTCCCACCCAAGCTACAAGACCCGGGAACGCCGATAATACCCATTCAAGTGGGCGATTTTAAAATGACGAGGGCGTTATTAGATCTTGGAGCCGGGGTGAGTATTCTCCCAGGAAGCTTATATGACCAATATGATTTTGGTCCACTTAGAAAAGCCGACACCACCGTGGTATTGGCCGATTTGATACTTAAGCTTCCTAGGTGTTTTGTTACTGATGTAATTGTTATGATCGAGGACTTTTATTACCCGGTTGACTTTCTGGTTCTAGACTATGTCACAGTTGACCCAAAACGGCAACCGAACGTGATTCTCGGTAGGCCCTTTTTGGCAACCGCAAATGCTTTAATAAACTGTAGAACCGGGGTAGTTGACATGGCTTTCGAGAATAAAAATCTATGGTTAAATGTTTTTTCAAACGTTTCTAACCCTCTGGTGAGTGATGAATGCTTCGCAGCTGAAATCATTCACGGGTTGAATCCTCATGAAAATGAGGAAGATGCCACAGAGGAATGTGTTATTTGTTGCAGGTCAGCAATAGAGCATTCACATCAGTTAAAGGAAGAGGAAAGAGCAGTGGAAGTGTATGCTGCAAGTATTGGGAAACCACCATGGTCTCAACAGGTGGAGAAACTACCGGACACTATTGACTCCAAATTGAGACATTCACTTGAGAGTCCTCCGGTAGTCGAGTTAAAGGAACTCCCAAAACACCTCAAATATGTGTTTTTGGGAGAACATGATACGTTACCCGCCATCATTGCCTCAAATTTAGAAGAGAATCAAGAAAGGGCATTGATGTTAGTGCTGAAATAACATAAGGCAGCACTTGGGTGGATGATTGCAAACTTGAGGGGAATTAGTCCGTCTATAGTGATGCATAAGATTATCACGAATCCGGAGGTGAAACCCACACATGATGCACAAAGACGGTTAAATCCAAACATGCGGGAAGTTGTGAAGAAAGAAGTTTTGAAATGGTTGGATGCGGGCATTATTTTCCCGATTTCGGATAGTACTTGGGTGAGTCCAACACAAACGGTTCCAAAGAAGGCGGGTATTCAGATAACCCGTAATGAAAGAGGTGAAGAAATTGCTACCCGACCGGTAACCGGGTGGCGAATTTGTGTTGATTACCGGAAGTTGAATGCCACGACATCCAAAGATCATTTTCCTCTACCGTTCATTGACCAAATCATCGAAAAATTATCAGGTCAACAATTTTATTGCTTTTTATATGGCTATTCGGGGTACAATCAAATTGCTATTCACCCCGATGACCAACATAAGACCACTTTCACGTGTCCGTACAGTACTTTCGCATTTAGGCGAATGCCTTTCGGCTTGTGTAATGCCCCGGCCACCTTTCAAAGGTGCATGATGAGTATCTTTTTAGATATGGTCGGGGATTCACTTGAAATTTTTATGGATGATTTTTCTATTTTCGGCTCGTCTTTTGAATCATGTTTAACTGAATTAACTAAAGTTATAAAAAGATGTGTGGAAACGAATTTAGTCTTAAGTTGGGAAAAGAGCCGTTTTATGGTGCAAGAGGGAACGGTTTTGGGGCATGTCATCTCGAGTAGGGGGATTGAAGTTGACCAGGCTAAGGTTAATGTTATATCAAATTTGCCACCTCCTACTAATGTTAAGGGAATCCGATCATTTTTGGGACATGCCGGGTTTTACAAACGGTTTATAAAAATTTTTAGTGTCATTACAAAACCATTGTGTAATCTGCTTTTAAAAGATGTACCATTTGTTTTTGATGAAAATTGCTTAAACGCTTTTAATGTGCTTAAAAACAAATTGGTTGAAGCCCCGATCTTGATGTCACCCGATTGGTCACTTCCGTTTGAAATTATGTGTGACGCAAGTGACTACGCGGTCAGGGCTGTTTTGGGTCAACGGGTGGATAAGAAACCCGTTGCCATATACTACGCGAGCAAAACTCTTTCCGATGCTTAAATTAATTACACCACAACGGAAAAGGAGTTGCTAGCTGTAGTATATGCATTGGATAAATTTCGATCTTATATTTGAGGAAGCAAAGTTGTTGTGTTTTCAGATCATAGTGCAGTGAAATATTTGATGTCAAAGAAGGATGCGAAGCCGCGCTTGATCAGATGGATTTTGCTACTTCAAGAGTTTGATGTGAAGATCAGGGACAAGAAAGGGAGCGAGAATGTGGTCGCGGACCATCTGTCCAGATTAATTGGAGTGGAGGAAGAAGATGCTAGGGCCATCAATGAGTCATTTCCGGATGAACAACTGTTTTCTGTTTCAACTTTACCTTGGTATGCTGACATTATTAATTTTCTTGTTGCAGATACAGTTCCTGAATTTTGGCCCAATAAGAAGAAGCAACACTTCTTGTCACAGGTAAAGTATTACGTTTGGGAAGACCCGGACATGTTTCGGGTGGGTACCGATCAAGTGATGAGAAGGTGCATTCTGGAGGAGGAAGTCAAAAGTGTCCTATATCATGCTCATTCATCACCATGTGGTGGACATTTTAGTGGACAAAAGACGGGGCATCGTGTCTTGACTTGTAGATTCTACTGTCCCTCCCTCTTTAAAGACACAGCTAAGTTTGTTAAAAATTGCGTTAAATGCCAACAAATGGGTAGCATTTCAAAGAGAGACGAGATGCCCATGCAACCAATCCTTGTTGTCGACATCTTTGATGTTTGGGGGATTGATTTCATGGGCCCGTTCCCAAATTCTTATGGGAATTTATATATCTTGGCGGCGGTGGACTATGTTTCTAAATGGGTAGAAGCAATCGCCACCAAGACAAATGACCATACCGTTGTCTGCAAGTTTATCCAATCAAACATATTTTCACGATTTGGTGTTCCTCGTGTCATAATCAGTGATGGGGTTCACATTTTAAAAATTTTAATTTTCGCAAATTGCTTAAACGGTATGGCGTTAACCACCGCATTGCCACTCCATATCATCCTCAAACGAGTGGCCAAGTGGAGGTTTCCAATAGGCAAATCAAAGAGATTTTGCAAAAGACGGTAAGGCCTGATCGTAAAGATTGGTCAAATAAGTTAAATGATGCATTATGGGCTTACCGTACGGATTTTAAAACACCTATTGGAACCACCCCTTATCGGTTGGTTTATGGTAAGGGATGTCATTTACCTGTTGAACTTGCCCATCGTGCATTATGGGCAGTTAAGAATATTAATCTAGATTATGAGTGTGCAGGTAAGCAAAGGAAATTGAACTTGTGTGAGTTAGAAGAGTTGAGAGATGAGGCATATGAATGTGCATCGGCTTATAAAGACAAGATGAAAAGAGTGCATGATGCTAAGCTGAAGAGAAAGACGTTTGAGGAAGGTCAAAGAGTATGGTTGTACAACTCACGTTTGAAATTGTTCCCGGGTAAGTTGAAGAGCAAATGGACGGGACCATATCAAGTCAAACGTGTTGGTACAAATGGTGAAATGGAAATCGAGGACTTTGATGATCATTTGAGGCAAGTTGTCAATGGGCATCGATTGAAACCATACTTAGAAGATGCGGACTTGAATAAAGAAGTGCACGAGTCGGAGGTTTGCTTCATGGCAGACGAACCGATGTATTCGGTTGAATGAGAACCAAGAGGTGTCTAGTTGTAGACACTAAATTCAGCGCTTATCGGGAGGCAACCCGATCGTTTGTGAGTTTAAATAAAACATTTAAAAAATATTATAATAAAAATAAAAAAATAAAAAATAAAAATTAAAAATTAAAAAATATATATTTTTATTTGTATATTTTCCTATAAAAAATAATAATAATAATTAAAAGAAAAATAAATAAATAATTTTTTTTTGTATAATAATAATAATAATAAAATAAAAGAGGGGGCTATCTATAATAATAAAGCATCAGACTTCAACCTATCATTGACCTCAAAGTTATAATATTTCTCATCTTCATGGCTCTCTTACTGCATCTCCATCTACTTCATTCTTGTGCCAAATCAAACGATTCAATAACTTCAATCGCTTACTTTTCAAGGAGAACACAAACCTGTTGCTAGTTTTCCCCGAATCAGTTCTTGAAAATCTGACGAGGAGAGTGAAGAACCCTAGAATCATAATTTGGGGTTTTTTTTTTTATTTCGAAATTTTCAAGTGCATAAAGGTACTTATATCATCTTTAAACTACCAAGGTATGTTTTTTTTTTTTTCTCTCCACTTTTTCTCAAGATTATTGAACGTTATGTTGATTGAGGTGTGAGTGGTGACCTTTCTTGCTTAAAAGTAAGAGTGAGAATTGTTTTATGGTGGTTAGGGGTTGATGTTATTATGCTGGCTGTCTTTAGATTGGTGAATGTGAAGCTTGTTATGGCTACTAGTTTATTTAAGTGGCTTGCTGAACACGATGGATACTACAATTGATCATAAAATAAAAATAAATTAAAGCTTTAAACTGTATTCTATGAAAAATTTAAAAGAAAAATAAATAAATAAATAACAACAAAAATATATATGTTTTTTTTAAGGGTCAATTGCAACAAGCCATGTAGCCGTTGTATCAGACAAGTGTGGGGAATTTTGGTATTGGTTGTTTTTTCTTGCTTTTTAACAATTGTTTTTGTTTGCAGGAGATGAGTAATTTAAGACGTTCGGGCCGAAACAAAAACAAAGGGGAAGCTTCTTCTTCAAATCCTCTTCGAGAGCCACCTACTAGACGGAGAAGATTGGTCATTCCATGCACTTCAGACGAGGATGAGAGTTCACCACAAATGGAAGCACATGAAATTAGAATGGTTGAAGCCAAGGGTGAATCGATACCACCAAAACCTGAGTGGAAAACTAAGGTATCGTTATCTAGTCTCCATGAGTATTGGCAGCCCGAACTTTACATGGGAAAATGCGAAAACTGAAACAAATGGAAGTCGGCATTTATGTGTGAAAGATTGGTTGAGATATCGGATTTTAGACCGTTTAAGGTTATAGAGTATTTTGAAAAGTTGGGTTGGGAAGCAGTGTTGACGTTCCATGATGAAGAAGGAGAAGGGAAGATTCCTAATGGATTAATTTTAGAATGGATGTCCACTCTTCGGAGAGACCCGGGAGATAACCCTCCAGTTACGACACGGTTAATCGGAAAGGCGAACGGGAAGGAAATGGTTATGTCATTTGATACACTTCGAACTGTGGCTAATTATGATTCGAAACCAGCTGGGGAATATGTTTATCCTAATGATCGAGCATTTATGTGTGAAAGATTGGTTGAGATATCGGATTTTAGACCGTTTAAGGTTATAGAGTATTTTGAAAAGTTGGGTTGGGAAGCAGTGTTGACGTTCCATGATGAAGAAGGAGAAGGGAAGATTCCTAATGGATTAATTTTAGAATGGATGTCCACTCTTCGGAGAGACCCGGGAGATAACCCTCCAGTTAAGACACGGTTAATCGGAAAGGCGAACGGGAAGGAAATGGTTATGTCATTTGATACACTTCGAACTGTGGCTAATTATGATTCGAAACCAGCTGGGGAATATGTTTATCCTAATGATCGAGCATTTATGTGTGAAAGATTGGTTGAGATATCGGATTTTAGACCGTTTAAGGTTATAGAGTATTTTGAAAAGTTGGGTTGGGAAGCAGTGTTGACGTTCCATGATGAAGAGGGAGAAGGGAAGATTCCTAATGGATTAATTTTAGAATGGATGTCCACTCTTCGGAGAGACCCGGGAGATAACCCTCCAGTTACGACACGGTTAATCGGAAAGGCGAACGGGAAGGAAATGGTTATGTCATTTGATACACTTCGAACTGTGGCTAATTATGATTCGAAACCAGCTGGGGAATATGTTTATCCTAATGATCGAGCATTTCAAGTAAAGAAAGTTTCAAAAGATGCAGATATGGTTAAAGAATTGTTTGTATCCGGGGTAGGTAAGAAATTTCCAAAGAAAGACTTGAAGACATTAGTCAAATTGGTAGCAACTATCGCTAGTGCTAATTGTTTGCAAAGAAATAGTGACATGATGAATATGCGTCATTATGAAATACCAATTCTCTACAATTTGGTGACGGGTAAGCAGATGTGGTCGTTCCGCCATTTAGCCATGGTTAACGTATGGACTAGCCGCGAGAGCTATAATAGAACATGGATTCCACACAGCCGGGTAATCGCGACCTTGTTGAGAAACCAAGGGATATGGACAACTGCCACTCCTAAAATTCATAAACTACCAAAAGTAGTGAATTTAAAAAATTTAAGTAATCTCTTTTGGGAATACACCAAAACTGCACGATACCACAAGTTGTGGGATAAAAAATGTGGGTTGATGGTGACAGTTGAGAGAGAAGACGCTCCTCCACTGGAGAATGAGGAGAATGTGGAGAATGAAGGAAGTGAGGAAAATATGGAAAACGGATCAGATAGTGAGAGTATTGACGATGATGAGGATGACGAAGAAGTAGAATGTAAGGAGAGACAGACTCGTGGGCCTACTGTAATTGGGGATGAGGAGATGCGGCGGTTAATGAGAGAGGCGAGACCGAAGGGGTTTGAAAAGTGGGAGGATTTGGACCATATTTTGTGGGATCGAGGCACGCATAAACACGTGTTGGATGCTCGCAGGTGGGAAGCACAGGACCAGCGACATCAGAAGCTGGCAGATCGTATAGAGTTTCTTGCACGTAGCCAAGCTGTAGCATTTAATCGCTTTCAACACGATTTTCAGGCATATGGTGACCAGGTAAGACACAATCATGATTATTATGTGGGTCTTGATTATCAGGAGAGCGCAACACCAGTAGATTGGAAGAGTTTACCACGTTATACCGGGGGACCACGATTATATTCCTATCCACAACCACCAAAATGCCACAGTGGTCCCTGCCAGCATCACCACCAGGAGAACCAAGTTCAAGTGGACCAGCTGACCCATTTACTTTTGAGCAAATGAACGAGGCATTAAATCAGGGGTGGTTTGGTGGAAGAAACGAAACACATCCTTGCACTCCGAAATGTTATTAGCATTCGCTGATCTTCCCTGCAGGATGATCAGGTCCATGTGCTTTATCTTTATTTTTATCTCGTATTATTATTTTGAATTATTTGGGTATGGGTGGTTTGTCTTTATAATTATTATTATTGTTATTTTGTCTTATTTGAAGTTAGTTGTTTGTAACCTTGGTGATGGTTCTTGGAATTCCTGTTGGGTCATATTAATGGATTAATTTACCTTATTTGATTTATTTGGGATGAAATGAAACACCCGTATACCACACTCGATTTTTATACGGATATTTACATTGGGGACAATGTAACGTTTAAGTGTGGGGATGCGGGAAGTATTGGAGAAATTAAAAATTTTTGTCTTAAAGTGTCTTGATTGTGCGCAAAAGCCGGAATTGTAAATTGTTAATTGCTAGTATTAATGCCAAGTAGAGGTCTTTGGTCATGGTCAATTTTTAAGCTTCTCGAAAGTCTTCTCATGCAAAGGTTTTTCAAAAATAGAAAATCAAAATGAACCGTTTAGATGAGGATAACGAGTCATGGGGACAGGTACATGTTTATATCGTCAGCCCTATTCCTCCGGTACGTGTGTGAGTTGACCCAAATATATATAATACACATATAATATATAGTACACAAATGTCATTTGAGTGATTTCATTGATGTTTATGGATTACAGGATCATAGTTGGTATGAATGCAAAAATGATAGAGGCAATTAGGTTAAGTCTCGTCTGGATGAGCGAGAGTGTGGGTACTGGGGGGTTGGGGCCTCATACATTATACATATGAGGATGGTTAATGTGAGGGGCGAGGGGTTGAGTCCCTTAGAAAACATTTCTTGGACTTATTTTTCATTTGGTTAACCCCGACATTATGTTACGAGACGATCCGACTTACTAGGTTTATTTATTTTGTATTATGCTTTCGAAAAAAAATTGAGGAAAAAGCCAAAAATATGTCTATGTATATGCAGTTATATATTCAGTAGTTCGTTTATGTAAAAAAAAGAAAAAAAAAAGAGGAAAAAAAAAGAAAAAAAAATAATAAAAAGTCAAAGAAAAGCTCAAAAAGAGTCAATGTTCTAGTCAATATTGGTTGTAAATGAAAGTCAGTGAGTTTGTTTAGTTGTTTAGTCGTTGGAATAAATTAAGTCATTGTTTATTTAGTTGTTTTGTAATAAGCCGGATCAGATCATCTGAGCTACTTAAAAAATTCCCTTCCATACCCTTACACCTGGCCCCGTTACAACCCTTTTAAGACCTCTTGATTTGCATTTGTGTCAAAACAGCTTTGTGAATGAATATTTGCTTATGAGTGATACTGAGAGCAGAGAGATACTAGCACATTTTTTGCTAGTCCATATATTAAACCGAGAGAAGAGATGTTATATTATGAGGGGTATGACCATGTGTGCCTTAACCGGAAACAAAGTACACTCGTTTGGGCGGTTTCAAAGTTTTAAAATGTATCATTAAATTATTTGATGGGTTATCAACCTTGACAGTGTCAGCTCTTGAGAATTGGGTATGACCTTATATCTCACTAGTATTTATACTGATAATTGATGAACCATCGATCGAGGTGTATGTTGCATGAGAGTTTGCCTGAGGGAAAACAAAAGATAAGTGTGGGGATGTGATGTGTGAGTAAAAGAATGTGTTTATACTGTTTAATATCGTGTGTTTTACTTATTTATATGTGTCGAACACGGTTATTTTGATTGGTTTTATGATTGTAGGTGCTTGGAGCTTAAAGGAACTAATCGGGAGCTTAAATATGTGTTTTGAAAGCTTTAAGATGGACCGAAGGAACGTGAGTGCAGTACAAGGGAGATAGATGAAATTTGGTCAAATCAGAGTTGGCATACCATACGCCAAAATCAGCGTATGACAGAAAGTTTGGAGTATGGCTTTGTCAGAGTTAACGTTCCGTACGACAGACTTGGCGTATCATACGCCAAGTGACGGCCTGATGCGAAAAAGCCCGAAAATTTCACTATAAAAGCCATATGTTTTAGGGTTTTGAGGGAGACCTTTTCCTAGCGGTTTTTAGGGTTTCTAAGGCTGATTTTGGACCTCCCGAATCATCCCAATCACCTCTCTAATCATGTTTCCTTCAACCGAATCAAGATTTGAAGCTGCTATCTCCATGAGGCAAGGCTAAACCATTGTATTCACTTTAGGCTAGGGTTTTGTGTATCCAACTTTGATCAGATTCTATGTTTTGAATGAGTATGAACTTGATTGAATGTTTTAATCTTGTTTTACATTAGAATTGATTGTTTAAACAGTTTATGATTTTGATTATCAAGTTTTGCATCACCTATCTGGTTGTGTTCATCACATGTAGGGTTTGCACTTATGTCATTGAACCAATAATCGTTAGTCATTGCTTAAAATTGGTTTTCATTCAATAAACTGGTAATTGGGTAAACCGGGGTTCAGTTGTGTCAACAATTCAGTTAGGGTATCGTTTGTCCTCACAACCCAACTGTTAGGTTTAGTAATTACTGCGCAATTAATCTTACGAATATGTGATTAGTCGGTCATCACATTACCTGAACCTGAAGTGAAACGTTTTCTCATTATTGTTTACAGTTCACTTAAATTAATCGTGTTTTACTAAATCATATTTTATAAATCGCTTGACATCGTTTGTCCACTTAATATAATAATTAATAATTATGAACTTTACTTGCACTTTCCACTGATTCCCTGTGGAGACGACCTTACTTACCCGTACTAGTTATAGGTATTTAAGTTTCATAAATACTTGTTTTTGATTAGAGCACGACATCTACATCATAAATGCACTCTCTCTCTCTCTCTCTCTCTCTCCAATTAATACAACTAATATAACTATAATAAATATCTTTAATTAATATATCTAACTAATTTAACTATAATAATTAAAAAGATAAAAACACTACTTTAGTTTATTTTTTATTTACACATTCTTCATTTTATTCAACATTAATACAATTTATTCATATAATACTATTTCTTTATATTAAAAAGATAATTTTCACTCAATATATTAGCATATATCAACGTATTTAAGTTCAATAAATATACAACCTACACAAAGTTATATAACTTACACTTGTTTTGAGCAATAAAAACGTACAACATACAAAAATCATATAACTTACATATGTAATTCGACATCAACAATTATATAAACTACACAAAGATATACATACCCTACACATGCGTAGGTCATATGTTTTTCGTATGTAAGCTATATGTTTTCTTATTCTTAGAACAAGTGTAGGTTATATGTTTTTATGTAGGTTGTATATTTTTATTGATATTTAATGCAACCATGCGTAAGATAGTTTTTTGTATTATTTATCACAATGTAACTACGTGTTGATGGATATTGATATGTTGAATTTGAAGAAATTGGTTTTGAAAAGAAAGTAATGTATGAATGAATTGTATTTGTGTAAGATAAAATTTTCGTGTGTAGGTTATATGTTTTTGTGTGTAGGTTATATGTTTTCGTGTGCGTGTGTATTTTATTGATGATGAATTTTGTGTGTAGGTTAAATGTTTTTCGTGTGTAGTTATATGTTGTCTTATTCTTAAAACAAGTGTAGATTATACGCTTTTGTAGGTTGTATGTTTTTTGTTGATATCTAATTCAAACACATGTATAATTGTTTTTTGGTATTATTCATCATAATGTAAGGATGTGTTGATGGATATTAATATATTGAGTTGGAAGAAATTAGTTTTGGATAGAAAGAAATTTTAATGTATGAATAAGTTATATTTGTGTATGATAAAAATTCAAGAAACAAAAAAGTAGGTTATAAAAATAAATGAGTTCTTAATATTTTCTAATTTATTTAATTAGTTATATTAATGAAATAAATAAGTATTATGGTTTATTAGTTATATTAATTGAAGAAAGAGAATAATTAATAGTTTCTTTATTTAGATTTAAGTATTTAAAACTTAAAACAAAACTAGTGGTCCATATTCATTTCTTACATTTCTTGCAATAATATCATTTCTCTCTTGAATCATCTCCTATATATATATATATATATATATATATATATATATATATATCCAATCTCCAATCTTAGTATTATATCACCTTTTAAGCATTTCTATTTTCATTTTCGACTAAGATCTAGTTCGTTTATCTATAAAGTTTGAATCTTTATTGGTTTTAAATGTATTTAAGCTAGATCTAGGGTTCTAAGTGAACCGTATTTACTAACGGGTTCAATAAGTCCACTTTTAACGTCAAGTTTATATCTTTATGGTATAATAATACCTGATTTGCCTTAGGGCTAGGTCTTCTTAAAGACACAACCTTTATACGAAAAGAACGTGCCTTTCTTCGTTCCTAGGCCACAGTTAGCTTCGATGAGCAACTATGGACTCGTATCTTGCTTGTTTAATCAATGTCTATCACGAGTTAGGCTCGGCTCGGCTCGTGGATCTTGGATCTCGGTCACGGCCGTAAGGGGTGGAGGGGGTTTGTGTGTGTTTTTGAGTGTGTTATGGTGGCTAGAGATAAGAATGAGGGTTTTAGGGTTTTATGGAGGTTTAAGAGGTATTTATATTCCCTTAAGCTCATGAACTTAAGGCCCATCACCATCCCGTATTTCATCTTTCATTAACCAAATCCATACTCTTATATTTTATTTAACTTAAATAAATATTAACACACTTTCAAATAAACAAAATCCTTTTTATTTATTATTATTAAAAGTAGGATGTTACACACACCCATACAACTATTGTAGTTATTCCATTTTTTCGATTGATGACGTTTCAGTTCATTGCTCAAACTTCTGCTTGAAGAGCGTTTTAAGAGGCACCTTCTTGAGGTTAGTATTATCTATCTATGTGTGTTAATGCATTGTTAAGTAGTCAGCCCTCCTGTTTACCGTTATGAAATGCACATAGTTTTAGGTATATACATATAAACTTCACTTTGATGATAGAATATGTTATAAAATAATTGTAAAAGATGTAGTAGGGTTAAATACAAACTAAAAATGTTGCATATAGTGCAACTTGGACCCATTGACCACAATCAAAGCCTGTGTCAGCAAATATGGAAAGACGAGCACGGTGATCCAACACCAGTGGCGTCCCAAGTCGTTTCTCACCCTTTCAGTATAAGTTCACACGAAAGCTGTTGACAAGAGTGCAAAGTTTCGTCTTACTTTAGCTGTTAGTTAACACTTCGGAAGTTAAAAATTAGTAACTAGTCTCTAATCATAAAAATCAAAAGGTTTAGATATTTTATGTTTAAATTGATTTCTATGGTCAAATTAATAGCCCACGTTGAATTGAAAGTTCAATTGAGAGCTCCATGTTATGCTTTTGTTGAAATTAGTTTTATTTTGGTAATATATATTTCTGTATATGCTACTTTATGTCTTTATTTTTTTATCCTTTTTACAAACTTGGTATTATTAAATGCTACTTTTAGATTTATAGAAAATGTTAGCATTTGTACTTTTAATGGATATGTGTTCTGGATATTGTTTTAGGTACAACTTGGAGAAGTTAACTTATGTTGAGTGGAATTAAAAGGTTATTGAGAGGTTAAACGCTTTGAATGTCGCTGCTGAGGCCATTGCTCTTTGTATTAGTGTTTGAGTTGTGATTGATGGCATTAAATCGTCCTTAATGTTTTTTTTATCAAATATGGGCTTTCAAAATATTCTTGATTATATCAAACAAGTCAAAAACATATTTGATCATCCAGTTATTATAGCATCCACAACGCGGGTGTTGTAGCACGTACGGGGAGGGAGTGGACTTCCGCATTATTGGGCGAAGTCCGGTCCATGGAGCAAGGATCTTGTCTACAAACTTCATAGCATAGGAACCCCCCCCCCCTCATATATATATATATATGTTTAAGTTCAAGAGAGAAGTCATTTTACTGCAAGAAGTGCGAGAAGTCATTCCAACCAATCACATAATTTCATTTTTATTTTCCAAATTATTAATTAAAAGGGCATATTAGTCACATACCATATTTTCGTTTATGGTAACTATTAGTTATTAAGAGTAAGTTACAAAACAATTTATTATTATGTAATTTTTTTATTTTAAACCAAAATTAAAAGTGAATTCGTTGGATGAGAAGAAAAATAGTCTTACTGATTCAAAGATGATTATTTATGTTTGTAGATTACGTGAGGTTTTTTTTAATCTTCTCGATTGTACGTAATTAAAATGAATAAAAGTTGTAATCTATTAAACAAGAAATTTACTTTATAACATAAAATAAATCAACTTTGTTACATTTTCTCTACTTTTTTCTTAACGTTAGAAATTAGCATGTAGGCAAAAACTATAATAAACTTATCCTACACATCCTACACATGTAAACTTATTTATCCTACATACTCAACATAGATAGAAAATTAATCAAAGTAAACATATTTATTCAACAAACCCTACACAAAAAACTTATTTATCCTACACACCATTTGACATTTACGGACCATACAAAGTAAATAGGTTTACTTTAAACATCCTACACATTACATTGTTAACAATTATATCCTACACACCCTAGTCACTAAAGGATTTTATCTTGCACACCCTACATAGTAAACAAGATTATCCTACACAGTAAACGTTCTTATCAAACAAAATTTTTAACTTTAGACATACACATATTCAACCACAACATGTATTTAACGTGTATCAGTGTATGAAATATAATATGTTGCTACACATAACCATGTTAATTAAATTCTCATACAGAGTTGTATGTATATTACATAAATACTAATAAAATAACTTTTTTGAATTACCAAGGTCCAAGTACCAAAATGCTATAAGGCTGAGGGGTGTGGGGCTTCAACGGGGGCGCTCGAGCCCCTCCGCTCGCGCCCCCAGGCGCTAACACCACACCACCGGGGCGCTAACGGGGTGCTAACGCGAAAAACAATGCAGGCGTGAGCTGGTTAGCGGGAGAAGAGAGAGAGGAGCACGCTTTTTGAGGTATTTTGGACCGTTGGGAGCCGAAAAAAACAAAAAAAAATATATTTTCTATATAGGTTTACGGAAAAGAGCCGTTGAGCTCATATTAAATTAAAAAAAAAATATTTTCTTAAACTATAAATATATACCTTTATAAAATATACTTCATTTCACAATTATACACCTTTCCTCCTAAAATCCTCTCAAAACTAACACAAAAAATGTCGTTGTTTGAATATATTTATAAAAAAATTAAAAAAAAAAATTTTCGCTAGAGCCCCTGCTGGAGCCCCTCCACACCAGGGGCCAGGGCTCCAACAACCCCCTTATCCAGTTTCTCTCTCTGCCACACGTCATAATATTATTGGTTGGAGCCCCCATTAAAGCCCCCCACACCCGTTAGCCTAATTAAAAATAAATTCAGACAAAAGAAAGTCATGTCTTTGATTTAAATAGACGCCAGCTAGCTAGGTTTTGGAAGGAAGAGTCAGATTATCTTTTAAACTATGATTTAGACTTGAAATATGGAAAGTGATATGTTGATTATTTAATTTAGCTACACACAAAGTCAAAACTACCCCTTTCAGTAGAAAACACATTATATTAATGTGTAAGAAATTACAAGTTTGCCATTTGAAATCTCTAATAATCAATGGTCTATATTGATTTCTCACGCTTCTCGTAATAACTTGATTTCTCTCTTGAACCATCCTATATATATATATATATTAAAATACATATAGGAAGGACAATATGGTAATTTAACTAAAACTCTTAGAGTTTTATCATTCTTGATGCACCATGTACAACTTAGTAAAGCATGTGTCTTACAAGCCAGCTTATCCCGCGTATCCCATCTGCCGTGGATGATTCAAAATTCAAATGCCCTAAATCTCTTAAACCATCTGAAGCCAAAAGCAGTGTTTTGAAATTCAAAACTCACTTTAACCAAAGCTTCTCATCTCTCTCTCCTATATCAATCAAGGAGGAGGCTCGATTTGAAGATGTTTAGCTGGTTATAAACTTCAATTTAAAGGTTTAATAGATTCCAGGTTTGATTTCGTCTTCTTGATTTGTTGCTCAATTTCTAAAATGTTCTTTTTCAACTACGGTTTCTGCCATCGGTTTGTACCCCTTTTCTTGGTTTTGTTGGTATTCCGGCTAATTAGGGCTCTGGCGGCCCTGAACTGAAGATGGTTAAAGGGAATGATAAAGAGAAATAGACAAAAATGAGAGAGAAAATGCTTTTATTCAAGTTAGCGTTTTTTCCTCTTCATATGTTTGAGTCTCTCTATTTTTTCGTTTTCGTTTTGTGAATTGTTTGTTTATAATGTCCAGGTTTGTAGAGATGACGAAGACTGTCTTAGAGATCCTACTTAGACATGAAGAATGTGATGATCGAGCAAGTAGAACACACATTCAGAATAATGCAGCAAATCGAGAACCTGTGTTTTCTGGAACTCAGGAGCTTTTGATATTTGGTTCATTTAACACAAACCTGTTGAGGTCGCAACCTAAGTATCATGTTCATGTTGCGCTCTTTAACTATGTCCTTCTTTATATCCAATACAACATTTCCAATACTTATGCTAATTACTTAATTATCTATTAATGTTTGCATTTTTAATCCGAAAGCTATACAACAAAGAATGAGTTTATAATGGTTTGGTTAGGAACTAAAAAATACTAAAAAAGCTAAACAATCAAAAGATCTGTATTTGGCATATTGTAATCACCCAAACGAGATCGTGAGAAATTAGCTATGGAGGAGAAAAATAACTGAGAGCATGAGAAATTAGCTATCCGATTAGTTACAAAAGTGCAGCTTCAAATGGTAGGTAATCAATAGTAAATTTTCAATTATCTGTTTCATGACAAACTAAAACATAAGAGTATGCTTTGAGTTATAGGTCAATGGTTTGATTATAAAAAAAGATTTGTAGGTTAACGAAATCTGTCTTTTCTTAAAGTTAAACTAAAGAAAACATAATTTGTTGCATGTGTTATATATGTCTGAAGTGGTGCAGCGTGTGTTCCTTTTGAGAATTATATTTCCTGTAATAAAGGTACAATTCTATGGTTGTATTATCGCTCTAGATTTGGTATTTTAAGCCCTATGAAAGGCCTATTATTAAGGTGTTAAGTTACACAATTTGCAAGTCATTTAATATCTATTAGTATCGTTTATAAATAATTTAGTTAAACTACTTTTTTATTATGATATACTTGAAGCCACTATATAGGAAATAGCCCTTATATTGTAAAAGATGGACTAACAGCAAACATTGCAGCACCAATGTTTACTTTTCACAATCTTGTTGCTGCAACCAAGAGGTTTAGGCCTGAATCTTTGCTAGGAGAGGCGTGTCTATAAAGGTCATTGGAAAGCATGGGTTATATGACAGGTGAATTTGCAACAGGTGAGTCTTTATGCATAAGATCATTACAAATTTTGTTTAAATATATAAAATTTTGTTTGGTCACAATACACTTGAATATTATCAGCAGGTTATAACAATGTCACATCTGCAGAAGAATCAAGTTTTGTTCATTTTCAGGCTGGTCAACAAACATTTATGTTCACTGGATCTAAAGAAACTGGTATGCAGCCAAGATTTATTATCAACATACAATCTACACATTATTTTTTTATTAATAATATACACTTGAAGCAGAAATTGACAATGCAAAGGCTGATGATATGGAGCAACAACAGAACTTGCCTCAGCAGCTGATCCTGTGCAGTGCTCAAAGTATTGTACTTAACAACAAAGTGAATAATGAGGAAGGTTTAAAGGTGTCGGATGTTGACCTCTCACATGGACATCCTCCTTTACACAAACCATTCGGTGCTACAGATAGAAGTCTTCACCAAGTGTTTAGTTTGTTTACACAAGCAGACGTGAAAATCATTTATAAAAAGAAGTGGACAAAAAATTGTGCACTTTCAATTTGTTACTTAATATTATGTTCAGCATATGGCAGGCGTCAAAATTTCAAGAAATATTTCAACTTTGAGTACCACTTTCTTGAAGATGAATTGATTTTGTAATTGCAGAATGATTTGATGACATGGCTGTAATGTAGATCCTTGGTCATTTAGATTCCCAGTGGCGTGGACTTATTAATTAATAAGTTGTCATTAGCATTTGGTTTTAAGTTGTGTGTATCATATCGCCAATGCTAACACCATAAATTGTGTCCCGGTTTTCATAGGGAAACTCCGAGTTTATCATGCTTCCTCATGTTGTTAGTCGGTAAGCATTACTACTCTTTTTCTTCACTTCGCTTGAAGTTTGTAGCTGATATAATGCTAAATATTTATGTTTCCCGTGTATAATTTATTTAATATTTTAATAGTTTATGTTCGTATTTAGTCGAGATTTGTATACTACTAACACTTTTATGTTTTGTAGGCAATGGAAGTTGATCGTGATAAAAAAGGGCGAAAAACGAGTTAAAAAGAGCCAAATGGAGATCCGGAACACGTCAGGAAGGAACCGAATAGAGAACCGGTCAGACCAGGCCGGTCTGACCGTCCCCCTTATTGAGACACGATGTGCCGTGCGACCCCAGAGCCCATTCCTGTCGCGCGGCGCCTAGAGATGCCTGATGGAATTTTTTAATTCGTTTTTGTTACATGTTGGGTCTTGTTTTGGGTATTTAAACATCTTTAACTTAAACCTGAACATACCTTGTTGCCACCAGACGAATTTGGAGTTCTTGAGAGCATATTTTCGAGTCTTTTGGTGATTTTGAAGGCACGAGAACAGCCGGTGAAGAGTTACACGTTCGCGATTGAAGAATACGGGTTTTATCATCTTTGATTTCTCGTTCTTTATATTTTCACCATGTTTCATTTTTATTTGTTTTGTTTGATTTAGACTATATGATGCTAGGCTAAAACTCCATAAACTACCTAGGTCATGATGAACCTTAGTTCGGTTTGATTTTGTTTGGGATTTCGTTCGTCATGGATTTTATGTTCTAAGTATATTGTTGAGTTTGAGTTAATTGATGTGTTTGATTGCTTGGTTTTGTTTACTTGGATTTATTGTTTCACATTGCCCTTGTTGATTGTTTCATAGGATAGGGTTTTGTTAGGTCATTTACTGTGTGTTCTTGAGTAGTTTGTGATTGACATCGATCAAAATCATAGAAATAATAAAATCAATTAAACAGATAAAAGTGAGCTGCTAGCCTAGAAAGCTGTAAGGTGATAGGCTATTGATAGATTTTTGTTGGTCAGGATTGCTAGAATTATTTCTTCGTAAGGAGTCCGTCTAGGTTTGATTGTCAGCTTAGTCTATTAAGTTAATTGAGTCTGCTTTGCTATCTTTGATTTCCGCGCTGTAAGGTAGGATTTCGTCATAAAGAGGCCGTTCGTTGAAGATAAAAGTATATCGAACCCATATGAAGATTTACCATGAGCAGATTGTATCCATTGAGCAAATATAGGTTCGATTAAGATTTGGTTTTCCAGAGTACCAAAGGCAAACATGACATCATTATGAACATAAATTCCCAAGGTATGGAAACCCAAAAAGAGGAATAGATTATTTTTTAGCACAGGTTTTTGCGGTAAAAAAATGGACTCAAGTAGGGGTTTCTGTAACGTATTAATAAGCTATACCCATGCTGCGGGTTGTTTCATGCCATAAATAAACTCGAACACTCAACTTAGACATAAGTTATTAAATAACCGTAAGGAAATTTAAGTCAGGTGAGTCTTAAAACTTGTTAGAAATCCATAGGCGTTTTCTTGAAGTTCAAGGGTCCTGTTCGGGTTTTATGTCAATGGTCTATTTCATGATCCCAGTTCCATAACTTGAGTTTTCCATTTAATTAATAACCGTAACTTTTGGGATTCTAGCCTAGGTAGTTATTTTTATCATCTGAATCAATCTAAGTTTTTAATAGTTTATTATTATAATTAAATTAGGGTTAAGGTTTATTATTAAATTAATTAGTTTTAAGATAATGATTATGTTTTATTATTTTATTAATTAGGGTTTGTTGTAACTATTTAATTATTAGTTTGATAATTAGTTTAATTAAGTAATCATTAGTTAATCATTAGTATTAATAGTTAATTATTATTTATGGTTTTAATTAATTAGTTTAAAAATTCCCCCTCAAATATTATTAATAAATAGTCGTGTCTTGTAGTTGAGTCTTGTTTGCTAGTTTCGTAATTTAAAGAGTCTCGTCGGTTCGATATCCAGACTTACTTAGCTGTACTAGAGTCGACCGATTCACTTGCCGGTTAGTAGTTTAAGTTAAGTTTAAGAGTCTAGAGCATTACTTAGTGTCTAGATTAGCATAATTTTAGTTAATAATTATTTGACTACTTTTAGCACATCAAGTTTTTGGCGCCGTTGCCGAGGAACTCTTTGCGATTGCGTTATCGGCTTTACTTGGACTTATTTGCTACATACGTCCTATTTGTTTTATTTTCGTTTGAGTCGTAGGAGTCTAAGTTAATTTTAGTTTATTTTCATGTTAGTTTTAAATTTTATTTTTAGTCTACTTACTTGGTCTGTAGCGTTTTTCAGGTTTATGCCACATCTTCGTTCGCAATGACCACCGCTGGAAAATCTGGAATTTTCTCCGTTGAAGACAGAGGCTAGCTCGTCAGCAGAGAAACAGCCATCAGAAACTAGTTCTACACCAGAAAGTCCTAGAAGTCAAGTTCAAATGGCCGACGATAGGACAATTGCTACTCAAGCCTTCGATGGCTTAATCAGAAACTAGTCATGCATCGTTATTCCCCAGATCGACAGCCCCAACTCGTGGCAAATTCCGTCATACGTAATGAACAATATCGTTCAAACTAATCAGTTTCATGGACGTGATGACGAAGATGCACCAGCACACATTAACCGGCTCTACCGCGTTTTGAAAACTTTTAATTTACAAGGTGCTACTGAAGATGCTATTTTATTACATCTTTTTCCGTTTTCACTTGAAGGTAAAGCGGCTCTCTGGCTCGACACTCAGCCGCCTAGCACGTTCACCACTTGGGAAGAACTACGTTCTCCATTTATCAAGAGATACTTCACACCGGCTAAAGCGGCTATTCTTCGTGATCATATTCACTCGTTTCACATGGAGCCAGATGAACAATATTGCCATGCTTAGGAGCTTTTTCAGAATTTACTTGCCCGTTGTTCATAGAATGGTCTTACACCATGGGCTCTAGTGGAAAAATTTTACAATGGGCTGACATATGAAACCCAAGTTTGTTTTGACACGGCTGATAGAGGTAACTTAATGGCAAGGAAAAATGTCACCGAATGTAACGAGACTTTTGAAAGCTTCGCCCAATCGGACTACGCCAACGGGCCACAACGCGGGAATTCCACTCCCGTTAACAGTACATCCTCATCTGCTCGAGGTATACACCAGGTTAATTTGGATACTACTATGGCTACTGCTTTGGAATCATTAACCCGAGAGGGGAAAGTACTTAAGACGAAGGTGAACAAGTGTGAGTTTTGTAGAGGTGGACATGGCACGTTGGAGTGCCCCGTGATGAATCTACAGGTCGATTTTGTTGCTGGTCGGAATAGGTTTCCCAACAATTACAACAACAACAACAATCAGAATTGGAACACCTACAAGAACAAGAACCCAAATCAGAGTAACTCCAACCGGTGTCCCACGGGCGCACCATCCGGCTTCCAAAATTCTTATAACCAAGTCAACGTCAGTACAATAATAATAATAATAATACTAATAATAATAATAATAACAACAACAATGGTACTAATGTTCAAAATAATGTGCAGGATTCTAATGGAGGAATAGGACGTCTAGAGGAGATGATGAAGCAAATCTTGGAGAGAGATCAAGTTACACAGAAAAAGTTCGCCGAACACGATTTGCTCTTCAAGAATCAACAATCTTTTTTGCTTGACCTTCAAAGGTCCGTTGGTGATATTGCTCGTCGTCTCGATGAAAGGCCTCAAGGACAGTTTTCGGGTTCTACTCAGCCGAATCCGGCCGCTAAATTAAAAAGCAATTACTACTCGTAGGGGAAGGGTTTTGGGTCCCTAGGTTGTTAAAGAAAGGGTTGGAGTTGAAGAAGAGGAAGTGGTGGATGAAGAGATTGAGATGGAGGCTCCGGGTAAGTCGCAAGTTAATATACCAATTATTGAGCCACAAGTTGAGAAAAAGCCGGTTGAATTTCGGCCACCGCCTGATATTAATATTGTCCATGTTCCTTATCCCACTCGTCTCAAAAATCAAAATTACACGAGGGAATACGGGCATTTTCTGGATATGTTCCGACAATTAAAGATTAATATTCCGTTTGTTGAAGCCCTTCAACATATGCCAAAGTATGCGAAATTTTAGAAAGATTTACTCAAGAGGAAAGATCCGTTGGGAGAGGTCTCGTCTATTCCACTTATCGGAGATTGTTCGACGGTAGTGTTGAATCGGGTCCCAGAAAATTTATCGGATCCAGGTGTGTTTACAATCCCGGGTACGTTCGGAAGTGATATGATGAGTCATGCATTCGCGGATTTGGGTGCAAGTATTAATTTTATGTCATATTCGTTGTACGAGAAGTTGGAATTGGGTGAGCTTACACCAACTCGTATGTCGTTGTCGTTGGCGGATCGTTCGGTTAAGTATCCGCGAGGTATTATTGAGAATTTGCTAGTGAAAGCTGACAAGTTTGTATTCCCGGTTGATTTTGTGGTACTTGACATGGAGGCCAACGAGAAGGTTCCCATTATTCTCGGTCGGCCATTTTTTAAAACGGCTAAGGATCTTATTGATGTGTATGAGGGGAGGATCACACTTCGTGTTGGTGATGAGAATGTTACTTATGATATTGCAAAGTCGATGAAGCACCCGGGTGATAATGATGATTTTAGTGGTCCATGCCATTCGGTATATTTTCTTAATAATTTCATTTCGGGTTTTGACACGTGTCTTGATTACATTTGTGGAGCTGATTTAGTCGGGATGGATGTGAATGAAGAATTGACGGAAATTATGGAGGATGGTGAGGAAGAAGTGGTAGATGACGTTTCTTGCTTAGCGGAGATTATGGAGGTTAGTGAAATTATTTGTGAAAAGAGGTGGAAAAACCCGCTCCGTTGGAATTAAAGGTTTTTCCGTTACATTTAAAGTATGCGTATCTTGAAGAGGTCTCGAATTTGCCTGTTATTGTTTCTTCTAAGTTGAGTGAGAAAGAGAAGTCAAAGTTGATATAGGTATTGAAGATGAATAAAGGGGTGATTGCATGGAGACTTTCAGATATTCAAGGTATTAACCCCGTTTATTGTACCCACCGGATTTTGATGGAAGATGAGTATAAACTGGAGGTTCAACCCCAAAGGCGTCTAAATCCAAATATGCAAGAGGTTGTCAAGAAAGAGGTGCTTAAGTTATTGGATTCCGGAGTGATTTATCCGATTTCGGACTCTCCAAGGGTAAGTCGGACCCAAGTTGTTCCAAAGAAAGGGGGGATGAAGGTTGTCATGAATGAAAACAATGAACTTATCCTTCGCGTACGGTTACCGGTGGCGTGTGTGTATTAACTACCGGAGGTTGAATGATGCTCTCGAAAGGACCACTTTTCGTTCCCGTTTATTGATCAAATGTTGGAGCGTCTCGCAGGTCAACAATTTTATTGTTTTCTTGATTGTTTTTCAGGTTATTTTCATATTCCAATCGCACCGGAAGACCAAGAGAAAACGACTTTTACGTGTCCGTATGGTACATATGCGTATCATCACATGTCGTTTGGTGATGTGGCCTAAACTATATATAACTTATATAAATATTTCATGCACTTTTGAATTAGTTTGGGTTGACATTTATATAATATTATTCCTAAGTGGTTCGTATTTATATTTTAATGGTTTCAATAGACAACGAGCGAAAACGACGTATATCTTACTAAATTTGAGACCAACGAATTTGCGAATCAATTTTATATACTAAATATTACTATTCGCATATGTTTCTTTGTTAAGAGTGTGTAATCTAATAAAAGTTCTTAATTAATTTGAATTATTGTTAAAATATTAATATATCTTTTGTAGATGTTAAATTATGAATTCATGTATTTAACATGTATTGTTGTGTGTTGGCAGAATAACTAGAGTCCATGAAGAAACTTAGAGAGTAGCTCACGTGTCAACAAAAGAAATTGAGGAAGAAAGATTTTTACTAGGGAGAATTCTGAAAATAGTTCTTTTTAAAGAGAGAGATTTTGAAAATAGTCCAAAAAGTTTTGAATTCCCAAAATAGTCCTCTGAATTCTATCTCCCACGTAAGATTGGGATTCGTGACGTGAGTTTTGGATGTCCTATCACACACTGACACGTGTCACTTTAAAGACAAAGTTTCAGAGAAATTTGACTTGGCCGATAGTTTTCAACTCAAAATAGTTTTCTGAAAACCATTGTTTTGGAATGAAATTTGTCCGTCACGTGAGGTTTCAAAGTCATCGTTATCCGCGTTTTTTTGAAATTCATCTCCTCGGACGCATTCCAAATGGATTTCGGCTACTACGTGAAATTTCAAAAAAGATGGAAAAAAACAATACTTTTTCAGTGAACTTAGTTTTGTTAGATGATTTTCAAAAAAATTTAAAAAAACGATAATTTTACAACGAATTTAATTTCCTTATATGATTTTTATAAAAATTTTAAAAATATGGCAAGTGTTAAGAATGTGGTGGGTGGTGCTGGATGATGGCGGTGGGTGGTGGTGGTGGTGGATGATGGCGGTGCGTGGTGGTGGTGGATGATGGCGGTGGGTGGTGGTGGTTGACGATGGCGATGGGTGGTGATGATGGTGGTGGATGATGGCGGTGGGCAGTGGTGGTTGATGATGGCGGTGGGTGTTGGTGGTGGTGGATGATGGCGGTGGTGGTTGATGATTGTGGTGGGTGGTGGTTGTGGTGGATGATGACGGTGGGTGGTGGTGGTTATGATGGCGGTGGGTGGTGAATGATGGGCGTGGGTGGATAAATTTACTTTTTCTAATATCTATTCTTTTTATGCAAAAACATATAAGTTTCATCAAAAAACCATCGAATTAAAATACTTTGTAACAAAATCTATCTTTTCTGACAACACGTCTTTTTATGCAAAAATAGAAGAAATTCATTTGAAATGCGTCCGAGGAGATGCATTTTAAAAAAACGCGAAAATCATCTTTTTTGAAACCTCACGTGACGGACAACTTTCATTCCAAACCTATGGTTTTCCAGAAGACTATTTTGACTACAAAACTATCGGCCGAGACAGATTTCACTTAAAGTTTATCTTCAACTTTACACGTGTCCTTTTGTGATTCGTCAACCAAAACTCACGTCACGAATCCAAATCTCACGTGGGAGATAGATTTCGGAGGACTAATTTTGGGAATTCAAAACTTTTTGGACTATTTTCAAAATCTCTCTCTTAAAAAAGACTATTTTCAAAATTCTCCCTTTTTTTAACCTACTACTTGCATCTAAATTCACAAATATAAAGGAAGTGGGCTTATGCAAATCAAATGAATTGTAAGGAGTGTGATCAGTGATGAGAGCCACGTTACTTTGATTGGTTGTTGGAGTTTGAGATGAATTAAATTAATTAAATTGAAGCCTACATTAATTATTTTGTAATGGGCCTAAGGTCGGTGCAAGTTACACGCAAAAGGCAAGTTAGGGATTCAAGAGAAATTAGGAATTCACATATATATTATTATTAGGTGGAAAAAACCCCACGGGCGAACTAGGGGGACCCAACTCTCCATCACAAAGCAAAAAAAAAAAATTAGAAGAGAAGAAAGCCGTTAGTTCGAGCGGAGAACGTTTGGGTTCGACACCTACTCATCTAAACATATTTATTATCCGGTTTGAATTTATTATTATCTTAATGGATTCCATGTATGAACTTAATTATTTAGTATTGTTCTTAAGTATGGTCATTGGCTAAACTTTTATACTTCCTGGTTTGGATGAATACTTTGTAAACTCGTTTTATTTCTAGTTTTGGATTATTTACTGATTGGTTCATGTTTTGGTAAAGTTTTTATTTTATTTAGTTGTGATTCATATGCGTATCTGGTATTAATTTATTATCAGTTTTTGTTCCATATGCGTCTTTGTGAACGTCTTTCATGTATGGATACATTTTAGGTTGTTTACTGTGTGTTTACAAGTAGTTTATGGTTTATAGTCGACTTATACCATAGGAACGGTAATTGAGAGTTTAGAGATTCCTTGTATTCTGCCAATTGAGAGACCAGGAGGTAATTAAGTGTCGTCTGTTTTGGTCTTTTACGGGTTTTGGTAGTGATTGCACGGGAGTGAGTTACCCTAGATTCCCTTAGATTCTTAAAGATCCGAATTATAACCGAATTTAATAACAATACCCTTTACGCCTTAGGGTGTTTTGTGATTAGTAAGACCGGGAGGTGACCCGAACCATTAACCGTTGAGCTTTACATGATATTTATGGTTCTTAGGTATTGTTGGTGAGACCGGGAGGTGATCTAGCATACTTTAGTTATTCCTTAAGTTTCATATTTTTAAAATATGGTACCAATCATAAATCCAATTCTGAGAGTTTACGAGTTTACTAGTAGGATTCCTTGCGTAGGTAGTTGTTTCCCCTATTTGAGTTCTAGTCCGATCTGTTTGTATTTATTCGTTTCAATTTTAGTTTAAGTATTATTTAGTTTATAGTTAATTATAAAAGACAAAAATCAATTAAATTTATTTATTTAAGTTATTAGTCAGAGTCTAGTTTGGTGTCGCCAGTGTCCTTTGGATTTGACATCCGGACTTTATTAGGCTTTACTACAGTTGATAGGTACACTTGCCTGTCTAGTGGTCTAGCATTAGGATAGTCTAGATTTATAAATATAAAACTAGAGTGTCTAGGTTAGGTTAAGTTTTTTAACAGACCGTTTTGCACATCATTTGGGTTGTGTAATGTTCCGGCTACCTTTCAGCGTTGTATGGTAGCAATTTTTTAGGATGTGATAGAGACGTCCATGGAGGTTTTTATGGATAATTTTTCGGTGTACGGTAATTCTTTCGATCATTGTTTAGGTAATCTTGAGAGGATGTTGAAGAGGTGCATCGAGACGAAGTTGATGTTGAATTGGGAAAAGTGTCATTTTATGGTGACGGAAGGGATAGTGTTGGGTCATAAAATTTCAAGAGATGGTATAGAGGTGGATCGGGCAAAGATTAACACATTAGTAGGCTTCTTCCACCGACAAATGTTAAAGCTATAAGAAGTTTTCTTGGTCACGCGGGTTTCTACAGGCGGTTTATTAAATACTTTTCCAAGATTACCCGCCCGATGACCTGATTATTAGAGAAAGATGTCCCTTTTGTGTTCGATGAGGAGTGTTTGAAGGCATTCAAAATTTTGAAACATCAACTCGTAAGTGCTCCTATTCTCGTGTCACCGGATTGGAATTTACCTTTTGAGCTCATGTGTGATGCGAGCGATTATGCGGTTGGAGCGGTTTTGGGGCAAAGGCGTGAGAAACATTTTCACCCTATTTATTATGCAAGTAAGACGTTGAATGATGCCCAAGAAAACTACACCACCACCGAAAAGGACCTTTTAGCCGTTGTGTTTGCATTTGATAAGTTCCGGTCTTATCTTATGCTTTCAAAGACCACCGTTTTTACCGATCATGCAGCTTTGCGTTTTCTCTTTAACAAGAAAGACGCGAAGCCCCGTCTCATGCAGTGGATTCTTTTACTTTCCGATTTTGATATAGAAATTAAAGACAAGAAGGGGGCAGAGAATGTTGCGGCGGATCATCTTTCCCGTTTAGAGGATCCGAAGAGAGATGAAATTCGTGAGGAACAGATTGGTGATAGATTCCCGCATGATTTGCTTGATTTTGTTTGCATTGGGAAGAAAGACGCATGAGATGACTATCGCAAAGTTTGCGGTAGTAAGCGGGCTTTATACGGAGGATGAGGTGGAAGAGCCGGGTTTTATGACGAGTATACGAGGTGCGTTCACGGGTAAGCAACCGGTGAGTTTTGGTATAGATGAATTGGCTGCGTTTTGGGATAAGATTGCTATTTGTTCGTTCTTGGGTTTGATGGTGAGCTCGGATATTCGAGATCCGGTTCTTTGTTTTATTCATAGGGTTTTGGTGAACACGTTAATTGGTCGTGGTTCGGGCGACAACAAGGTTAACTAGTAGAGAAGGTCCCAGTTAATTCTATCTCACACAATTGGGCCCGTGAGAGAGTTTGTGGGAGTTAAAGACTTGAAGAATGCGGGTATTTTAAAGTTGAGTGACCCGTTAGAGTGGGAAAATGTTAAGTTGGGTCCACAAGTTCATCCACCGCCGAACACCAAGGCTGTTGTGGTTATGAGAGCCGGTTTACCTACACGTCATCAGAGGCCGCTACACAGATTTGAGAGACCGGGTGTTCAGTTTTCGGTCAAAGAGCCTCGCCCCGAGACTATTACTGTGGAGTTATTGTTTGACTGGATGGAGTCCGGTTTTGATCAGATTAGGGGTTATGTGACTGAGCAGCGTGATGAGTTGAGACAGATGATGTGAGAACATCAGCAGATGATAATGGCGAATTAGCGAAGGCAGGATGATCATATGATGTATTTGATGACTGAGTTGAGGATTAGTTTGCCTGCTCCTCTCCGACAGCCGAATTTTGCGGGTCCGAGCGGGTCGAGTGCCCCGGGTGGTTTGGGGTATGGCTATGGAGCGCCGTTTTACCGTCCGGGTGATCCGGAATTCGATAATGCAGAGCCATTTCACTATTTTGAGCATGAGTCAGTGGAAGAGGAGGACGAGGATTGAGCTTGGGATGACGAGTCAGCATGGGAGTTCGTATCTTTTAGGATATTTTTATTTTTATTTTTTTGATGTTTTTATTTTTATTTGGTCTGTACTAATATTATTTTAGACTTTTTGGTCGGGTTTGGAGGGTTGGAGCTAGGTGGATGTTTAAAACTTATAAGTAACCTTTATTTCTAGATATTGTGTTTGATGTTACTTAGGTTTGTCGAGAGGAGTGGCCGTGTCCTTTCAGAAAGCGAGAATGAGTTGTTGAATCATGTTGAGCGGTCGGTAAGGAGAGCACCCATGGAAATAGACTGGGACATTGACAGTCTCACATATTACCAGCTAAGTCTTTTCCATTGTATTTTGTTTTTATGTTTTTATCTTTATGTTTTTGTTTTTATCTTTTTAGGTTTTTGCTATTTTTATAATTTTAGGTTTTGTTTTTAATTTTTCGAGTCGTGCTTCCCATGCCCGCATTGAGGACAACGCAAAATTTAAGTGTGGGGATGGGATACAAGGGTTTCAACTAATTTTAGTTTTTTTTCGTTTTTGTACTTGAGTTTAATAGTTAAATTTTTTTAAAATAAAATAAAATAAAAATAATATAAAATTTTGAAAAAAAAAATGTTTTAAAAATGTCCCTTGAATCTAGTTTTGGCGTGAAAGTGAGAGATGATGATATTTATCGGAAACTGGTTTTTCAAACTACTAATAATATGAGATAAATAAAAGAAAGCACACTTAACTTGGTATGTGTCGGTAGGCTCAGCCTTGAAAATGAAAGGGCAATTTGATAAAATGGTTAAAACGGAAATCTCTTGTGGGTAAAGCGTTTTGTCCGTGGAAGATAAGTAATGAAAGGTCGGGCCATACTCAAGCCTCAATTCTTGGTATAAAAAGTGGAAATATTATAAAGTTTAAAAAGTTTAAAAAATTTGAATACGTTATCATATGATGCTTGGGTAGGTTTAACGTTAGAGTATGCCGTGTAACCTGTGATATAAATTTTAAACTGCTAGTTTTAGTGTTTTACACATCATTGGCGTATGATTTTATAACCTTAAATCTTGTATTGATGGGATGACCCGGGTCCGAAGACCATGGGTCTGTATGCAGTCTATTCATCTGAGTATTCACAATTCTAAATGGGATTGTGTGTAACATTCGTTATTTTTAAAACCCGGAACCCGACCCGTTTAGTTTTTTTTCTTTAAATCTATTAAAATTTTAAAAGATATTTGTTTTATTGTAAATATATGTTACTTTTATTAAGTTTATCTAGATTTAAACCAATTCCAAAACTTAAGGGGCCGATTCTGTCAATTACCCAAACCCCCCTCTTCTCTTCCTCCCTGTCACGCACCTGCAGCACCCCCCACCCACTTCACGTTTTTGACTAGGTCAACACTCCCCAAATCAGCCGGATAATCATGGATTTGAAATAATTTCTTGTTCCTTACTCGACACGTGATCATTTGTTTTTGGAAACATGTCGTCAATTGCCTGCAAACTTGAGTAATTTGAATTGATAACAAACCCGCAGACCTTTTTGGTTCTTGTATCACTACATAAACGAGTCCTTATTGCAATTCAGTTGACACGCACAATCCTCATAGCATCGCAAAGCTAAACCTCACATCAATTTAAACCCATAAGTCCATTTGAATCAAGATTTGGATCGTGTTCATAGCCGAAAACCTACACGGTCATTCTGATTCAATCCAAACTCTGTAACATCCTACTTTCGGTAATAATAATAAAATAAACTTCGTCTATTTTATAGTGGGTCGTTATTGGTTTAGATAAATAGAATGTGAGTTGGGCTAGTGTAGTAGTGTTGGGTTAAATGGATATGGGTTATGGACTTGGGTTATGAAAGAAAGAAGGAAAGACCATGGGCTTAAGCCCATTATCCCTAAATATATAAACCATAATCACCATTAAATCCCTCATTTTACACATATCCCTTACACCACCCAAAACACACACTTATGATCTCTCTCTAGTTCCTCCTTTTTCTCTAGCCGAAACCAAGAAGGAAACCGAGCACCGACCCGAGATAATACTAGTATGATGTTTTATTTACTTAAACCCGTTAGATTTAGTCACGAAACGACGAACCGACACCGTTAAACCGTTAATTTACGAGATCCGGGTATTGTCGGGTATAAACCGAACCTAAGATGAGCTTAGGGATCGCCCTAGCTCAGATCTGGATCAAACGAGACGAAAAACGGTGAAAAACGGTGGAAAGCGAGCTAGATCTCGTTTTTCCGGTGAAACAACGTTTTTTCGGCGGCGGCGCCGGAAAAATAGGTACGAGTTTAAGGGGGTGTCGGAGGGTGATTCTTTAGCTGATTCGCATATGGAAGCCTAACGAACTAGAATTGATTCGTATCCGATTCGTTAAGGGAAAAGTGTAACGAATTACCCTTGATTCGTATTAGCCAGTTCGTTAAAGGAGATAACGAATTAGATTATCCAATTCGCTACAGGAACTGATTCGTTTAAACAACCAGTTCATTAAGGGGTTCAATTCGTTACAAGAATCAGTTCGTATGACAACCCGATTCGTTAAGAATAATGTAACGAATTAAAAGTTTAACATACTGACAGAATGGTCCCTGAACTTAGAAAGGAATGAAAAAATTACAAATAAGCCCTTGAACTTTTAAGTTAGGAAATTAAATAATGATTTAAAATCCTAATGGAAAATGTGTTACGACAGTTAATAGAAATAAAATTTTTCCAAGCTGACCTGGCAGCTCGACCCCAGCCAGGGGCTCTGCCCCTTGGACCCTTCTAGGGGCTGCCGCCCCTAGACCCTGCTGCCAGGGGCGCTTCCCCCGGAACCCCGTACGGTGAGGGTTATAATTAGAATAGAAACGCGATATGGCTAGTGATAGATAATTGATACGAGTAATTATTATACAGTTAGCCGTGCCCAACTGAAGAAAGGAATAACTATTAACGGCGAATGTAACCGCATTCAGATGAGTTTCTAGCCCCATTCCTTGTTATGTTTTCGGGGCTGTGTGCATACTCGATGTGATTAGTTAATACACTTATCCTAAGTGATAAGTATATGCCATATATGTATCTTGTGAAATGTATGAATGGTTTCTTGCCAGTACATGAATGATCTTCGGAATTGCATGTACTGCCAGGAAATGGTTGATGTTATATGTTTGTTATAAGATGAAGAATGAATGATGTATGTATGTGCGAAACTTACGATTATGTATATAGAAAGTATGTTAAGGAGGTATGGAAGAAAGGGTACCAGACCCTAATAATATCCGAGGATGGAGAGTACCGGACCCTAATAATATCCGAGGATGGAGGGTACCGGACCCTAATAATATCCGAGGATGGAGGGTACCGGACCCTGATAATATCCGAGGATGAAGGGTGACCGGACCCTAATAATATCCGAGGATGGAGGGTACCGGGCCCTAATAATATCCGAGGTATGTAGGGAGAATGCTCTTTATAACGTAAGGTGTTATGTATGTGTATGGAAGATTGATGGACAGGTTAAGTATGTAATGCGTACCTTCGGGCACGTATTTGTGTATGTAAAGTAAGTTATGTGATTAACTAGAACTCACTCAGCGTAGCTGAGTTTTAGTATACACGCAGGCAATAGGTTGAGGCAGCTCGCGTGATTGAAGATACATGACATGGAATCGAAGATACTGGCATCTCGAAGAAATGTTGTGATGTTTTAAAGACTATGTTTGTTTTAAATGACTATGAATGTTTTATAAGACAAGATTTGAAGGTTATGTAACATATTATGGTTGAAGTTTTAATGTTCCGCGAATGTTTTAATTAACTCTGATATTAAGAAATGTGTTTATGAGTAAATCCAACACCAAAGTAGGGCTACCGGTACCTGGGCCTTACAAACTCAATCTGGGTAATTGTTATATGAATCTTGTTCGTTTTAATGCCTCAATCAAAAGCCCTCTGGCAATTTTGATTGACAGAAGGATTTCAGTTATCAATTGGGTATTGCAAGTTCTAGGGTTTATGAGAATTTGAGGATTTATTTAGGTTAGTGTTTATATCTAATTTATATCAACTAGATAACAAGTAAGACACCAGCCCAAGTGGCTGGTGCATATTCTTTAAGTCACAGTGTACCCAGTCACCCGGGTTCAAGTCCTAGGGTAACCAGTTTTGTTTATGTTTATTATTTTATCCTTTTTGTTTAAATTAAATGTTTGTTATTCAAACTATATATAATAAAAACTAAAAATAGCTTAACCGTTGCCAAACCGAACCCCATTAAATTCTCAAAACAATTTATCGTGTAAACTTTTCAGTGTGTGTGTGTATGTATATATATATAGAAATTGTTTACGCGTTTAAATCAACTTTTATAAATTAATATAAATAAAATAGTTTTACTCAAACCGATCTCTGATAAGCTTTTAAAGAACAAGATTTTTGTTTAAAGCTTAAATATATTTGTAATATTAAATAGCCGATTTATAAACATTTAAATTGTTACATTTTTTTTTTTACTTTTTTTACTCAACTTTATATCATTAATATAAAAGATATTTAACACCTTATCGATCCCCAAATCCGTTAAACCCATCATGTCCTTTTCTTGTTCGTTTACGTCGTGGAATATTTATTTTAATATTAGAACCTTGAAACTAGGGCGTATCCTCGAGACTACTCGTGGAACTAACTAACGTGTTCGCCTTAATCGCCTTCCTGTTACCGCTGCTACATCACCTTCTACATTATTCTTTAAGGTGAGTTTACATACCCCCTTTTTCATCTTTTATATTTTTTGGGGTAGCATGTATACTTTATTCAATTTTATTCATTTGTTTTATTTCTACATCGATTTCAAACACAATTCATTATATGTTTATGTGTGATGATTGCAATATCTATGACCATGCTCTATGTGCTTAAGTGTTTATTTTATGTTTGGTGGTTGGTATCTCATCCTCATCTATTCTCATCTAGTATGATCATACATGTACCCAAGTACATTGATTTTGTATCAATAGGAACGGGTCCACATCTATTTAGTTGTTTACATTTTCATAGGAATTGTGATGCTCAACTTTAACATATGAATTGTGATTTTTATTTATATGTATATCAACAAAAACTTATGTATTCTCACCAACATTTGTGTTGACAAACTCTATTTATATACATGCTACAGGTACAAGTAATTTATATTATTCAAGATCGAAGAAGTTAGTTTTCCTTAGGATATTATTCAAAATACAAAAGTATGATGTACTTGTTCTGTTTATTGAATTTGTGTACTTGTTTTAATGTTAATGAAATTAAATAATTATTGTCGCTTTCATTAGTGTTTTTTGAGCTCTTGTCCAATCAATACGTTACGCCCCGGCATGTTCCGCCACCTTTGCTCGGGGTGTGACAGATTGGTATCAAAGCCGAAGGCTATAAGATAGGTGGTTAGATATAACGGCCTAGTAGCATGCTTAGGGTCCCTATACGTGATATGCCTTTACGTATTTGCTCCCTGAATTATTTTATTGATTGCAGTAGCTTAATACTATTTAATGATTTTATATTATACTTGTACACAAAAGCACACACTTAATTCGAGGCTATGCTTCACTCTCATAATTGTTTTCAAACTTTAGAAGAAAAAAATAAAAAAATGGGAAATTCCTTAAGAAATCCCGCCTTTTCACTCCCCTCTCCTTGAGGAAGACTCGTGTGGCGGATATGTAGTAACTGTAAGAGTTATACACTTGTTTACCGAACACTTGACACCAAGGCTTGCAAGCCTAAGGAAATGCAATGCGCATAAATCTCAACCAACCGCGAGACCCGGTTGCCTTCCTGGAGTGTTTAGTAAGGGTGTGGAACTTATTTAGCCAAAGCATATCATACTAAACGAAACCGAATCTACTACCCTCACTGTATCAAACGTGGTCATGTGACGATCACACTCTTAAATCAACGATGAGATTTTGTTTAATTTTTTTTTTTTTGAATATTTTCCCAAATTATCAAGTTCATCAATACCCTATGTTAAGGGTATTAAAATTTTATTTTGTATTCTCAGTTAAGGTTATTAAAAAAATTTTATCTTGTACTCTCATGAATTTTCACAAAACTCGAAATTTCACATATTATACAATTTTTTTTCAAAACATAATAAACTTTTCACGTGTCGTCATTGTAACATGTCTTCTTCCCGCCTTATCAACCGTAACCGTCGCACCGGCAACTCTGGCCGCAGCATGTCGTCCCGCATTGCTAAAGGCATCGTAGAAGCCCTCCCAACGATCATCTCTCAATTGCAAACTATGGATGCTTCTTAATCACCCATAACTCTAAACCCAATTGCATACCCCCTCAAACAATTCAAGAGTGCCAACCCGCCCGAATACTTCGGCATCGACGGTGCTACCATTCTCCTCCAATGGTTCGAAGAAATGGAAAGTATATTCCTCCATTGTGAATGTCCTGAGGACAAGAAAACCACTTACGCCTCGAGCATGCTCAAGATGAATGTCCTCAATTGGTGGAACGGTGAGAAGCGCACGCTTGGCGATGAGGTTGCCATGGCCTTGCCATGGGATGACCTCAAGAAACTCATGCTCAAGAAGTTTTGCCCGAAACATGAGCTTCGGAAGTTGGAAGAGGATTTTTGGAATTTGAAACAAGAAAGTGGAAATGACACCATCTACATCGATCGTTTCCATGAACTGAGCCTTCTCATCCAACACATGGTCACTCCCCTTGAACGTGCAATCGACAAGTACATCTCTGGTTTGCCTATGCAAATCCAAGATTCCGTCCTAAGTCGTGACCCTTAAACCTCCATGATGCCATCACCTTAGCAGGTACCCTCACCGAAAACCACGTTAAGGCCGAGACCATGACGCGGAAAAATTCTAAGAAGCCCAATGATAAGCCTGCATCCGAGCCCACCAAAGAGCCCAAGCCCGAATCTCCCAAACCCGAGTCTTCTAAGCCCAAAACCTTCAAGCACAACAACAACAACTCTCCCCACTACCACAACAATAAAAGAAAGTCCAATTCCCAAGACTATGTCTTGGCCCAATCGCAAACCCAACCCACCAAGAAGCCCTACTGTAAGGCCTACCGATGCCCTACATTTGGTGTTGGACTCATAAACACAGTTCTAAATATCAGAGTTAATTAAAACTTTCGCGGAATAATATAAAACATCAACCATTCATTACAATTATCCATAATTTGTCTGTTAAAACATAACATAAATTATAACATTCAAAACATCATGAAAATCTCTCCAGATGCCAGCCTCTTTGACCTGCCATGTGTCCATCTCAAACCAGCTGTCTCAATCTGTTAACCTGCATGCATACTAAAAGACAGCTATGTTGAGTGAGTTCTAGTTACTCACACATTATACCATACATACACTTACCTTCAATTATGCATCCGAAGACACATAATAATTACTTTACTATCTTACTTTCATTACATAAGTTCATAAATACGTTCATACTTTATTACTTTCATACTATATAATTTACTGTCCTTTTCTATCTTGGATATTATTAGGGTCCGATCCATTCCTTTTCTATCTCAGATATTATTAGGGTATAATCCCTTTTTCCTTTGTCTATCTCAGATATTATTAGGGTCTGATCCCTTTCTTGTCTATCTCATATATTATTAGGGTTTGATCCCTTTTTACTTCTCTATCTCAGATATTATTAGGGTCTGATCCCTTTCTTGTCTATCTCATATATTATTAGGGTTTGATCCCTTTTTACTTCTCTATCTCAGATATTATTAGGGGTCTGATCCCTTTCTTCTCTATCTCAGATATTATTAGGGTCTGATCCCTCTTTCTTCATCTTCGTGCATACTGTCTTTACATACCCATAACATACATATACTTTCCTTGATCATTCATACACATCCATACATTATACATATATCTATCATTCACATTCAACTATCATATCATACCTCCCTTGTCAACACGTGCAATATCCGAAGATCGTTCACGTATCGACAAGCTTTCGTTTGCATATAAGATATACATGCATAACATATAAATCATACATGGCATACACTTACCATTTAAGGTAAGTGTATTAACTATCACGTCGAGTATGCACACAGCCCCGAAAACATAACAAGGAAATGGGGCTAGAAACTCACCTGAATGCGGTTACGTTCACCGTTAATAGTTATTCCTTCTTGAGCTGTGCACGGCTAACTATATAATATTTACACGTATCAATTAACTATTACTACTCATATCGTATTTCTATCTTTATGTAACCCACAGCGAACGGGGCTCCGGGGATAGCGCCCTTGGCAGCGGGGTTCTAGGGTCGGCAGCCCCTAGCGGGGTCCAAGGGGCAGAGCCCCTGGCTGGGGTTAACTGTCTTAACACATTTTCCATTAGGATTTTAAATTATTTTCTAATTCGTTAATCCATTCTCTATAACGAATTAAGTCTAATTCGTTAGCTAATTCGTTATCTTTTGTGATCTGGTTCGTTATCCTAATTCGTCCTCTTATCATCGTCTGATTCGTCCTCTGATTCGTTACTTTTTTATAACGAACTGGCGGGTAACGAATTACTTGATTCGTTACCTTAACATAACGAATTTGGTGAGCTAATTCGTTATCTTGTCTTAACGAATGGTTGAACTGATTCGTTATCTGGACTTAACGAATGGATGACTAATTAGTTATCTCATAACGAAATGCATCCATCTTACCCGGAATTTAACTCAGGATCAAAGTCAAAATTTCCAAGAACAGCAATTAGTCAACAGAATCAGATCTTTGCGATTGGACCCTCAAATCCTAACGAAACAACACGATTTTGGTACCATTGAACTCGCAATTCAAACACCTATAAACCCTAACCATCAAATCAGCCAAACATTCATGTTTAAGGGGTGTGATTTGGGCATATATAGGTACGGCGAATCTTAATCAATTTCAGTGAGGTTTGTTGTTTTGGATTCATTTTTACCATATACACCTAGATCTATGATCTCTAGACGAAATTCGAACCTAAACGAACAAGTTCAAGTCATAAACGTATCTTAAACGAGTCGGTATATGAACATGAGCTGGTCTTTGATGTTGTTTTGGTCCGTCACGATGTTCCAACCCAACAAGCTCGGTTTTCGCCTTCAGATCTTGGTCCGGGTTTGTGTGTGTGTTTTCCAAGGTGTAGGCTAAGGTGTAGAGATGGATAGAAATGGATAGGTTTAGGGTTTAAGGGTATTTATACACCCTTAAGCCCATGGACCTAAGGCCCATTCCATCTTTTATTCTGTCTTTTAAAGTCCAAGCCCACCTTCTATTAGTTTATTTATTTAAACCGACAACAACACACTATAAAATAAACGAAATTTATTTTATTATTATAACCAAAAGTAGGATGTTACACCTACACAGGAACCCCCCCCCCCCCCCCACATTATGTGATACGTGTAACTTTCACCATTCGCCTAACCTCAAGTGTCGACAATGCACCCATTGCAATCGATTTGGTCATCTCTTTACCACATGTCGTGAACGCAACCAACTCATGATGCAACCATTTACCTCACCTCTGACCGAACCTCAAACTTTACCCTATGCTCAACCGTTTACTCAATCACCCTCAACTATGAGAGCTTGCTACAATTGTGGAGACCCTAACCATTATCGCAATGCATGCCCAAGACTCGCACACATGAACCAAGTTGAATCCTACCCAACCAAAACCGCGCAATATCAAGCTTACCAAGCCCAAGTAAATCAACCTCAACCAATCCAATCTCAACCCATCCAAGCAATTCAAGCCCAACCCATTCAACCAATTCAAGTCAACCAAACCCCAATCAACCAACCAACCACAAGTAACCAAGCTACTCAAGGACAAGTGTGTTACATCAACGGTTCCAAAGTCTAAGCCTACCCTTTATGAAGACATGCTACGCAAAAGACGTTTCTTTTCATTAGTTCTTTTCATTTAAATCTAATGTATTGACTTCATTAAATCTCTAGTTTTGTTATAAATGGGAATTTTGGTTATTTATAATGGTGTTCAATCTCTCAATTATTTCCATCTTGTCGTTTATTGCACTATGTATTGTTACACAATTTATTATCATGATTTAAGTGGTCTATGACCGGTTATTTACCGGGACTATGTGCATGGTGATGTGCATAGTTAACTAATAGTACCGTATTTGTATCATAAACTACCTATGACCGATTTCCTATAAACGTTTTGGAAATTGTGACTATGAACATGTGTTGTATATAGTTATCTAATAGGAGTCACATGTACAAATTTTATTTCGATATTTTAATAAATGACTACCCAAGCTCTCCAAACTCATCACATTCTCACAGTACTATTACTTCATCTCATTGAATTTATAATCTTGGTTTCAAACCATATCTATTATTATATTCATAAGTCATGTGATTTGTTTGTTGTGTAAACCTATTTATTATTGCGTGAATTTTGTTGTCATTTCAAGTATTTTCTCTACATCGTATGTGTAAGTTATTTATATAATTTCAAAATTTCCTCTATCTGTCTATTTCACTTTATTGTTATTACTTTCAATGGTTAACTTCAACACCTTCGTTATATTTTTTTTCCAAATACACTTATGAGCTATTTATGAACATCAAATTTTACGCATTTACTTAATTTCATTACTCTTGATCAAAAAAATTCACTTTAATTATAATAAAAAAATAAAATATATATATATATATATATATATATATATATATATTTACATTGTTTCGAACCCGCTCAACGGGACGAACTATGTGCATCATGCGACAACCTAAATAATTATGAGTGCACGCATAGTTATACAACTCCTCTCATGGAACTCATAGTGAATACAGTTAGTTGTGTGTCATAACTCAGAACCTAGAGTGACTTTGGGTAACGATACAAATATGAATGTCATAAGTGCATGGCGAATACGCCGTTGGTACATCGTATATATAAGTGTCCTTCTCATATTTTCCTTTTGTAGCCGTTCTTTGGGTCACTTGAAGATCTGTGGTATTTTTATAAAAAAAATCTCTTGACACTTACTTTCTTTCTTTATGTTATGGTTTTTCTATAATTTCGGGATGTAATTTTCAAAGAGTTGTGAATACTGTAACATTCGTTTATTTTCAAACCCGGAACCCGACCCGTATAGATATTTTTTCTTTGAATCTATTAAAATTTTAAAAGATATTTGTTTTATTATAAATATAGGTTACATTTATTAAGTTTATCTAGATTTAAACCAATTCCAAAACTTGAGGGGTTGATTCTGTCAATTACCCTAAACCCCCTCTTCTCTTCCTCCTTATCACGCACCTGCAGCACCCCCACCCCCTTCATGATTTTGACCAGGTCAACACTCCCCAAATCAGTCGGATAATCAGGGATTTGACATAATTTCTTAATCCTTACTCGACGCGTGATCATTTGTTTTTGGAAACATGTCGTCAATTGCCTGCAAATTGGACTAATTTGAATTGACTTACGCTAACAAACCCGTGGACCTTTTTGGTTCTTGTATCACTATATATACGAGTCCTTATTGCAATTCAGTTGACACGCACAATCCTCATAGCATCGCAAAGCTAAACCTCACATCAATTTTAACCCAGAAGTACAATTGAATCAAGATTTGGATCGTGTTCATAGCCGAAAACCTACACGGTCATTCTGATTCAATCCAAACTCAATCTGGGTAATTGTTATATGAATCTTGTTTGTTTTTATGCCTCAATCAAAAGCCCTCTGGCAATTTTGTTTGACAGAGGGATTTCAGTTATCAATTGGGTATTGCAAGTTCTAGGGTTTATGCGAATTTGAGGATTTATTTAGGTTAGTGTTTATATCTAATTTATATCAACTAGATAACAAGTTAGACACCAGCCCAAGTGGCTGGTGCATATTCTTTAAGTCATGGTGTACCCAGTCACCCGGGTTCAAGTCCCAGGGTAACCAGATTTGTTTATGTTTATTATTTTATCCTTATTGTTTTAATTAAATGTTTGTTATTCAAACTATATATAATAAAACTAAAAATAGTTTAACCGTTGCCAAACCGAACCCCATTAAATTCTCAAACCAATTTATCGTGTAAACTTTTCCGTGTGTGTGTGTATGTATATATATATATAGAAATTGTTTACGCGTTTAAATCAACTTTTATAAATTAATATAAATAAAATAGTTTTACTCAAACCGATCTCTAATAAGCTTTTAAAGAACAAGATTTTTGTTTAAAGCTTAAATATATTTGTAATATTAAATAGCCGATTTATAAACATTTAAATTGTTACATTTTTTTTTACCTTTTTTTACTCAACTTTATATCATTACTATAAAAGATATTTAACACCTTATCGATCCCCAAATCCGTTAAACCCATCATGTCCTTTTCTTGTTCGTTTACGTCGTGGAATATTTATTTTAATATTAGAACCTTGAAACTAGGGCGTATCCTCGAGACTACTCGTGGAACTAACTAACGTGTTCGCCTTAATCGCCTTCCTGTTACCGCTGCTACATCACCTTCTACATTATTCTTTAAGGTGAGTTTACATACCCCCTTTTTCATCTTTTATATTTTTGGGGGTAGCATGTATACTTTATTCAATTTTATTCATTTATTTTATTTCTACATCGATTTCAAACACAATTCATTATATGTTTATGTGTGATGATTGCAATATCTATGACCATGCTCTATGTGCTTAAGTGTTTATTTTATGTTTGGTGGTTGGTATCTCATCCTCATCTATTCTCATCTAGTATGATCATACATGTACCCAAGTACATTGATTTTGTATCAATAGGAACGGGTCCACATCTATTTAGTTGTTTACATTTTCATAGGAATTGTGATGCTCAACTTTAACATATGAATTGTGATTTTTATTTATATATATATCAACAAAAACTTATGTATTCTCACCAACATTTGTGTTGACAAACTCTATTTATATACATGCTATAGGTACAAGTAATTTATATTATTCAAGATCGAAGAAGTTAGTTTTCCTTAGGATATTATTCAAAATACAAAAGTATGATGTACTTGTTCTGTTTATTGAATTTGTGTACTTGTTTTAATGTTAATGAAATTAAATAATTATTGTCGCTTTCATTAGTGTTTTTTGAGCTACTGTCCAATCATTACGTTATGCCCCGGCATGTTCCGCCACCTTTGGTCGGGGTGTGACATTGTGAATATTTAAAATAAAGCTAAAAAAGAGCAAACCCGCATATTTCTGCCACATAAGTCTTTAAACATGATCACAAAAGTACAAATACACTACAGACTTGATCATCGACGCTGTTAGCCATGTGGGGTCCCCTTGCTCGCGTCTCATTATCATTAAGAAACATACCACAAGGGACACGCCACATTTAAGCCCTACAGATGAAATTTTGCATACTCACCTATGGCAATGGTTCGGTGTATTGCTTGATAACGAGGGTATGACATGTTGTGGGGAACACTAGCTATTAATTAATTTTACCTTAATCATATCTAATGGCTTCTTGGTAGAGTTTGATGCTTAAGCTTAGGTGGATAAGCAATACTCTTGATCGTCTTAACTATTCATGGAAAAAATAGAGCAACAAAAGTTTTAAATCTGCTAATTTTGAGGTTTAAGTAAAGTTGGGGTTATCTGGTCCGGTAAAAGCTGAAAATAAGCGGGTCTTAATTGTGTAAACCACTGAGTAATATTATTGTCAGATCTTATTTGTCCCGGTAAAGATTAAGGCATGGGTTTAAGTGGACAACAATATCGGTGATCGCGGTTTTTGCGTTTTTCTGAGCTTTAAAAATTAACCTATTTGTTTGTAAGACTGTATTTTCCGATTATGATCCAACTGTATCAAACTTTTTCATGGACGAAAAAAGAATAAGTGTGGGGATATTTGATATAATGCTAAATATTTATGTTTCTCGTGTATAATTTATTTAATAGTTTATGTTCGTTTTTAGTCAAGATTTGTATACTACTAATACTTTTATGGTTTGTAGGCAATGGAAGTTGATCGTGGTCAAAAAAGGCGAAAAACGAGTTAAAAAGAGCCAAAACGGAGATCCGGAACGCGTCAGGAAGGAACCAAACAAAGAACCGGTTAGACCAGGCCGGTCTGACCGGCCCCCTTATTGAGACACGCCGTGCTGCGCGACTCCAGATCCCATTCCCGTCACGCGGCACCTAGAGATGCCTGATGGAATTTTTAATTCGTTTTTGTTACATGTTGGGCCTTGTTTTGGGTATTTAAACATCTTTAACTTAAACCTGAACATACCCTGCTGCCACCAGACGAATTTGGAGTTCTTGAGAGCATATTTTCGAGTCATTTGGTGATTTTGAAGGCACGAGAACAGTCGGTGAAGAGTCACGTTCGCGATTGAAGAATACGGGTTTTATCATCTTTGATTTCCCGTTCTTTATATTTTCACCATGTTTTCAGTTTTATTTGTTTTGTTTGATTTAGACTATATGATGCTAGGCTAAAACTCCATAAACTACCTAGGTTATGATGAACCTTAGTTCGGTTTGATTTTGTTTGGGTTTTCGTTCGTTATGGATTTTATGTTCTAAGTAAATTGTTGACCTTGAGTTAATTGATGCGTTTTATTGCTTGGTTTTGTTTACTTAGATTTATTGTTTCACATTGCCCTTGTTGATTGTTTCATAGGATGGGGTTTTGTTAGGTCATTTACTGTGTGTTCTTGACTAGTTTGTGATTGATATCGATTAAAAATCATAGAAACAATAAAATCAATTAAACAGATAAAAGTGAGCTGCTAGCCTAGAAAGTTGTAAGGTGATAGGCTATTGATAGATTTTTGTTGGTTAGTACTGCTAGATTTAGCTCTTCGTAAGGAGTCCGTCTAGGTTTGATTGTCAGCTTAGTCTATTAAGTTAATTGAGTCTGCTTTGCTATCTTTGATTTTCGCGTTGTAAGGTAGGATTTCGTCCTAAAGATACTTAAACATAAGTTATTATATAACCTTAAGGAAGTTTAATTCATAAAACTGGTGAGTCTTAAAACTTGTTAGAAATCCATAGGCGTCTTCTTGAAGTTTAAGGGTCATATTTGGGTTTTCTGTCAATGGTCTATTTCATGATCCCAGTTCCATAGCTTGAGTTTTCCATTTAATTAATAACCGTAACTTTGGGGATTCTAGCCTAGGTAGTTGTTTTTATCATCTGGATCAATCTAAGTTTTTAATAGTTTATTATTATAATTAAATTAGGGTTAAGGTTTATTATTAAATTAATTAGTTTTAAGATAATGATTATGTTTTATTATTATTTTATTAATTAGGGTTTGTTTTAATTATTTAATTATTAGTTTAATAATTAGTTTAATTAAGTAATCATTAGTTAATCATTAGTAAGTTTTAATTAATAGTTAATTATTATTTAGGGTTTTAATTAATTAGTTTAAAAATTCCCCCTCAAATATTATTAATAATAGTCGTGTCTTGTAGTTGAGTCTTGTTTGCTAGTTTCATAATTTAAAGAGTCTCATGGGTTCGATATACGGACTTACTTAGCTGTACTAGAGTCGACCGGTTCACTTGCCGGTTAGTAGTTTAGTTTAAGAGTCTAGAGTATTACTTAAAGTCTAGATTAACATAAATTTAGTTAATAATTATTTGACTACTTTTAGCACATCAGTAGTTGTTGTTTACTTGCATTTTGGGAAGAGATATCTTGGAATGTGTAATAAACGTTTATCAGGTTAAAATGTTAGAAAAATGTATGCTATGAGAATTGGGTGATGCTATAGTGTTGCACAAATTGTGAAATTAGCTATGAGTAGTTTGTACTTTATGAACGGATTTCATGTGACATTTGGGTTAAAATTATGCAAAACATGAAAATTGGTATAATGTAAATTTATATTTTGGTTGTTAGCAACTAATTTGTTTTTAAAGATTAGACTATTAATTTGATATTTGTAAGTTTAATTTGGAATTTAAAACTAAGATTAGGTTAGTTTGATATTCATAAGTTTAATTTTGGATAATACTTTTTAACTTTTTTTGTCTAATCCTTTAATATTTATAGTTATATTGAGTTGAAATTACTTAACTTCTTATGTGATGTCATTGTTGGGTATTCCATGTTTGGTTAATGTTGGCTGTGTTAGCTTTTGTATAGCATGTGAACTGGTAGTCGAAAGGCTAACGATCTTACTAACCACAACCCTATGAAATGAGTGAGGCGAGCCAGGGAAGCACCTTGAACTCATAGAGTGAAGGCGAGGAAGCTGAAAGTGGTTTATTTTGTTTGAGTGTTCTTCTGTCTTCTGGCTTCTAGCTTGATTTTAGGCCTTAGATTTAGTTCGAGCAGTGATTCATTTTGATACATTACACATAATGTTGATGTAGAACAATATTCATCAATTTAGTATAGGATGCAAATTGTGGCATATAATAGTAAATATGATCAATTATTAGCATAGGAAGATCCTTTGTATTTTATTTTTTATTTTTTGATGATTTAAAATATGATCAATTATTAGCATCGGAAGATCCTTTGTATTTTATTTTTAATTTTTTTGATGATTTTGAAAGTAATGTGAATATTCCTTCGGTTTTTTAATCTATGGCATATAACAATGAAATTTTTATTTTTGAATGAATTAAAGTGTTATATCTCACTTAAACTAATGTGAATTAGCAACCTTAAAGTGATTGTTTTTATATGAACAATAATGACTTATTGTGAATTAGCTTGTTTTTGTTCTTCGTACATATTTGTGTCATCTCAAACACTTTATCTATAGTAGCCTAATTGTTAAATTTGATGAAATTTTATTTCGGTGCTGCAGTTTGGATGGCTCGGTTCGTATTATGAGATTATTCGGATACACATTTGCTAGATATGTTTTATGCGATTTGTGGATTGGTTGCATACTTATTTACAAGTACTACGTTGTAAATTGTCGCAGCCGCATCGCGCGGGTTTTTACTAGTGTGTGTGTGTGTGTGTGTATAGATAGATAGATAGATAGATAAAATATCCAATACAATAATCCCTAATCGTACATTACGTACGCGACTCGTGTCCCCGTCGATTTCAAATAACACACGGTGGCAATACTGTAATTTTCATCAAATCTGATTCGCTGCTCCCATCGATTCCGTCCACCTTCACCATGACTGTTCAGCAATCAGTCACCATCCAACGATTCTGTCCACCGTCCACCATCCAACGATTCAGTCCACCGTACACCATCTTCCTCCATCACGACTTGTTCACAAGTCAGTTGATAAAATTGATCAATTGAAATTGAAATTGTTGAAGTAATTGATCAATTAAACTTTGAAATTGGTCCAATTAATCATCAATTTGAAGTTTCAATTGATCAATTTTGAGTTTTGAGTGATGGGTTTTAACTGAATGTCTAAAGTTTCAAGCGCCATTTGCAGAAACCCAGTTGCAGATGTTCCATATTTTGTTCATATGATCGAATCGATGATCATGTTGACGATCGATTGATAATTGTTTTATGATTACGAGATTATATGAAGTGATTTCAGTGTTCAATTTCATGTTACAGGTGTTTAATTTTTTTTTTTGTTAGTTTAGAAGTCCTGTTTAGAATTTCTGAACTTCTAAACCTTTTTGAACACCCAGAACTTCTTTGAATGTATTAGAACGTTTAAAGATGTTCATTTTTTAACACCCAGAACTTCTTTGAACGTATTAGAACGTTTAAAAATGTTCATTTTTTTGTCAAAACGTTTAAGATGTTCTTTTTGGTCAGAACGTTTAAAGGTCTTCACTTTTGTTTCATAACGTTTAACATAATATTTTGAACCCTAATCAGAGCTCGATTGAGTGCATTATTTCTGCAATTCCATAATCGATTGATGTTTTTGTTAGAACTTCTAAACCTTTTTGTTAGAACTTCTAAAGTTTTGGTACATAACTTCTAAACTTGAAAGTTTAAAGATGTTCGTTTTTTGTCAGAACGTTTAAATGTACAGTGTCTTCAGTTTTGTTTAGCATCCAAAATAAGTTGAAACTGTAAATTGAAGGCTCAAATTTGAAGAACAAACAGAAATCATTTGTTTAATTGTAAAAAACATTTACCGATTGTGTTTGAAGTTTATTCGCATGTAACAAACATTTTTAGGTTTTGATAACTCAATTTAGTTTGATGTCAATCTGTAAATTAGTTTGATATGGATCGACGTTTGAATTATATTGATATGGATCGACGTCCGATGAATCAATTGATGAATTAGATCGCAGAATTAGATTTAGGTTATTTACGATTATGCCACCGCGTAAAAAAATAAATCAACGTGTATAAAGTTCGCGTACCTAATGTACGATAAGTGATTTTTGTACAATAACCCACCTCTACATACACACACAGATATATATATATATATATATATATATATAGGATCAAGATAATGTGAGAACTATTTTCAAATTGATAACTTTCAGAACAATTTTAGACCACAAAAAACCCAAAAATTAAAAAAAATCAAAAACATAAAAAACATAAAAAAAAGCAAAAATGAAAAAAGTAAAAAAAAAATTAAAATTCTTATTTATTATCCTGGTTTCATAAAAAAAGAAAAAGAAAAATGTCTAGGCTTTTATAAATTAATTATACACATATGTATAATATGTATATACATGTGTTTTTATACACATATGTACAATTTAAGGTAAATGATAATGTACATATGTGTACATTACGTAAGTAGAGATTAAATGAAATTATACATATGTGTATAATACGAAGTTTGTTTTTTTTTAAGAAACCAAAATGAAATATAAGAATTTTGGTTTTTTTACTTTTTTAAAATTTTGTTTTTTTATATATAATTTTTTAAAATATTTTTTTATAAATTTTTTTTGTGGCTCAAAATGGTTCTCAAAGTTCTTAATTTCCAAAAGGTTTTCTTAGGATTCCTTACCCTATACATACATATATATATATATATATATGTTGTGTGTGTGTGATCATGTGAGAATCATTTTAAAATTAAGAACTTTGAGAATCATTTTGAACTATAAAAAAACTCTTTTTAAAAAAATAAAAAAAAATATAGAACAAAAAAAAACGTGAAAAATAAAAAAAGAAAAAAAACTAAAAAATTTTATTCCCCATTTCATAAAAAAATGAAATAAAAAATATCAATTAAAAAAATTATACATATATATAATACTTGTTTTTTTAATTTTGTATATGTTATTCTTTATACATATATGTACAATTAAGATTAATGATAATGTGCATGTGTATAGTATGTAAATCAAGATTTAAATAAAAATATTCATATGTGTATAATTAGGGATATTTTATGAAACCGGGTAAAAAATAAAAAAAATTGGTTTTTTTACCTTTTTAAAATTTTCTTTTTCTTTCGTTAAATAATTTTTTTTAATATTTTTAATGGGTTTTATTATGGCCCAAAATGTTTCTTAAAGTTCCCAATTTCAAAAAGTTATCTTAGAATCCTCACCATATATGTATATGCACACACACACAATTATATATAATGTTTTTAAATGAGGTTTGTGAAAGTTCAGTGTTGTAGAAGAAAGTAAGAGTTTTTTAGATAAGTTTCGAATCTGATGTGGCGTTGGATTGACGATATGTGATGGTCCAGCATTGCGAATGCTCTTAGATGCATGCATTTTCTTACGATTCAAAGCAACTGGATCTGCTAAATTTTATACCACGGCAGCATAAAGTAATAGTAATTTGGCCTTCTTAATTCTTATGATCGATTTCACTTTTTATTTCATTCTAAAGTATGAAAGGCCGTGAATACTATAAAACAAAGACACAAAGTAATAAACACATGGGACACTGACCCTAGCTAGTTTCTTAGTGCAACTTGTGCTACAAACTGTATATGGGGAAAAAAGTAAGAACTGAACGATCCGCATTTCCTTACCTTATAGTGCAATAATACATCGTAGACACACATCTCATTTATCGTTGTCATGACGCTTCCATGATGACAATAAAGAAGCTTTTGAGTTTTGTAACACGTCACATTTATTTTTGGGTCCATATATAGCTAAATTCAACTTGTGAATCCTTCTGTTTATCTTGTATCTTTATGATTCTAGGTCCACTAGGGTTTCAAAGGACACTGAAAATAAAAAAGTTCATGTGCGTATATGATGCTCTTATAGTTGTGCTCAATGATCATTCGATCAATAGCGACCCGACTAATAATCTTTGCCAAACATATCGGGACACCATTATTGCATCTTTCATAGCATTTTCTCTCTAGGTGCTGCTTTCGTTCATAATATTTTAATAAGTGGCAGTAAACATCTTTACAGTCTGGCAACTATAACAAAGTTTCTACGGATAGAACTTTAAGGACAAACAATGACAAAGATGTAATATTGGCGTTTGGTACATTTGTAAATATGTCCTTTTGTTGCAACTTAAGTTGCATCATTAAAGACACGTACTTGTAGCATAATTGTCTATAGAAAAGTAGCATTCAGGGCAAAATTATTATTATGGTCTCATAGTATATTTATTTGGTTTTGTAGCTCCACATAACAAATCATAACCTTTTTTCAATTAAAGAAAATCAGTGCTCTCTCATAAAAGTACTTCAAAATATTATTATTTTCCTTCATGCATTTAACTTTTTACTTTTAACGCATCATTATATTGACATGTATCATGTAATTATATACAAAGCGAAAACATGAATTAAGCATGATTCGGGTTATGATTCTTTTGTCATTGGCTCGTTTGTTATATTGCCACCATTTTGGACTCGTAATCTGTTGGGATATTTTTGTCTATGAGAGAGCCCAACAAATAGTTCTCTTCATGAATGTTATCATTTCATTTAATTCCCTTGCTCATTAGACAAAATCCCCTGACTCACTGGGCATAATCTCCTGGCTCACTAGAACAATTTCTTGCCTCACTAGGCTATGGCTCACTAGGAAAAACATCCTATGCTCACTAGAATACAACTTCTGCCCTGTGGCCTGTTTATCCTTCACTCTTAATTATACTTTGCTCTACTTCAACATCCTCAGGTTAGTTGGGTCCACCCTCCATGTTCAAAGTGATAGCTTTGTTTGGTGGGTTGCATTTAATTTGAGAGAACCAAAAAGAATAAAGTTAGGGTTCTTTGTGCAGCTCGTCACTTTTCAACTGCCTCCATACACAAAGAACACAAACAACAATCTTTGAAATATTCCTCTACAGCCACCAACAACAAAAATGAAGAGAAGATTTCATGCTCTAAGTTTTTGGGTGTCCCTGTGAAGATTATAGGCGTTCTTGAGATCGATATATTCTCACGCTGATGATACTTCTTATTCATTATCTTTTGTATTTGATTTCATATACTTGATGTTGTTTGTTTAAAGTATGTTATTGATTATTGTATGCCTCTAGTATACCTCGAGAAAATTTTGTATTGATATATTATTAGTATTGAAGCCGTTGTAGTAGTCATGTGGTTTTACTCTCCCTTTTTGAGAGATTTTCACGCTAAAGTTGTTGTGTCCCTTTAGCATTTTAAATACCATATTTCTTTGCATCCTCATTAATTCATTCGGGTCGGGAAAAAGTTTAGCCAAATAAATATTAATACCGCACTTTTGTTTCCTGATTGTAGCTAGGTCAAACAATTTTACCTAACATAATCATACTTGATTGACCAAACTGATCAAGGTAAAGTAAGTATAAGATCAAATCAAGTTGTTCCAAAAATATATATATATATATATATATATATATATATATATATATATATAAAGGCAGTATAAGATCAAGCATCCACAATAGTTGGTCTTATGTGTAGTTTGCTCATCAAACCAGTCGTGGCAGACGAACCCACCGCTGTGAGGAACTCTGGAGTTTGCTTATGCGGACGAGCATGTGGCTCTCTCTCTCTCTCACACACACACATGTTAAAAGTTATTAATTTGATATGAAGTTGATATGACAATTTTTAGAAGTTTGTTGCTCCAATTGTTCATCCGATTATATGAAGATAAATGATGGGAAATTTCTCACTTATCATCTAGAGTTGCAAACATGTAGGTCCCTAGAATGGATCAAACAACTAAGTTCATGGATCAATCTTACTAATAGCTAGCAAAAATCACTAGTAGAGAACCGAGATCTCGGATCTTGATTGGTTGGTTATTTACCCGAAATAGAAAGTAAGAAGAGGGTAGAGAGGAGTTGGTAAGTGGATAAGATTATAAATTTTTCAAAAGGTTCAAGGAGTGCATGGGCATGCTCTCCTATTTATAGTGAGAGCATCCCATGCCTTGTATCATTCTACCCGGTCCAATGGGCTCTATAACACATGCCCTCAGCCCAAACACACATAGACGAGACAGAAAGCTAACATGATACATCGTTATGTAAAATTAACAAATACAAAAGACTAATTAACAAAACGGGACCCAACAAAACATATTATGTTAGATAACTTGGTAGCCTCTCACCCTCGGATAGCATGCCTTTAATGATGAGAAGTAACTAATTGTAAATCAAATCGTGTATGTTACAAGATGTTTTTCAATACAACAATCTAGTTGTAGCTTCTATATAATAATTTGAATAATTTTGGCAACCATGCCACAAAGGTTCATCTCCAGTTTTTAACATGTCAATATATTTCCCCGGGTTAGATTATGTTCTTCTCTTACCGTTGTCTCTGTATATACAATTAGGGATGAGCGAAATCGGTACTGATTTGGTACCGTTGGTACCGATTCGGTACCAAAGTTTTAATTTTCGGTAGCGGTACGGGACCAGTACCGATACGGTACGGGACGAGACCGGTATTTCCCGAATATTTACCTTCAATCCTGGTACCGTCTCGGTCCTGTACCGGTACCCGTATCGAATCGAAAATTTCGATACCGGTACCAAGAATTCGCGAATTTCGGGACCGGGATTTTCGAGACCGGGACCGGTCGGTACCTGTACGGCCCGATCTCATCCCTGTATTCGATGTTATCTATCTATATATCACCATATGTATACAACCATCAACATCATCACATGTCCTATTTGGTACTCGATATAGACAATCTCTGTCTCCCACTTTTTTTCACCATGATTCCACCACATAAATTTATAAGTTATGAATTCAAGAAAAATGTTAAAATACCATTGGAGAAAAAAAAAAAAGAAGTGTGAGAAGGATTTGTGGTCCAAAAAAAACCCCTAAAAATTTAATAAAAATAATTAAAAAAAATTATAACTTAAAATATAAAAAAAAAATTAAAAAACAAAACTAAAATATTTCCCCCCATTTTTCTCGTTTAAAGGAAAATGGAGGTAGAGACACAAAGACGAAAATACACAAAAAAAACACAATGATAAATAAAAAAATAATTAAGTGCAAAAATCAACCATGTGGTGGGAGGCGTTTTTACAAGAATTGACCGTGTTGGCAAAAACGCATATATCACCCATGTAGTGAGCAATTTTATGTAATCAGCTCTGCCATAAACCTCCCGTTAATGTTTCCAATAAAATGAAGGGCGTATCTGTCTTTTCATGCTTTAAAATAAATATAATAATAATATAGAGTTTTGATTTTGACCTAAAATCTCAACCTCACCTTCTTCATCGGTTTGTGATCTCTCCACTCCACCACCAACACACCATTCCACCACACTGTCATCTCCAGCTACCTCCCACGTCCTCCTAGACCTACTCATGCTTTGAAACGCTGTCATACAAGGTCAATTTTGATGGAACAAATTTTCCAAAGCATCTCCTACCTTTTACACCCGCGTCCTCTCCGACCATCTTCTCGTTTTCGCCTCTTTTGTGAAATAACCTGAACCATCATATCTAAAAAATCACCATTAGTATCTTTTCGCTTGTTTTATAACGTCGTTAGCCTGTAAGCATCACCATAGTTACGTAATTCATACATCTAGATCACCTTTTTAATAAATTTATAACTACTATTAGGATCAAGTTTTTAGTTATTTAAGTTTGGGGATCAAGCATGCATACAAACCGCAAGGCCAAAGAGTTATGACTTGCGATTTCAAATTACAAAACCGGTTATATATTAATGGTCACGTTAATATTTAATATGGGCAAGAAATCCGGATACGAGATGAGAGCTTCGGTGCATGCGTTTAGCTTAAACGGGGAGAAAGATTCTAGATAGCATGTGTTTTGCTATAAATATGTCTTTATTGTTTACATTTTAGTGTGTTTTGTATGGTGTAAATCAACCACTCAAGGGGAGCTGACCTTAGGTGGGATCGGTTCGTTTATTATATAAATCCTTTACCGATTACGGAGTCGTTCATTATCCATATTATTTTAATATTATTTGTTCGATCGTTTGATTTACCGCACCCGTCTCGAACTATTTATCAAGTGCAAAATCCGTTCGCGGTCATTTTGGGACCTATAATTTGTATCAGAGCGGGCCGAATCTTATGATTCAACTTTGCTCTTGATATTTGGGTTCCATTTCCATTATCACCCAAACCGAGACGTTAAATTCTTGAAGTTTTGAAGATTCGTTGAAGTATTGGAAATAAAGTTTGATGTTTGGAAATAAAGTTTGGAGATTTAAGAAAATAAATGTGCTTGAAGTTCGTCTTGTGTGTAGATATGGATTTTCAGCCCTGTTTAAAGTTGTGTGTGTGAGGGAGTATTGAGAAAAATTTGGTGAGAAAGAAGGTGGGGCCGACCACCAATTCCACTCAGTCTCCGATGAAGTCCAACGGTTTCTGGTTCTAACAGTGATAGTGGTCGCAAGTTCAGATAAAAGAAGATGAAGTCCCATCGTGGATCGGGAACTGTACAGCCGAACTTCGTCAACCCAGTTTAGCTTCCGGCGAAATCTGGGTTTCCGGCGCCACCATCCGTGACATTTTTGAGGTGGCCGAGTATAAAAAAGTGAAAGATTGATGAAGGTGGCCGTTGGGGTGGCAGCGAAGGTGAAGAAAATGAGATTATGCTTGAGCTGCCGGTGGTTGAAGTTGGTGCCGGAATCGGTTTTCCGACTGCCCCATATTATTGGGCCGCAATGCAGTGAAAGGAGGTCGTGGTGGTGGTGTTTGGTTATTGAAGGTTGTTGTTGGAGTGGGAGTTGGAGTTGGGTGGCCGGAAAATCGGTGCCGGAAAGCAGCGCTAGGAACCTAACCCGGCAGCCTTTCAACTTTGGCGATATGAGTGGCGGCTGATGTTGCTAGGGTAAAAATTTTAAATGTTGGGCCACAATATGGGCCTTTTATAAATCTGTTTGGGCTTCAAATAGATTTGAGGTGGGCTTCCTATGCAGTTTGGGTCTTATATGATTTGCTGGTCCAATTTATAGATAATGTACTAGACTTGGGCCTTAAACTTCCAAGTCCAATATGTTATACTATAAGCTGATGGATTATTATTGTTTTCGGACCAAAATGCAAATTATAATTATAACCATCTTTTTGGCCGATTATGTGTGATGATCTTTGTCCGAGAAATAATTATTTTTCTGTGTTCACCAAACTGAAGGAAGTCAAATTTATTCGGTTTTTCCTAATTGTTGGACCGTGTTCAAAACATGTTATTTTTGAGGCGTTTGAGAAGTTAAAGAACTTTGAACAAATTGGATACGAATTTGAACTTAAAGAGGAAATAACAAGCTTTGTCATTTGATTCTTATCCCCGGTGGATCATACCTTTAGGGTGATTGAAGAGACTTCGGCTTTATCGGGTTGATTCGTGAAGATGCGAGACACGATTCAACGTTGTTTTGATATCATTAGTCAAGGGGGTGATTATAAGGCCAAAGAGTTATGACTTGCGATATCAAATTACAAAACCGGTTATATATTAATGGTCATATCAACAATTAATATGGTCGAGAAATCCGGATACGAGATGGGAGCTTTGGTGCACGCGTTTAGCTTCAACGGGAAGAAAGATTATAGATGGCATGTGTTTTGCTATAAATATGTCTTTATTGTTTACATTGTAGTGTGTTTTCTATGGTGTAAATCAACCACCCAAGGGGAGCTCACCTTGGGAGGGATCAGTTCGTTTATTATATAAATCCTTTACCGATTACGGAGTCGTTCAATATCCTTATTATTTTGATATTATTTGTTCGATCATTTGATTTACCACACCCGTCTCGAACTTTTTATCAAGTGCAAAATCCGTTCGTGGTCGTTTTAGGACCTACAATTGAGCATATGTATCAGGTGTGTTTGTATGGTGTAAATCATCCACCCAAGGGGAGCTCAACTTGGGTGGGTCGGTTCTTGTTTAATGTTATTAACCTTTTAACCGACAACGAGATCGATTGGTAGTTTTGGGACCTACAATTAGTATAAGAGCGGGTCAAATCTTATGATTCAACTTTGCTCTTGTTATTCGGGTTCTATTTCCGCTATTACCCGAACCGAGACGTTAAAACGTTTGAAGATTTGAGAAAATAAACGTGCTTGAAGTTCGTCTTTGTAGATCCGGGAGTTTCATGGCCATGTTTAAGAGGTGATGTTAGCTTTCTGGGTTGGATTTTCTTGTGAGTATTATGATGGTTAAAATGGTGGTGGTTTCGAAACGTCTCCGGTGACATGGTGTGATGTCACCGGATTTGTTTTCTGGTGATTCCGGCTATCCAAATGGAACAAAAAATCCAATGGTTTTCCAGTGTGTGATGTTAGTATTTGGTGGCGGTGAGTGGTGTTGGAGGCTGGGGGTGGCCATATCAGCAGTGACGGTGGTGCTAGCGGTGATGCTAGCATGGATGTAGATGGTGTTATCGGCAGTAGATGTTGTGGTGTTTGGTGAATGAAGGTTGTTGTTGGAGTTGAAGTTGGGGGCCGGAAACGTTGTTACAGCGGGTGTCACCGGAATCCGGTTTTTCGGCGACTGGTTGGTGAAGATGGATGAGACTGTGACGGTGACAAGTGGCTATAGTGAGTAGTGTTGATGTGTATGTGGCGGCGTCTGATGGCTGCCTGGCCGGAGCCCGACATTCCGGCAAATACGGCGCCGGTGACCGGACTTGTAGATGGCGGCTGGTAAGGTGGTGATAACTGATAAGCTAGGGCAATGGATCAGCTAGGGTTTGTATTTTTCAAGAATCTTTTCATTATTACATGTGGGCTCATATATTTTACTTGGGGCTTGGGCTAATAGAACTTTTTTTTCTTGGGCCTGGTTATATTATGTCTTCCACTTTTGGGCTGTTATATGAAGAGTGGGTTCATTACTTGGGCCATATCAGAACCAGAAATATTACAAGATGAGCGCGTTTATTGGAGTCGATTATGTGTAATAGTTTTTGGGCCAAGAAATAATTATTGTTCGGGGTTGATCAATCTGAAGAATGTCAAATTTGTTCGGGTTTTCGTCATTGCTGGACCGTGTTCAAAGCATGTTATTTCTATGTTATTTTCGAGGCGTTCGAGAAGTTGATGAACTTTGAACAAATTGGATACGAATTTGGACTTAAAGGGGAAATAACAAGCTTTTATCATTTGATCATTGTCCCCAATGGATTATACCTTTAGGGGGTGATTGAAGAGGCTTTGGCTTTATCGGGTTGATTCGTGAAGATGCCAGACATGGTTCAACAAAGTTTTTGATATCATAAGTCAATGGGTGATTGTAAAGCCAATTTTTGTGACTTTCGATATCAAATTAAGAAACTCGTTAAAAATATTTGGTTAAGGAAATAACTAAAGCGGACGTGAATTCCGGATCCGAGACGAGAGCTTCGGTGCACGCATTTAACTTCAACGGGGAGATCTTTTAGTTTATTTGTATTAGTTATTAGACTATAAATAAGGACTTGTTTTCTTTGTGTGTGTGTTTGTAAGATGTAAATCACCACCTAATGGGAGCTCACCTTGGGTGAGTCGGTTCGTTCTTAATATATCAAATCTTTCAACCGATAACGAGATCGTTCATATCTTGTATTTATCTTTATATTTTGTTCGGTCGTTTGATTTACCGTACTCATCTCGAAATATGTATCAAGTGCAAAATCCGTTCGAGTGGTCGTTTTGAGACCTACACAAACCATAAAGACCAATCATGCAGTTAATTGTCTTATAAAAATACAAATTAAATATTATGAAAGTCCTTTTAACAAATTTATAAATTCAATATACATTTTGTTAATGAAAATTATAAAAATTATAATGGAATATTATCAATTAGGCACAATTAATGTCAACGAAATAAATAAACAACACAAAAAAAATCTTAAAAAAAACAATAATATATGAAGTAAAAAAATATATACTGGCATCAACGTTGCAATTCTTGTTTCCGTCGTTTCCAATTTTCTTTTTACATTGGATATTTTGATGAACCGTTGGAGGTATTAGGAAAGTGTTGGATGCACCGGAATTTTATTAAACGTAGCAACTCCTAATAGGGGTATTAATCTGTCGGATTAGAAACGGTTTATGTGGAATTCAACGGAATTGAGTGACCATTTTGAGAACGTGTTAAAAACTATAGTTATTTATGAAATGTGATAGTAAAAGTTGGTCATTTGAGAAATTTTCCCTTTCTCTTAAATAAACAATTGGTTAGAAAAACATATACTCACGGTAACAAAACTGAGAAGTACAAATCTTACAATACTAATAAACAAAAATAATGATGCCTAGGTGTCCTAACCACATTCATTCTTAGATTAAAATTCCATACTAATCTTCTAATCTCTCTTCTCCTTAATCCATACTATCCATGGGTCATTGATGAAAATGGTTTGACCCATGAGTTACATCTCAAGATATAATACATGCATTAATGACTATTTACAATAATATGAAACCTAAAACATAATTTTGCTCAATATATACATTACTTTTTATTAAATATGTCGACACATGTTTTAACAATAAGAACTCATGAAGTCAGTTTAAATTATGCAAGACATCTCACTTTATATATATAAATTTTTAATTATTCTGTTTAATTTAAATTTTCAATTAATGTGATTATTAATTTTGTATCTTTAATTTAATATTCAAAGCGCAGTCATACTAAATAAAAAATTAAGTTACTCTACTAATAAAAAAAGTGTTGATGCTTAGGTGTCAAGCCTACATTCATTCATAGCCTAATTTTTCATCATAATTCCTAATATCTCATCTCATTTATCCTAATTATCCATAGTTAAAACCATTTTATCAATTGGGTTATAGCATAGCTAGATGGATTTTATTAACTATTTAAATGTGTATAAATGTCACGTTTTAATCACCATTCAAGAAGAATTGATGCTAAATCTAATCAATTATTAGGTTGGTTGTGGTTTTTTAACATCGCATAAAGTATATCTTTAGGTGTGCATATATGTAATCTGATGACATTATACTCAAGATTATTGTCTATATGCATATTGATCATCATCTTTTAAACATTGTTACACGAAAAATTGCATTAAGTTCATATTATCCACCATGTGTAGCACACGTAGTGAAACATGAAGAAAATACATTTTATAAGTCATGAAACGTACAAATTTTATAATTCATAAATCGTATACTCTGTCTAATACATTAATTTACATGGTAAAGTGATGATTACAAATTCGAAAATACTTCTTTGTATACAGAATTTGTATCATATGTTGCGTTTAATATGAAGACACCGTGTTTGTCACATTTCGAACTACAATTGTATCACATGTTTCGTTCTGATTTGACATGAGGCAATCATCGAATACGTATGGGTCATTTTAAAAAAATGGTGACTTTGGTTCATTTCAAAACAACTTCAATAAAAACTAATATAGCCTCAAAGGCTTGTGGAGGACCTTGCATTTAAAGCAACTCGGTTTATCATCATCAATGAATCTTTTAGATTTATTATATGGTATGTTAAGCTATACGTAATATTAATCATGAGAAGTATTTTAAGAATCACAATTAAAATATCATACGTGATTTATTTAATTTATTTTTACCTTTCATTTTGTTTATTCTTTTTAAATAACAGAATTTCTTTATTTTTGTCATTTGACAAATCCTGTGTATTACACGGGCTCAAAAGCTAGTTAAATCTATATACTCTCACTGATGAGTCTTTATACCACATTCAATCACGGCTCTGATCCTTATGAAATCCTTCATTATTTTCACTCATAACTCAAATTCCAAAATCCACCAACTCGGTCTCATACACCATACATAGTAATATAGTATATATATTAAAAAAATGAAACATTCGAGCAAAAAATGTGTAACTTACATTGTAGTGTCATGCACTTTTATGGGTCGGACCGGGTTAACCGAATTTATAAATCGGTGTTTTGTTTGCAACATTGTAAATTTACGTGTTAGTATATCTAATCAATTTTGGATGCATTTACTGATACTAGTTATAGGAAATGTATAAGAAATTGCAACACAAATTTAGGACATAAAATTAGCTACCATTCTATAATTTTTTAATATATTTTGAATGTAGTTGTAAATGAAAAGAAAATAGTAATGATAAAGGTATAAAAATGTATTATTTAATTGAAAGAATAAAGAAAATATAATAATTTTTAGTATAATATTATATTTGGTGATAAGGGATTAAATATGAATGCTATAAATGTGTACGTAAATAATTAAAAAAGAAATTTTTGTGAGTACAACAACAATAAAAATCATACATGCATTATCATTTTTTCAATTTTAAAATGTTTTGAAATCCAAAATTTTTTTTTACAAAACCTTAGATCATATGGATAATGTGTAGGTATATTTTTTACACACGCTTAACAGTATAAAAACATACAAGCATGTTAGTTTAATGGTTTTTTATGCACATATCAAAGATATTTGCATGCGAGAGGTAAATACGTATGATGATTTGTCACAAGTGTAATTCGAACCCTGATACCCAAAGTCTCCAAGGCCTCATAACTAACTCAGTTCCAATTGAGCTAGTAATGATTTGTGCATGTAAAAAAGTAGATATTTTTAAAAAATTAATATGAACATTTGTTAGAAAAATAAAATGATTTAGTTATATAATTTATTTTTCTTTAATAAGTATCTTGTCACACACATGCACATTACAAAATTTATATGGCAATTACACAACCTTTTTATAGTTACGCATATACATAATTGCACATGTAATATATAACGCACTAACATATCAATTTTTTCTGAAAACAAAATCATTTTTATAAAACCTATATTTAAATTGAAAGAACTAAATGGTCATACTTTATAATGTAATTTTAAAAAGTAATAATAATTTCATATAAAAAGTTGTCGGCGTTTAAAGAATGGAGGAAGTTGAAAACAAAAATGATCAATGATGGCTACGCCAACTTCATCTTCATTCCTTTATTACATGATAAACTGATGACACGGCCGACTCAAACATCTCAACCATTGATAATTAAACTAACGATCCAAAATTATTCCTCCACTTCTAAGTTAATTAGTTTTTGTATTTTATTGATTCATTTAGAACCCCAACCTATGGCGGAAATGCCGATGCGAACTGATTGCTCACAGCTATTCAAAGGTTACTATATGTAATATTAAAAGTGTCAATATCTATTAAATTTTATTAAATATTCAAGTACATCAAACTCATAAGTAAACAAGTAAAATAAACATTCAAATCAAATTCTTGTATCTTCTTCTCTAACATGCATCCTAAGTTGCTTCAAACAATCTTGATAATCATGTCACACGATAACCTGCATATGCGTTGAAAATAGTATAGTTTTGTCAACACAAGGTTGAGTGAGCAACACACCAGTTCAAAGTATAAAATAACCAAATGAGCAAGTATAACTGAGACGTCGAAAAGCACAAAGCTATAACGACTGGCGTATGATCATACTAGACTGAGATTATATTGGACCGCTCCGAATGCGGAAGCATACAAAGCAAATAAGCACATAAACAAGTAATGTATAAGTTGTTAACACATAAGACAAAGTTGCAGTTTTGAGTATAAATATGTATAAGAAATATTATTTACGCATATGTCCCGAAACATTGAAAACGAGTAAAATAGGGGAATGTGGTACTCACCTCAAAGACGAACATAAGTGATTGAGAGAATAAGAATGCGGGAAAAGTCACACGCGAACGTTAATACCTAATGAAAAACAAGAGCAAACGGACACGCTAAGTAAAGTACGCTATTTATTACGACAACTAATTAAGCAATATTATAATAATATAATATTATATAAGGTTTTTATTATATAAAATAATTATTTTGATCTATGAAAACATAACTCAATAATTATTATTTGTAGTTTTATAAATATATATAGAATTAGTTTACTTGATTTTTATATATTTAAAACATTAATATTTAAATTATAATATAATTTATATTTATTTATTTATATATATATGTACAGGGGATGGATCTTGCGAGAAGTGATATTATATCTAGAAGTGCGAGAAGTGAATGTGTAACTCCATTAATCCATAATTTCACTCTCTTTCATACGATGTTATGTCTTAATTACACATTCAAACCTACCTACAAACATATAAATGTACCGAGCCACATTCAAACCTATGTACCTACACACATACAAACATACATACACATATACAAACATACGTACACGTATACAAACATACGTGCCTACAAACATACATATGCACCTACACATAAGAAAGAGAATGAAATTAGGGATTAATGGAGTTATACATTCACTTCTCGCACTTCTCACTGTAAAAAAACTTTTAAAATGATCCAATACCTATATGTATATGTATATATACCTATATGTTTATACGTATATACACGAACAAAAACAAGAGTTAAACGAGTATTACCAACCGGTTTTTAAAAAAATAATCTTTATTAGTTATTAATATTATTAATATACTAGTTAAATGATTTAAAAAGAATAAACAAAAAAATAATTAAAAAAAAAATGGGGTGCAGAGAGTTGAACCCGCGACCTCTACCCCCTAAGACAAGAGTAATATCCACCTGGGCTAACCAGCTACATTCAAACTAAGATCAGAAGAAAATAAATATAACCAGACGCACTGTATGCAGGGTTTGATTATGAACCCTAACAACTCAATCAGGTTAAATCTGATTTCGATAATCAATTAAGCCTTAGGGCTTTTGTTCAGCATAGAAACACGATTATAAACATGAATTCAATTACCTTTAACGGAGATCAAACGTGGGTTAACGAGATAGATTAGGGCCGGCGGTGGTGAGGTGATAAACGGACCATTAAACAACTATAACAAATCAATTAAATAGAGGGGTTAAGTCGGCTAGGGTAAGATGATTGTGTACGCGTGATTAATTGAAATATAACAAACGATTTCTTGTTCAATGAGGATTAGGGTTGTCGGCTAGAATAAAAGGAAAGACGGATCAAGCTTTGATATTGCTAACTTGTATACTGCGTCAATTAGGCCGAATTTAACATACTTAGATGATTTACAATATCAATTGCAACAATTGAACGGAAATTGTGGTCCAAGTTAGCAAGATGAATTCGGGTTCAAGAAAACTAATATGGGTTGGGTTTTATAAACGGGTTTGAATCAGATCCTAGGTTAAACGGGTTAGGCAAATGGGTTTTTGGGTTATAAGATATATTAATATATTAATATAACATATTTTACAAAATGGTCCCTCTACTATGATGTTGGAAACATAAATTGGTAAAGGTTTGTTTTGGGTATAAATTGTATATTTTTGAAAGTAGTTATATATATTATATTAAATTAAATAAAATATTAGTTACTCAGTAAACGTGATAAAATTTCCCGAACATCGAATCGGGTCGGGGATTTAATAAAAATATTAATTCGAAAAGTCCGAGTTGTTACAGTCTCCCCTACTTTAGGGAATTTCATCTCGAAATTAAAAGAGACTATAACAAAACCAATAAAGTTTGAGAAAAAGAAAATTTTAAAATAAAACTTAAAAATTTATCATAGCATAGAACTTTGAATAGTTAAAACAACGCTCCAAATACAAATCCGATAAGGGCACTTATATATAGGATGTACCAGCGGCGTATCCACCATGTCCTTATCATTTCTACATTTGTACCATTATCCCAACTACTTTCAATTCTATATTATGACACACAACTTTACGCTGAATGATTCCCACGCGAGAACTTCGATAATTATGTTCCGGACCATAATTATTGTTATTGTAGGATGGTCCACATGATTCGTCTCATCGTGTGGGTTTACAAAACATATGAGTAAAATATGAGTTTGAGGAAACAAAAGTTTTAAGGAGTTTTTAATTTATAACACTAGAAAATCAACAATGCATAAAGCAATTTCAAAAGTTGTAGTGGATTTAAATAAAGAAATGTTTAAGACATCGCAAGGATATAAGTATTTAAAGTTGAAGAATGGGTAGCTTATAAATAGTTAAAGTTAATGAAGATAATGAAATAAGATGGAAGTAGGCTTCAATAAACCATCCATCTAATAAAAAAGAAACTTTATTTATTAGATAGAAGGTAAATAGTTCAAATTGGAAATAATCCAAAGCCATCAAGAGGCGTTACAATACGTAATTAAGAAAAGACAAAAGAAATTAAGATAGATAAAGAAAATGGCAAAAGTCTTCAGGGTCCTTGCGTAGATTAATTGACGTGACTTGAAGCACCATGAGCAGTTGCATTCATAGGAGTTGGAGCAGTAGAGGTAGTTTGATGTGGGGTAGCTTGAATAACGTGAGCTCGAATAGTTTGCAAGAAGGTTGTTTGGTGGAAATATGTCTAGTAAACTTAAGCTTGCGGTTGCGAGGTTTGGTAGTGTTGGGTTAGGTAAGGTTGAACTTGATTGACGGGAGGAGCTTGAGGGACGTGAGGTTGATGAGTTTGAGCATGGGTCAAGTAGTAGGGTGTAGTTGTAGATTGAGCTTGATGAGCTTGGGTAAGTTGCGGGCACGCATTAGGGAGATGATTTGGGTCCTTACGATGGTAGCAAGCACGGGTATTAGGAACATCAAGTTGAGCAAGAGGGGTAGGTTGTTGCGTAACAGCTTGTGCAGTAGGCGGGACACGACAGGTGTTAGCAAGATGGCCATAACGGTTACATTGGGTGCAACGACGGCATAGGGATTTAACCGAGTGACGATGATTACAAATGGATCATGACGGAAAAGGACCGATGTAAGGTTTCTTGTTAGAGGATACACTACAAATAAAAGGCCATTTAGTGGCACACATTTTCAGTGGCATTTAGCTTTTATGCCACTAATTTCGGGTTTTAATGGCACTTTGTGTATGTCATCTTTTCTTATAACACATTTTTAGTGGCACTTAGTTTTAATGCCACTCATTTATGATTTTAGTAGCATTTTGTGTATGCCACTAAAGATCTAGTATCACACGTTTTTAATGGCATTTAGCTCTTGTGCCACTAATTTAGGTTTTTAATTGCATTTTGCTTATGCCATCTTTGCTTATAACATATTTTTAGTGGCATCTAGTTTTAACGCCACTAATTTATGATTTTAGTGGCACTTTGCATATGCCACTAAAAATCTAGTTTCACATATTTTTAATGGCATTTAGCTCTTGTGCCACTAATGTAGGTTTCTAATGGTACTTTGCATATGCCATACTTGCTTATAACACTTTTTTAGTGACACTTAGTATTAGTGTCACTAATTTATGATTATAGTGGTACTTTATATACGCCACTAAAAAACTTGTGTGACATGTTTTTAATGACATTTAGCCTTGTGCCACTAGTTTATAATTTTAGTGACACTTTACGTATGCCATTAAAGATATAGATTTATGCGTTTTTAGTGGCATTTAGCTTTGGTACCATTAAATTTTTGGTAAAGGCAGACGTGAGTTTGTCATATAAAATAGTCGTCATGTTGACTAAAAGTTTAAGTAACATAAAATAATATAGATTATTTTGTTTATAAGTTAAGTCAACTCAAATATATAAAAAAGGTAAGATTAAAAAAAATGTATAATAAAATCCTAAAATTAAAAAACAAGTTACACAAAATGGATAAATGGACTTATCTCAATGGCAGAAACCCAAATTTCCATTAAATCATAAGATTCATCGACTTCACCTTTTGCAATTTCACACACGTCTCGTCTCGTCTCGTCTCCCACACAACGCAAGCAAGATTATATTAACCTCAATCATCCACTACAGATCGCTTTTGTTCATCCACAGATTACTTTCTTCCAATTAAAGGTGCGTACAGACGAAAATTCTCCTTCTTATGCCATAAACATTGATGTGTTTTCGTACATTGTGTCAATATGTATGTAATTACTTCGTATATGCCTATAAATCGATATGCATAAGATCTGTTGATTTGCTGTTTTGTTTTGATTTCACTTCTGCGTGTAATTGATCGATGGAATTAGGGTTTGGTAGACTAATATACCTGAGCAACTAATTGATTAGTGCTTATTTAGAGTTATATATGTAGAAGATATCATTTGGATTGATTTGGTTGTCTGATGTTAATATTAGTAATGCATAATTTTAAAATGAATTGTAGTGAGGATCTAAAAAACTCTGTTATTTGCAATTTAGGGCTTCAATTGATGAAGTTTCTGTTGATTACAATTGGTGTTTGTTATTTAATTTTCGAGCATTCACTGATTTTGTGGCGACTGAGCTTGATTTTAGTTCTGTAACCTAATCGAATGCAACAAATTGATCATATGTGATACGTGGATTAGATGATCTGATGATCATAACCTTAGGTCTTCCAAATTTACAAAAATCGAAAGCAACAAATTGATCGTATAAGACATTACTTGCTAGAAGATTCAGAAAAGGCATAGGTTACAATTTAGCGTCCATTTGTTTTATTTTACCCTTTTTTTGTCAGAAAATAAACGGTTTCTTTTTTTTTTGAGTTGGGCTAAAGTGAGGAAGAAATATTTATTACGCATTTATAACAGTTATTATTCATTTGTAGTTATATTTGTGTTTAATGTTAAAATTGATTATCTATTACTTACATATGTTCTGATGAGACATGCGTATAAAATTATAATTTCTGTTACATTCACACATATTAAATGTCATCTCCAATAAGTTTTTACATTTTACTTTTTAAACTTTACAGCTATGACTAAAACTTACTACCCATTTTGTTGGAGTTCATCAAGATTATATATGGCTGGAGCTGAAATAACAGAACATCTTGTAGGTCTAATGTGCAGTCGCGCCTTTTGTCAGTTTTGGTAGCCTTTTAAATAATTTTGTAAGTATCATGAGTTTGTTTAATTTGATTTTAAATATAATATTGACTAATCGTTAAAATTGCAGAAGCTTACTTGGTTATCTGCCAATGCAAATGGTACCCTTATCTCCAAAGATGCTACTGACCGAGCTCTAATAAAAAAGAGCACTTGGTAAGTACTTATTATTTTTGGTGACATAACTATAATAACATTTATATTATTGGATATTGGTGGAAGTTATGTGTGGATAACAGATGCATATACAATAGCTTGATTAGTAAAGAGAATTTTGTGTTATGATGATCATTTGGTTTCTTTACAGGGCTTTAAGTTGGTGTGATTGGCCCGTATGGTACCATGCTTGTGCAGTTGAAGCATAAATATAGCAACTGAAGTTACAATTATTTTGAGTATGTTGAAGCTGTGATGGTCGACGGTGATCGGCAGGTTAGTGACTTTTCAACCCATTCCGCTTTTAGTTGCTCCTTTTTACAAGATTAGCTCATTAGGGAATTTCTTGGAAACGTAAGTATGGCAAATGGTTTTTGTGCGTTTTACAAAATCAGGTTATAAAGGAGAAATCAGGAGATGCTTCTTGGCTCTTCAGCAGATGGTGAAGCCTTTTGGAAAGGTATAGAGTTATCTTTCTTGTTTTCTGCAAAACTTATGTAATTTTGAATGAACTATAGATTGTCTGTCACAATTAAACATTATATTATGAAAAATAGATTTCTAAATAAACTTGTTTATTCCACATTTTGGGTTAAGAAAATTTTACCAAAGATATGGACTAATGAAAATTTGAACTTATTAAAATATAGTGTTTTGTTAATATAGTTATCAAATTCTTTTTTTATTTTTTATTCTTCACTCGCATTATGTTTTACTAATAATGTGGACCTAGTTTCTTAACAACTTAATTGGAAACTTGTTACAGGCCTTCAACTTAATAACATAGAGCCTAAACTGAATTTAGCAAAAGAAAGAGCTGCTCAACTTTAGTTCGAAACCATAACATCATAGAGGTATGCTAATCATGTACTAATTCATAACTATTAATCTTCTTTTGTTTATTTTCATGTTTTTAATGAATTGTTCGGTGGGAAGTTCGTTTATATTTGTTTATTTAATAAACGAACGAACATGAACAAACTGCTGTTGTTCATATAATTTAGTGAACAAACATGAACACAGGTTTTGTTCGTGGACATCCGTTTGTGTTTGTTCATTTAGGCTCATTTATGTTTGTTCGTTACACAAGTTAGTGTCAATATTGTTTACATAGTGAAAGTCTTTATTTTTCTCTTAGGTACCTCGCATGAAAGATTAAAGATGGTGAAAGAGGTTAATGATCGTAATGTAGTTTTCAAGATGGTGAAAGAGGTTAATGACCGTGATGTAGTTTTCAGTTTTTATTTAGATATTTGTTACTTTCTTTTTATACTTATACATTTGATATTTTGTCTTGATTTGATAATTATTAGATATTTGGTATGTATTTGTAATGCGATGAAACTTTTTAATTGCGGTAAATATATGATTTCTCGATTCAAAAAGTTTTAATGGTAGTAGAAAAAAAAGTGTCACTAAGCCCAAAAGTTTGTAGTGGTAGACAAAAAAAAAGTGCCACCAAGTCTGTAGTGGCAGCACAAAAAGTGTCACTAGAAGTCTAAAATGTTTTTTAATGGCATACGGAAAAGAGTGTCACTAAAAGCCCAAACGTTTGTTGTGGCAGACGAAAAAAGTGCTACCGAAGTCTAAAATGTTTTTAATGGCATACGAAAAAAGTGTCACTAAAAGCCCAAGAGTTTGTAGTGGCAGACGAAAAATTGCCACTAAAAGGCTTTATGGGTAGTTGGAGTATCTTGTGAACCACCACGTTTGATTACTCCAACAAAAACACGAAAACAAGTTAAGTAATGGATAGTAGGAGTGCCCATGGGTTCCATGGATTTTTCACCCAACTAACCATTTAAATAACGAAGCACAATAATAGGAAAAACCGAGTTTAGCCACGAACCACCGTGAATTCGGTTTAAAAATGTATAGGGATGCAACCACTAATGTGGTCACGGTTGACAACTTAGGGTGTTGGTCATATGGCATTTTCGGATCTCGCTTGGGTCCATAGGGTTGAGTACTATGGCCAGGTTATCACCTAGGTAAGGAATAACGTCTTACATTTGGTTTTTGTAAACGTTTTGCCAGCGCCCAACTCACAGTTTCTCTTCCCCTTTCATTTATCGTAGGGACATGCCACATAACCTAGTCCTAAGGTGAACGAGTGAAAACAACAGGTGGGAATTCTTAAGAAATTTCCCGAAAATAAAAGCAATCTAATTTTTTTTAAGTTTTCTTTGAATTTTGAGGCATAGCCTCGGAGTTTGTGTGTGTGTGCATAACAATACAATAATTAATCAATAATTATCTAGGAAAGCTATAAACAATTTAATTTGAACACATAAAGGTAAACATGTAGGCAAGTACAGGGCTCCTAAACATGTGTCTAAGGCAATTTCTAACAACCTATCTTAAACCTTCGGCTCTGATACCAATCTGTCACACCCCAACCTACGACGAAAATGCCGACGCGAACTGATTGCTCACAGCTTTTCAAAGGTTACTATATGCAATATTAAAAGTATCAATATCTATTAAATTTTATTAAATATTCAAGTACATCAAACTCATAAGTAAACAAGTAAAATAAACATTCAAATCAAATTCTTGTATCTTCTTCTCTAACATGCATCCTAAGTTGCTTCAAACAATCTTGATAATTGTGACATTTGTCAAATTCGAGTCTCGAGTTGTATTAGTTTTGTAAACTTTTATTTTTGTAAAAACCGATTCAACATTTTTAGAACCTTATTTAATTATTATATAATATTAATATAGACTTCGATCTTAAATTAATCGATGTTTGTCATAATATAGTGTTGTTAAGAAAACTATAAGGGGTTTAAAATGATTTTCGTAAATTCGTTATAAGCTTTGGAAACCTTTAAACTTGTATTAAACAATTATTGAAACTTGGAGGGCCATTTCTGTAAATACGTAACATATATTTAAACCTAAAATCCTAACCCTAACCCATATTATAACATCCAGCCGCACCTTCTTCTTTCTCTCGGCATTCCGGCGCCGATTTCCGGCGGCCGGCGACCTCCGGCGACGCCACCTCCGATTCCGGCCACCCTTCTCCCTCGTTTTTCCGGCCATCCTTTCTCCCCTCTAGCCTATAAATCCAACGCCATCACCACAGTACCCTTTTCCATCTCGGAACGTTTTTATGGCGACCGGAAAGCCGGCCATCGGTGCACCGCCTCTAACTCTCTATCTCTCCATCTCTAACTCTCTATTTCTCCTTCTCTATTTCTCTCTCTCTCTCCTCTCTCTCTCTCTCTCTCTCTCTCTTCCTCGTTATCTCTCACCATCTATCTCTCTCTCTGCCTATCCCTCTCTCACTGTCTCTCTCTCTCTCGCTACCCGCCTTGCTTTTCCGGCAAGCCTCCGATGGCCGGAAATCGGTCTCCGACGACCCCACTTGGCACCAACAATTGCTCTCGGCAAACTTCTTATAGGCAATGAAATTTAGAGTTTTATTAGCCTTTGTATCTAACTAATAATTGGTAATCGAGTCATGGGTTCGATTCTCTCCGCGACCAACTTCGGTTTGTTTTTGTTAACGAATTACTCAAGTTAATATTACTATTTTTATTAACATTTTACTTATTATCTAGATTTTATTTAATATTATTACTATTATATATTACTATCACTATTATTATTATCAATATATATATATATACACACAATATAAAAGACTTATTTTTAAAGTTATTAATACTATTATGATTATTATTATGATTATTAAGTAATATTATTAAATTATATTATTGTGAATATTATTCACTTGTTTTATTAAACCGAAACCCATGTCGGGCCTAGTTACCATTTAACGTCATCATCACTCGAGTTATATCTTTTTATCACTAATACTACAATCATTAAAAATGTTATAAGTATTAGTTATTATTAATATGACATATGTAATTATAATAATAATAATTATTATTATTAGTAAAATTCAAATTTATTAATAATGTATAATCAACAACAAAAGTAATTATTATTATATTTGTTATTACTATTACTATTATTAGTTTAAACAACAATCCCTGAGTGGTAGTGTATGTATGTATATATATAAAACATACTTTAAAATCATTATTATCATTTCTATCTTTAACATTAATAATATTATTACAAACTTTATTATCTATCCATTTTTATAAAACCGAACTCTTAAATTAAACCCGTCTTGTTTCTATTTAATATTGGTTTAGTTATTTAAAAGCCCAATAAAATAGTATTATTTTATTTTAAATTATCAATTTAGTACGAGTCCCTAATCATTAACAAATTAACCGGTAATCCGATTTACAACCGAACCTTCTCGTTCAATGTTTCAATGTAATTTCAACTAAAGTTCAAGTTCATTAATATATTTTATTTCTTCGTTTTCTATTAGCTTTCAAGTCGGATTCGTTTGTTTCGTTCACAAGCTTTCTATATTTCGATCATTTATTAGTTCTCGATTCGTCAATCGAGGTGAGTACTTTCATACCCCGTTTTCCATCTTTTGTTTTGGGGTGACATTCCGTACTTATCAAACTAAATGCTTTATTTACTTGAATCTTAAACCCACAAACGTGATTGTATACCTTACTTAAATAATTGCTCGATTTGGTGTTCTATGCTTACATGCTTATGTGTTTATCGCTTTTGGATGGTGGAACTATAAATCCTAGACCATTTGGCAACCCCTCATGGCAAGGTATCGTTAACGTAATGCAATTAACGATAACTATAAAATCCTAGACTATTTGGCATCCCCTTATAGCTAGGTGTCGCTAACGTAAAACTATTAGCGATATCTATTTTATCCAAGTTGTTGCTTTTATTTATTGTTTTGTATACAAGTTTTGTGGCTTTTTATTTCTATATACTTATATGCTCAAACTTATGAATTGCTCACCAACCTTTGTGTTGATAAACTTTATTTTATGAAATGTTACAGGTTTGACTTTTGTTGACTCGAGGACTCGATGAAAACGTTACCAAGACTATTAGGATATTAGTGAAACGAACAATATAATTGCTACTTGTATTAGACTTGTTTGTGTGGACGAGATGTGTTGTTTATTGATTTGTTGAAATAAAATGAGTTAAATAAATATTGTCACTTTAAATAGTATCTTGTGTATTTGTCCAATCACGTTGCACCCCGGCATGTTCCGCCGTCTTTGGTCGGGGTGTGACAATAATCATGTCACACGATAACCTGCATATGCGTTGAAAATAGTATAGTTTTGTCAACACAAGGTTGAGTGAGCAACACACCAGTTCAAAGTATAAATAAAAATATGTATTTGCAACAAGTCATATGAGAATAACAAAATAACCAAATGAGCAAGTATAACTAAGATGTCGAGAAGCACAAAGCTATAACGACTGGCATATGATCATACAAGACTGAGATTATGTTGGACCTCTCCGAATGCGGAAGTATACAAAGCAAATAAGCACATAAACAAGTAAGGTGTAAGTTGTTAACACATAAGACAAAGTTGCAGTTTTGAGTATAAGTATGTATAAGAAATATTATTTACGTATATGTCCCCAAACATTGAAAACGAGTAAAATAGGGGAATGTGGTACTCACCTCAAAGACGAACATAAGTGATTGAGAGAATAAGAATGCGGGAAAAGTCACACGCAAACGTTAAGGCCTAATGAGAAACAAGAGCAAACGGATACGCTAAGTAAAGTACGCTATTTATTATGACAAATAATTAAGCAATATTATAATAATATAATGTTACATAAGATTTTTATTATATAAAATAATTATTTTGATCTATGAAAACATAACTCAGTAATTATTATTTGTAGTTTTATAAATATATATAGAATTAGTTTACTTTATTTTTATATATATTAAAACATTAGTATTTAAATTATAATATATTTTATATATATATATATATGTATATGTATATATACCTATATGTTTATACGTATATACACGAACAAAAACAAGAGTTAAACAAGTATTACCAACCGGTTTTTATAAAAATAATCTTTATTAGTTATCTATCTGTCTATCTATCTATCTATCTGTCTGCCTTTCTATATATCTATCAACCTATCTACCTATCATAAAATCCTATGTGTCACTCTGTGATTGCTTCCCACACTCTCTTAAGCCACCAGATTATGTGATTTGAGGCTTCTTATGAGTTTGACCCAAATTCACAGACATGGGTCTCACCAAACCCGAATATCCCTTAAACTGGTTATAGCATATAATTTATTTGTGAAATAACCTTTTAATCATTAAACAATAATTTTCGCGGGTCATGAGCCTCACCAAACCCAACGGGTGATAACATCTCATTTATTTGTGAAACTCTTTCATCATCAAACTATAATTTAATTTCTGTTCTTCACATATTCTCCGTCACCGATTTATCTTCTCTATCACCGGTTAACTTCCAATTACCACCCATCGTCGTCAACCTCCCCTCTCATGCATCAACCACCATCGTCACCTACATCAACCGCACCTTTTTCATAAGACAAATGTTTGTGTTCATGTTTGTTCATTTAAAAAATCAATATGTTCTTGTTCGTTCATTAAAAATTTAAGAAACCTACACATCTTAATTGAAAGAACCTATATGTTAAAAAATACAATTAACGTAACAAACCAACATATAGATACTAGTAGGGTGTCCGCGCGATGCAACAGAGAACGACACTTAAAGACTGTTAACGAATAGAGATGAGCCAAGCCAAGGCTAGCTCAAACTCGTAATCATGTTGCATGCTTATCGACCCAAAACCCATTCTTATGTGTCCGCTTTCGAGTTTCGACCCAAACCAAACTAACCTTGTTTTGCATCGACCAGTTTTGACTCATGACCCAAACATGTTTGTCACACCTAACCAATATTTAACATGTTAATATTTTAAAAGTTAAAAACTATAGCAATATCATACTCAGCTTAAAGAAAATGAAATACTTGTTTTTATGGTGTTATTTTTGTTTAAAAAAATATTAACATAAGAAAAAAATTAAAACCGTTTAAATATCGTAGGGGTAGATGGTTTGAAATAAGAGGTGAATGCGTATATTAAATTAACAAAACATGTTCAAGAGTGCTGAGATCTCTGTTAAGAAAGAAGTACCTGTGAATTTATGTGAATTTCTTGACTGAACTTGGATGGACGTTCAACTCATCGCCCGACTAACATTTTGGTCTTTGAATGGAGTGGAGAGAAGCATGTGTATGTAGGTCTAACAAGGGTTTCCCCTTTGGTGGGCTTAGGGAGTGGTGGTTTCACGGCGGGGCATGTTGCTTTAAAAGCTGCTTTATGCAATGTGACTAAATATGAGAAAACTTATCTTAACAACCAACATGTATTTATATCATTGACATTTGATACCTTTGGTTTCCTCGACCTGAAACAATGGTGCTACTTAACCGAGTCCAACGGGTCATGCCTAGTAATGTTATGATTCCAATGTCTATCGATGTAGTGTTTAAAAGATTGGATTGTGCTATTTTAAATGGGAATGCGGCGCAACTTATTGCCTATTTTCTTTCTGTTTTAATGTAAAAACTTTTTTACTAATAAATCCAGTTAAGTCAATTTCGATTCGAAGTACACTAAAGTTGAAGGGTCAAGGGTGTAACTACGTTTAAGGAATCAAAGTTTACATGATGACTAAAAGACAATATTACCCAAAAATTATTTAACCTTTTGCATTGTTTGTTGTACATGTAGTATTGTTTATTGTACCTCTCAAAAATTTAAAAGATACCTCACTGCTATATTATATATAGCAATTTAATCAAAACAAAACTACATTTAAAAACAAACAAATCACTATAAAATATAAAATAGTAACACAATTTAAACAAAAACCTAAATAAACCGTCATAACACGAAGACTCAAACTACTTATTATATAAATATGTTATTATATAAATATGTACATGTGTTCTTTCATTTGCATTTTATCAGCATTTTTGTTCTCTTAAGCTAATACTCGCATGCATGTGGATATTAAGCGAGGACGGATAATTAATATGGGTATGGTGTATGACTTCCAACCCACATGGTAACACTATCGTCACCCATGTGGGTAGGGTGCATGATTTCGTTTCATGACAAATGTTTGTTATTTAAAATGAAATCATTTTTGACATTTATTGTACTTCAACTAAAAAAACAATCAAAAAGTTGTATGGTACTTGTGGATAGACGTTGCAAGTGTTTTTATGAATTGTGGGTACTTGAGAGTATAAATGAGGTGGCTATATAGGATTAAACGATGCTTGAGTAGTATCTTGAGTGCCCATTCCCCTATGGTGTGCATTAACATTATAACATATAACATCCATCTTCAAAACAAACGCATAGATTTTTTCAATACAAACATACCTTTTGTTTGGTTTTAACAGGAAATTTTATGTTATTAATTCTATTACATGTGCTTATTTGTTCTAGATGACAAATTTTCTTAACACAATTACAATTCATAAATTTCAAAAAAGAAAGCAACAACTTACTCACTGCATTACTTCAACTTTTTGTATACATCTTGAAATCATATCAAGTTGACCTTTTTTAAGATAGGTAGCATGAAATTTTCTTACAACGTTTAAAATTCATTTTTCAACAACTAATCTTGAAGTAATTTTATACGGTTGATGAAGAAACACTAAGTGACCCCGACAGATTAAGGATAATTTTAGGGTTAAGTAGATGTTTCTCACGAGGGTTAGGTCCGGCAAAGATGGTTATTCTTCTCAACCTGCAAAACAGACACCGTAAGCTCGTCACTGAGAAGGGGGGGGGGGTTCCTCCTTGTGACCACCCTCCGGCGTGAGAATCAGACTAGGTTGCTCTGAATATAAGTGTATATAGAGAGAAGATGATGATACCGTTCCAAGGTGTTGGAGTATTTATAGCCGAAGGTAGGTTTCCAAGCAGGTACGGCTAGTTGTATATAATATTCTTTTTCCACCAACTATGGGCTACGTTCGTGCCACGATGGGAGTTGGTGGGTAGGCAGCGGCTGATAGTGACATTTTGTACTGGAGCGTGCTCCTCTTCGTACTATTGTCCGTGAGCTGTCACCCTGTGATTGGTTCATGGGTTGCTTTTGTCAGATCTTGTCTATTTGTCCATACCTTGGTAGGTATAGTACAAAAGATCTTCTAGAAGCGTACGGACTGGCTCTTTTGGGCGGGAATATTCCCGCCCTGCTCATTCCTTCTTCAGGTGACATTGCTGAAGTATAAGAGTTAGTGCCTTATGCGTGTAGCCTTACTGTTAGTGCGGGTAGCTTTCCTTCTTGGCTTGTACCCACAGCTGCGGGGACAGGCAGGGTACTGTACCAAGGGAGGCTTTCCTGCGGGAACAGCTGGCTTATTGCGTGTAAGGTCTTCATCTCTCTGAGCATGGTGGGTCCTGCGGATCCAGTTGGTCTTTTGCGCAGATGTACCTCTTCAAGGTGAGTCTTGCGGGTCCAACTGGGCTTTGCGGGGACCTACCTCTTCAAGTCCCCCCAGTCCATTGTTCTTCTCATGAATTGTTAATAAGTGAGGGGAACTTTTGGACTTTAAGCAAGGGGCTTTAAAGAGGGGTTTTCGTTTTTTAAGGTTCTCCGTGGGGATTCTTCCCGCTGTTTTCCTAATGTCACTTGCAGAAAATTCCTGACTTTTCTGCCTGATCTTTGGGTATGATGCGGGTAGATGTGTAACCTCTTCGCAAGTCGGGAGCGTTGAGTTTCACTTGTGTAGATTCTCCACGAGGTTTTGGTAGTTTTAGACATAGTGATCAGTTATGTTAAACAACCAATTCCACCTTGAAGCTTCAATCAATCTAGTTCTCAACGTTCCCGCCATGCGGGGGTGTTATTTCTCTTTCCGCAAGCATGGCCCATAAGATCGATCTTCTTGGTTTCAATTCTCTGCAAGTGCTAAGTATGTTAAGGGTTTTGCCTTGACACTGTACCCGCACTTGTCTTATGGTTTCTTGCTTTCCAAGGTAAGAGGGTATATTCCCTCTTATTTTTGAATCTTTTTGAATCTTTTTGAAATTCGGAGAGTTGGTGAAAGGATAAGGACAGCCCAAACGGTTGAAGGGACGTTGGCGTCTTCTGACGGTTTTAGGATGTGCAGGAAGTTATGACGACGTGACAGCATGTGGTCAATCAGGACGCTTTTTCAGGCGCGTGGGCGCGAGTTTCATGACACGCGCCATTCCGACACCTGTTGCCAGCTTGCTTTATCCACACGTGTCGCCGTGTCATTGCGCCTGCGCTTTCTCTCTCGTCCGCATTAAATTCATCGCATTCATTGCGATGAGTATATAAGGGGGAGAGGGTGTATTTCGTCCATTATCCTTGCCAAACATTGAGGATTTTTGGCAGACCGTGGAATATGACTGTAGGGTCGAGCCCCCGGTGATGCGAGCAACAGTCAACAATCACATTGTTCAGTTCTCATCTGAACAGATCCGGGCGGCTTTACGATTTGGAGATGAGACGAGGGATGACCCGACATATTTTGTGGCTCCTTTCTGTGATGGAGCGTTTCTGAGGATGGGATACTCTGGTCCCTTGGGAGATACTCAGAGAAGGAAGGGGTTTTTGCTTGACCAGTGGCGCTTTCTCATGCATGTCATGATAGTATGCATGTCAGGGAGAAAGGCAGGCACTGATGGCATGGGCGCGACCATGCAGTCGGCTATGACTGCTCTGACTTATAACAAGCGTTACAGCTTTAGTCAGATGGTCTTCTACGAGATCGATCGACAAAGAAGAGCGGTGGCGCGTGAGAGATTTATCATGTATCCAAGATTTCTCAAAATGATCTTGAATCATGTTGCTCCAACGCTACCTCAGCGCCGCCCAATCCGATACGTCGAAAGTGTGAGCAAAAGGATCTTTGCCCAATGCAGATCCTCCAGTGCGAGGAGCAAACCTGAGCTCCGTCCTCGACATACTCCACTATTCGGGTACTTGATCAACCCGGGGTATGTGCCTGCTCGAGGGGACGAGTTTAGGGACCCGGCACCACAACAGGCAGGAGCACCTCAAACTATACCTGCTGCTCCTGTTGTGTCACCGGAGGAGAACGTTGACCTTGACGCAGAGTTTGGCGGTCAAGGATTTTTTGACATGGAGAGGGTTGATCCATAGGAGAATGTACAGGTCTCGGTTGAACGAGCTTTGGGTGTGAATGTTACTAGGGCAGCTACAACGGTGGCTGGCTCAGATTCTGATGATGAAGTGGCCGAAGCAAGACGGATTTTGGTAAAACATGAACGGGTTCATGGGAAAAGAAAAAGAACTGATGATGACAGCGAGTCAGACTATGAAGAAGAAGTTCAACAGTTGATCCGTAGATCAAGAAGGGAACGGGCAGGTGCAGGATCGGGAGCTGGTGAGAGCTCGAGGGTGGTACGTTTCACCCCACCCGCACTGTCCGGTATGACAATGGTTCCCTCAACATTACAAGTTACAAGGCCAAGCGCCACGGATGTTCCCGTGGTGGCTACCTCATCATCTTTTGGCCTCCCACTAACTACTTTCCAACTTTCGGCTCCGGAAATCGTATCGTTGCCACCTACAACTCTTACTCCAACGGAGGTCGTGGCACATTTTATTGAGTCGACGGTGGTGGCCACTGCAGGGTTATCGGTGACGATACCACCTGCGGTTACGTCTATGCCTACTTCTGAGGTCCCGGTTACATCGGAAATCCCTCCTCAGTACACTCAAGATATATCTCATCTGAGGTTTGATTTCGATGCAACCTTATCAGACTCTGAACGAATAGCAGCACTTGAACGGGTCGTGGCAGAACAATCAAGGGTGAATCTTATCCAGACCCAGGCTAAGCGCCTAATTGCAGAGAATCAGTTGCAGTCGTCCCTGCTGGTAGAACATGGCAAAATCATAGATGCTTTGAAGGAGTTCTTGGCATCTCAGGGGGAGACGAGCTGTAAAGGCGATGAGTTGAGAACTAAGAAGAGAAATGATCGAGACGATGATCCCAATGCATCGAAAGGTGCAGGTGGTGAGTTGCCAAGAACTGTACAAGCTCTTGGGACTTCCACAAATCGGGGGGAGTCAACAAGTGCAGCTGGTGGTGATGATGTGGTGGTAGTGGAAGTTGAGGAGATGGATGATGACTTCATGTGTGTTAGATTCTGTCAAGGTGGTTTTGTGATGAAATTGATCACTTGATGTTGAGTAGTTGAAGATTAAACCTTATCGTATGCCGACGTGTTGGTGAAGTTGTGGAGGGAGCCCAACTTCACGTGTTGGTGAAGTCGGAAGGACTCACGTGATTGGTTGAGATGATTAATTAGGCACGGGGATGCATGCATTTCAAAGACCTCAATCTATATAGTCGGAGAAGCTTACACTGAAGGGGAGATATGATATGGAAGACGCTGGGTGATTGGTAGATTTGTGAAGCTACAAGACAGTTTCAGACACGGCTGGTTGAAGAGCAAACAGAAGATCATCAGTTAAGAGGGAGTCTGTTGGTGCATGTTTTGTAACAGATGATCTTTTGTGTTTGTTAGAATTGAGAGCAACGGTCAAAGGGGAGTCTGTTGGTGCATTTTGTGACCGTCGCTATGCAATTCTGATCAGCGGAAACGATGTACGAAGTTAGGACAACTTCGCCATAGGCGAAGTTAGAACAACTTCGCCATAGGCAAAGTTGTAACAACTTCTGCCATAGGCGAAGTTATAACAACTTCGCCATAGGCGAAGTTGTAACAACTTCGCCTACAGGCCTAAGCCCGTGAAGTTGTTTATATATATATATATGTGTCTTGGTTAGGTTGTGTATCCAGAAAGTTAGAGTTTTGAGTGATCAGTTTATTTGTCTAGAGAGAAACCGAGAGGGAGAGTCGTGTGGGACGGCCCAAGGTAGAGCTCACCTCGGGTCGGCCGTGTTTCTGTTTATGTTCGGTATGTAATGTGGTTTTGATTATTATAAAAGATCTGCAGATTTGTTTATCCCGTTAGTGTGTTTGTTCGTGTATGTGTTTTGTGTGTAATCGTGTTCTACACCATTAAACGAGTCTAGGAGGATTCCGCACTCCTAGACCTCGTGCAGATCTCGTATCGATCGGCGACGCCCCGGGGCGGGGGACTTACATTCCGGTTATGACGTCGTCTGTCATGGCTGCTGTGCCGACGATGGCGTCCACTTTCGTTGCTGCGTTGAGCAGTTCAACTTCTTCGCCGGCCGTCAGTGCCATATTTACTACATCATTCACCGGACCGGCGGTGATTTTTTCTGTGAGCTCATCTGCAGCGGCTACCACGGTTATGAGTTCATCTCAAATGAGTTCATCTCCAATGGTCTCTACCTCAGTGGCTTCTATAGCCACTTTTGTAGGTGAAGGTGTGGGTGATTTGAAGCTCTTTCAGCCACTTTTGTAGCTTCTGGTCAGCAAAATTGGTGCCGTTATCGCTCACCAAATTCTGTGGAAGTCCAAAACGACAAATAATAAATTCCCAAATAAATTTTTTGATATGTTTTGCGGTTGTTTGGGCTAGGGGTTTTGCTTCTATCCACTTGGTGAAGTAGTCGATGGCTACCACTAGGAACTGAACGTTCCCTGCTGCTGTGGGAAATGGGCCTGTCACATCGATGGCCCACTTCTGGAATGGCCATGAAGAAGTGACTGGAACATGTTCGTTCTTTGGGCGATGCGTGTTGGGTGCGTGGAGCTGGCAGGACTTACATTTTCTGATGTAGGCCAGCGCATCCGTGTGCATCCCCGGCCAAAAGTATCCCGCGTTGTTTAGCTTAGCTACAACTGTGCGTGGACCTGCGTATACTCCACAGATGCCTTCGTGTACTTCCCTTAGGATGTAGTCGGCATCTTGGTCGTCAACGCATCTGAGGAGTGGCCAAGAAAATTACGCCTGTAAAGTATGTCATCAACAAGTTGATAGTTCAGTGATTTACAGCGTATCTTTCTTGCCTGTGTCTTTGACTCTGGTAATACACCCGTCGCAAGGTAATTTATGATTGGCGTCATCCATGTTTCCGTGCCGGTTTGGATGACACAAATTTCCTTGTGCGGGACTGATGGTGCTCCAAGAAGTTCAACGCGGATGTCCTTTCCCAAGTGGGTGAAGGCTAACGATGCAAGCTTGCTTAATGCATCCGCAGATTTGTTTTCGCTTCGCTTGATGTGCACAACTTTGCAATCGTTGAAATCGCGCATAAGGGTTTTTGCTTGTGCGAGGTACAGGGCCATTGTGTCGTTCACGGCCGTGTACGTCCCGTTTATCTGGTTGGCTACTAGCATGGAATCCACGTGGGCTTCCAAGTTTTTCACCCCCATCTTACGCGCAATTCTTAATCCGGCCAAGAATGCTTCGTACTCCGTTTCGTTATTCGTACTCGGGAAATCCAGCCGAATAGCGTAAGTGTACTCTTGGCCTGTAGGGTTAGTTAGTTTCAACCCTGCGCCTGAACCTTCGTTGTTGGCTGCTCCATCAGTATAGAGTCGCCAGACATCGTTAATGTCTTGTGCCGGAGAGGGTTGAGCCTCTTCCTGGCACTCTTTTTCCCGCGAAGCGGGGACTTCTGCAATAAAGTCGGCCAAGACCTGGCCTTTTATGGCTGGTCTTGGCTTGTACTTTATCGCGTATTCTCCCAACTCAATTGCCCATTTGGCTAGGCGCCCTGACAACTCGGGTTTGCCAAGAACGTTTGCAAGTTTGAAGTTGGTGAGAATGGTGATTGGGTGGCCTTGGAAATATCGTCTTAGCCTGCATGAAGCCTGTACAAGCGCTAAGACTAATTTTTCCAGGGTGGAGTACCGGGTTTCCACGTCTGTTAAGACGCGGCTTACATAGTAGATGGGCATCTGGATGCCCTTTCGTTCTACTAGTAAGACTGCCCCAGTTGCTCTGTCTGTGGCGGAGAGGTAGAGAATTAATTCCTCCCCCACTTCTGGTGCTGTGAGTGTTGGGAGTTCGACCAAGCGTGACCGAATCTCTTGAAAGGCTGCTTCCGCTTCTGGTGTCCAGCGGAAGTGCGTTTTCTTCAAACAATTTCTCAATGTTGACACGAATGGGAACGACCTATCCGCATGGTTTGCCAAAAAGCGGTTGAGTGCGACTAGTCGTCCATTCAGTGTCTGAGCCTGTTTGATGGTTGTAGGTGATTCCATTTTCATAATGGCTTCAACCTTTTCAGGGTTCGCTCTGAAGCCATCTTTGGTAACGATGACTCCTAAGAACTTCCCATCTTCCATCCCAAAGGAACACTTGCTCGGGTTGAGCTTCATGTTTATCTTTCTGAGCGTGTCGAAAGTTTCTTCGATGTCTTTCAACATCGCCTCTGGCTCGAGGCTTTTGATGACCAAGTCATCCATGTAAACCTCCAAGTTCCTCCCGATTTGGTCATGAAACTCTTTGTCCATCAGGCGTTGGTATGTGGACCCGGCATTCTTAAGTCCGAATGGCATCATTTGGTAACAAAATGTGCCATCGGGCGTCCGAAATGCGGTTTTATCCTGATCGTCAACAGCCATGTGGATTTGATGGTACCCTTTATACGCATCAAGGAAGCATTTAAGGCGAAACGGTGCTAATGAATCTACCTTAAGGTCAATTTCGGGTAACGGGTAACAATCCTTGGGGCATGCTTTGTTTAGGTCTTTAAAATCTATGCACATGCGCCATTGTTTGTTGGATTTTGGTACCATGACGGGATTTGCAACCCATGTTTGATATTTACTAACGCGTACGATGCCTGCGTCAAGGAGTTCCTTGACTTGGGTTCTACACGCGTTAGCCTGCTCAGTACCCATTACGCGACGCTTTTGTATGACCGGCGCAAACGCCGGGTCACACTTGAGCTTATGCTCAGCTTTATTTCGAGGTACACCAGTCATGTCAGCTGGTGTCCACGCGAATACGTCGGCATTTTTTTACAACAAGCGTTTGAGTAAGGTGCGTGTGGGATTAGTGATCGTTGGGCCATTGGTAACGGCCTGGTCAGGGTATTTGCCATTGAAGGCCCATTCTTCTAGCTCAGAGGTGGTTGGTTTAGCCAATTTTGGTTTGGGTTTAGATGAGACAGATGCGATGCATACCTGGGGAATGCCTGTGATCATAGCGACTCCCTCAGCTGTTGGCCATCCCATCATACCATGGACCAAAGACACCACGGCATTAAATCTTGCCATCCCATCTCTCCCGAAGAGAATGTCGTATGTGTGGTGTGGCTTCCTCATTACAACGAAGTCCACGTCTTTTGTGCGGGAGTACTTCCCGTCCGTGAGAGTGACGGGGAATGATAGGATTCCCAAGGGGGTGTTTGTGCTGCCGTCAAACCCTTCCATCGAGGCGTAAACTGTTTCTAGGCGTTCTTTGTCTTCGTCGTCTAGCTTGTCGAAGAACTGCCTATACATGACCGTTGATGAAGCGCCATTATCAGCAAGGGTGCGGGAGGTGATGTAGTGCCCCAGCTGGCTTTTGATGACTATGGGGCCTTCTTTGTTGGGCCCCCTGGCACACGCGGGAAGCGCACTTCTGCTTCCTTCCACGCACTTGGCTCTGTTGTTCGTCGTTTTCTTTCTCTGATGTTGCCGTGAACCATGTGAATACTGATGTCGACGGGCTTCCGTCCATTGCCCTTGTACCGATTGTCTTTCCTCCCTCCGTTCTTGATTGACGCCACGAGGTGTGTGAGTTTCCCATCTTTGACGAATGTTTCGACGATATCCTTCAAAGATGTGCATTCCTCCGTAGTGTGGCCTTTTGTCCCGTGGAAGTCACAGGATTTGCTCTGATCAGCGTTATGACGCTGTCGGATTATTGGAGCCTTTGGCCATGGGAGTTTCTCGGTGGCAAATATCTCGGTGACGCTTTTGGCGAGTGGCGTCCATCTGGGATTCCGGTTTGACGACTGCATGTTGTCCCTTCCGCCTAAGAGAGGGCGAGAGCTGGATGAGGTGTCAAAGTTTACCCTTGAATGCCAAATACCAAGCTTCCTCCTTTTGTTTTGTCGGGCGGTACGGACGTTATTTTCTCTTGTTCTTTGCGTGTAGAGGTTTGTGCTCTGGGGAAGATTTCTACCCAGTTGCTTCTCCGTTTCGGCAAAGCGTGTAGCTGCCGTCATGATGGCATCCCATGTGGATGGCATGCCGTCTTTACCTGTCAACGTGCGGATGAGCTCTGGGTACTCAACGCCCTGGATGAAAGCGGCGCGAACAAGATCTTCGCTAATGGTGCCCAGACTTAGCTTCTTTGAGTTGAAGCGAGTGATGAAGTCTAGCAAAGATTCGTCTTCCTCTCGGATGCAGTTGAGGATCGTCCATTGCTCTTCAGTATATTTTTTTTGTTGACTGAAGTGCTGGCTGAACTTGTGCTGTAAGTCTGCCGAATCGTAGATGTGGTGGACCGGTAGACGATCAAACCACGCTCTGGCTGCCCCGACGAGCGTCATTTGGAACATGTAACACCATGTGGGTTCCGTCCAATTACTGACGGTTGCCCCCGCTATAAATCTATTCAAGTGATCGTCCGGGTCAGATATGCCATCATAAGTGCCTATGTTGGACATATGTTTGGCACTCTTTGGAGCGATTGCTTCCGCAATGTCCCTTGCAAATTTGGACGTTCCCGCATTCGCAACAGTTGGTCTGAAGGTTTTGGAGAAGTCACGTGGGTTTCCCCCGTGTTCTTTGGTTTGAAAGTTTCTTCGAAATTTCTTCCCGAGTGGAAGTCTGTTTCTTTACGCTTCCCTTTCGCCTTATGACGTGGGTTTGCCTCACTGTCAGATTCTTCCCAATCTTCATCCACATACTCGCAATCATTGCTCATGTTGAGCTGTTGTCGAGTGCTTCCGAATTGGTCATTGGCCTGTTGGAGTGAACGTAAACGTTCGTCTAACTCGGCTTGGAATTCTTTCTAACGTGCTTCCGCTTAAGCTTTAACTTGTTCTGGTGTTTGTCTGGGAGTCTCGTCTGTTGTCTCCCCAACTGGGTATCAATGAATCCCAGGAGAGGATTGTTTACTGCACTTGCCCCGGCTTGGGTAACCGGGGTAGTGTTCGTAACAATCGTGTATTCACCAGTGTTCCCCCCAGTAGCTGGGGTTGTGGTTACCGGAGTTTCTTGGTTACACGGTGGCTTTTGCATCGGAGTAACCTTAACCATCTTTCCAGAAGTTTGAAAAAACTGAGAAAGAAGAATAAGTTCTAGCTTAATGCACGGATGGCGCCAATGAAGAAACACTAAGTGACCCCGACAGATTAAGGATAATCTTAGGGTTAAGTAGTGTTTTCCCACGAGGGTTAGGTCCGGCAAAGATGGTTATTCTTCTCAACCTGCAAAACAGACACCGTAAGCTCGTCACTGAGAAGGGGGGGGGGGGTTCCTCCTTGTGACCACCCTCCGGCGTGAGAATCAGACTAGGTTGCTCTGAATATAAGTGTATATAGAGAGAAATAACTAGAGAGAAGATGATGATACCGTTCCAAGGTGTTGGAGTATTTATAGCCGAAGGTAGGTTTCCAAGCAGGTACGGCCAGCTGTATATAATATTCCTTTTCCACCAACTATGGGCTATGTTCGTGCCACGATGGGAGTTGGTGGGTAGGCAGCGGCTGATAGTGACATTTTGTACTGGAGCGTGCTCCTCCTCGTACTATTGTCCGTGAGCTGTCACCTTGTGATTGGTTCATGGGTTGCTTTTGTCAGATCTTGTCTATTTGTCCATACCTTGGTAGGTATAGTACAAAAGATCTTCTAAAAGCGTACGGATTGGCTCTTTTGGTTTTAGGTGACATTGCTGAAGTATAAGAGTTAGTGTCTTATGCGTGTAGCCTTCCTTCTTGGCTTGTACCCACAGCTGCGGGGACAGGCAGGGTACTGTACCAAGGGAGGCTTTCCTGCGGGAACAGCTGGCTTACTGCGTGTAAGGTCTTCATCTCTCTGAGCATGGTGGGTCTTGCGGATCCAGTTGGTCTTTTGCGCAGATGTACCTCTTCAAAGTGAGTCTTGCGAGTCCAACTGGGCTTTGCGGGGACCTACCTCTTCAGTTGATCAGAGGTAGAAGACATGAAAACTTACCATGCACCCGATGGACAGACGATCCACCTAAAACGAGGTATGTCGTATGAGCAATTCTTGGAAAGCCTAGATTACATGATAGCCGGTGTTTAGACTATAACATGTTAAACTTTTTATAATTATACAAAAGAAATTGAATGGTTGAAAGAGATTGGAAATGTGGAAAAACTGGGAAATTGGGAATCATCTTTACTAATAAAAAGTTTATTAAATGGTTAACTTGCTACAACGTCAAGATTCCTCAGTTTTCAACAATTTCAATTTTTGTTATATATTCATCCTTTTGTCTTTAGATGAATATTCTGTTTTCCATACCCAATGGTAAGTAACAATTCCAAATAAAATTAATTCAAACATAAATTTAATTCTTCAGTTCATATATCTATCCAAAAAGGAAATTCAAATTCATCTCAAAAGAAGAATCCTACTTTAATCGATGAATTATATAAAATAAACAATTAATAAAGAAAAAACTAAAAGATTTGCATATACTTTAGTGTTGTGAACCTCACCAAATTGTATAGGTTTCCTTCCACCTTGGCCTCAATCTGCCAGAACAACATAAGATCATCGTCCCATAGATGCTGTCATGTTTTCCCACAGTTTTCTCGAACTTTCAATATCGGTGATAACCATTTGTGTTCTCAAAGATGAGAGATCTGTCACTTAATAATTACAGAAAAAGAGAAACAGAAACAAAAAGGATGTTCAAATCCTTTATATTTATTTTAAATATATTAAGAAAGTTTAAAAAAAAAGCTGCAATATGAAAACATTCCACATATCCGAATATCAAGAAATCCCTTATGAACATTCAAATTCAATTTTGGACCATTTTTACAAAAGGATATATAGAAAACCAAAATTTTGAGAGTTCAGAAAAGCCCGTAGGATATTATGATTATCAGAGTTTTTCTAAACTTTCTAAATCCAATACTTATTCGGTTCTCAAATATTGTGAACCGAATCATATTCAGATAGAGTATAACCGTACTATATGCTTTTTAGCACCGCGCTAAGAGCAAATCATCTACACAAGCAAGCAATATGAATGAAGAAAGTTCAAGAAAGCTGTGGAAAAAGATGACTCTCAAGACTTTAAAACTCCAATTTGCATGTGGAATTTGTAAAGAAAAACAGGTAGTGTGTGAAGAAGAGAAGTGATAAGTAGAATGGTGTAGGAATACAAAGTTTCATGGACCACAAGTATTCCAGCTTTATAGAGGATATAGGAGTAGAAGATTGGGGGTGTACAATTACTCCCCTGAGGCGCATATTAGTAACATAATGCTGGATTTGTATGTTAGTGCGCAGTAGGGTAGCTATGTTTAAGCATGGGCATATGGACACCTCCCATCCCATATTCTGTTTGGAGTCTTAAAACTTAAAAGAGAGATTATTAAATAAAAACAGAGAAAATCATCAACACAGAAGAGAATCTTATTTAATGTGTTGTTGTATTTGTTTAGAAATATGATATGTTTTATGTTTATTATTTCAAAATTAAAATGTATTACATTTTAATGTCAAAATGTGTCGATATGATAACATGTGAAAAATATTCTACTTCTCATTTCTAAATTACGTCTTATTTTGTTCATGGATTTATGCATGTAAAATTTTAAGATAATGGAGTATTTACTTTTTCAACTACATACACAATAAGGTTTGTGTGTTATGATTTAACTAGCAAAGACTAGTTAAAATGTCATAACAACGTCATGTCACTCTCATGTAAAAAATGAGTTTTAACTAATTCATCATTTAACAAACGTGTGATAAGTTAGCTAGGTAAAACTAGATTTTAAAAATATAACAAAAACTTGGATTGATTGTTAGTGGGGTGAACCCCACCTTTTGAGCCATTTGGCCCCATGTTAATGGGAAGAGGGGCCTTTTGGCGTCTCTTTCATTTGCATGGCGTCGGCTAAGATGATGAGTTGTCAATGGTGCCACCCCCAAAACTCACCACGACGAACAACCTAATTATATGCATGTTGACTAGAAATGCATTAGGTATAGCTTGGCTTGATTCAACCTAATAATTAATAGTATAGTTATTTAAATTGTTCAACCAGTCATCAGTTCTCTTAATTTTAGTTCACCGGTTTTCTTAATTTTAGTTATTGGTTAAATAGAAGAAATGATTCATTCGGTAAACCTATTGATCACTGGACTTTATTTTTTACTAGCTTGTCTTAACTAGTCAACCATAATGCAGTTTTGAGCTTTCATAAAAAGAAAATATTATAACAAATTTAATGTCGGAATGTTACCCACAAGACAAGCAAATAACTATATTCAAGTATATATATATATATATATATATATATATATATATATATATATATATATATATATATATATATATATATATATAAATGACATGTACATGGTGTTCAGTCGACTCATTCAAAGCATGTAAAATCCATGGTTTGATCCGGTTAATTCAGTTTACCATTCTTGATAACTGAATTGAACAAACTAGTTATCGATCAGAAGATTTAAAACTTAACATTGATCCTTCATGTCCTTTCATTTTTTCGATTTAACTTTTGTTTGTTGTTGTGAACAATATATATATATATATATATATTTACTTTTACAAATGGTAAAACGTTTAAAAAAAGACAGAAAAGAAATAATTTTTATAATTACCGAGACATTGATGAAATTGAAAATGTAACATGATGCGACGTCGTAGCTTCTTTTTTTGCAGAGCACAACTCGTGCGGTTCCGGCGCTCTTTCTGTGTATTTTTTTCCTGGTACTAGTGGCCCACACATTTCTATTTTTAAATTTACCCTCACATAATAACTAAAATGAAGTTTCCACCATGGTTTTTTCTTTTACAGCTCACTACTTGAACTTACCTTTAAACAGTGTATAGCCCTATCTATATGCTACGCATTGGGTATTGTTTTCTCAAAATACCTCTCTGTATTTTTTTTCTATTTTCCTTTAGTCTTGCTTTTGTATTGTTAATTAGTTTTTTAAAAATTACTTTTTAATTATTTTTCTTTTTTGTATTATTATTAATGATATTTACACATTTCATTTTTTAGTAAAAACGTCGTTCTCAACAATCATGTCTGGTGCCCGACGTGCTCACATCGTTGTCAATATAAAACGATATTTGTAAATTCCAATGAAACAATTTAAAACGATATTTACAAATATATATACGTAACCATTACAACGAGTTCGTAAAAATAAAACAAAAATGAAAAATCTATGTAAACAGCGGCATCACCAGCATCATCGTCACGTCTAGTGCCTTACGTGCTCGCTTCGTGGTTAAAACATGGCGGTGGTAATTTGTACTCCTCACCACGCTGCCGGGCGGCCTCCCGCTCAATCAACTAGGCCATTTGACGTTGGAGCACCAACATCCCCTGATCTAAGCTCGGATCGAGGCGTTAGCGGCCGCATCTAAACGCACGAAGCGATATATACGTGGGGCGTGCTGCGATATAAGTGGGACGTGTTGCGACTCTGGAGGATGACATTCACACGATAATTAAACGTTAATTAATTAGGCAAAATAAAACGAAATCGAATGACAATAAAATGTACCACATGTGGCTGCTCTTGATCTGTTTGCTCCTGCTAATCCACCGGCACAATCGCCCTTGCATCCGCGTCCACATTGGCTTCGTCAATCTAAATCTCTGGTGCCTCCACTGGCGTAAGTTCGACCAGTGGCACAAGGACATAAACGGTGGCCCTCAACTTTTTTTTATAAAATTTTTTTGAAAAAAATAAATTTAATATTTTATAATTTATTATTATCATATATATATATATATGTATATATATTATAATATTTCTAAAAGATATATTTTTTAATTTAATATTATTTTAAATGTATATAATCAGTAATTAATATTTTTAAAATATTGTCTTTTTTTGATTTAATCATATAAATACATATAGAACTAATTATTATTATTATTATTATTATTATAGTTATTTGTTCTGTAAAGATGAAGAACGTTGACCACTCGATGGGTCAGGCATAAGAATATATTGAGGGGGACGAGGTATTGGCATATTAGCCCCATTTACAGTAGCTTAAGAGCCTCGGTTGACACCTTATAAAGTAGTTTGCTAAACATTTTCAGTTTATGGCTTTTTTCACTTTTATACGGGAGGTTTCAAAGGTTTTATTGATTTCAACCTCCCGGGTTTTTACAACTTCATGGGCATACGTTACAATTGTGTGTAGCGTATTGTTAGTCCCATCAAGGTGCCTTTTGAAGTTGGCATGCTTCCTCCCGACTCAGTTTGTTGTATGCATGTCGAAGTTTAGGCGGTCGTCAATCCAACAAGATACAAACTTACCTTTGTATGACACCAACCTGTTATCACAAATATAATTCCAAACCTTTGGAAAAAAATGATAAATTTATGAAATGTACAAGTAGACTATTAGTAACTATATATGTATGAAAGACTTACCATGTTTCTCGTATTCGGCTAATTTTCCTTCCAATTTTCAGTAGTTATTGGCGTTGCCGTTGTGGATGACCGACACAATACCTTCCACTAGTACGAGTAATCATCCATGATATCTGTTAATAAAGACTCTTCCACTTTCTCTTTATGTTCTCTTGGATGTGCCACCTGCTGTGACACCCGGTAAAAATTTAACCTAACCCGATTCTAATGTAATATATGTTTATGTAATAAATATTATAATAAATAGAATAACAATATTTTAGTTCCAAAAACTCAAAAATATCTATATTTTATTTTCTTGAGTTCGAAAAAGTTCAAGTTTGTCGTGTAGCGAACACTAAGCAAAACGAACAACGGTAACGACTTAAATACTGTTAAATGTCCAAATGTGTCAGGAATGACTCGAAAAATTATAATCGTAATAAAAACAATAGTAATAAGTGATAAATTATTTCTAGAAGATTCGTTTCGAAAAATTTAAAAAGTTTGCGGTTCAAGAGCCAGTGTCAGACATCGGACGTGTAACAACTCGGATTTTTCCGGTTTCTATCTATTAACCAAGTCCCCACCTGTTTTCGTTTTCGGGAAGTTTTTATTTGAATCAATTAATCATCGTAATGAACGAATAATATTATTCTATTACTATTGTTATTATAGTTAATTAATATATATAAATATAACTTCCAATTTTATCATTTTTAACCCTGAAATAAGTTTTAATCTCATTTGTTTCCACACCATAACCTTAGGGACTAGATTGCAAATTATATAAAATTTATACTGTAATCTGGCTCCCAATCCTTAGACCCGTATCCTTGACCCATAACTTCAAACCGTTTACCCATTATTTCTTGTACCACAATCCCCGTTGCATAAATGGAATTGATCCTTACAAATCGTTTATTAGGCTTATAGCGAGTCCACCGACGATGTAATTAAAGAAATTAACCATAAATTGATCTCGTGCACAATATTAACATAATCGGCTATAATAAAATCATCGAGATACCGTTTACAGGGGATAATAACACAATTAAACCCATATGCAGCCTCCTCTGAAACTCGTGAACATAACCCTATGTTTAATTGAATTATGACAACCTGCACTCGATGAACAAGATCAAGATTGGCCATCAGCTTTTCATCCCCCGTTGACCATCGATTCGCGACGATAACTGGTAATTTATATAGGAGTATTGATTGTTTTTCAGCGCTTAAAATTAACCCTAACTTTAATTCAACAACCGTTAATCAAATTATACAATTGCAGAAATTAGGGTTTATAGGTTTTCGGGATTTGGGCCTAACTGGCTATAATAATCTGTTTTCATTTGTAATTCTATTGTCATGTTGGAGTAGTTGGTCTTGTCTGTGTGCTGTGTTACTGGCGGTCATGTGTTCGAACCCGGCCACATTTTTCTTTAGGTTTTTATTTTCTTATTTAGTTTTTGTATTAATTATATAATTATTTTAATAAATAATAAATTATATTAATTATTAGATAAACATTATCTTATCAAAACCGACATCTTAGAGTTATGTTCTTGTCTAGATAATCTATTTTTCGTTACAAGTGTCGTACATATAAATATATATATATATATATATATATATATATATATATATATATATATATATATATATATATATATAAGGGTTAAAATAAAAAGACATAGTTTCATAGAAAGGGTAGGAATAACATAAAATTTAGAGTTAGGAAACTATTTTGCCTAAATCCTAGATCCTAGTAAACTATTTGGTATTTTAAAAACTACCAATTTCCACCACTAGATCACAGATCCAAGGGCTTAGATTTATTTTTACTCTTTCTAGAAAACTATTTCTTCTTATTATAACCCACCCATATATATATATATATATATATATATATAGGGTTGATATCATTTAAGATTAAGAACTCCAAAAAATTTAAATACTGTTAGGAACTCTAAAAATCAAATATTTTTTTAATTTTTTTATATACTAACTTTATTTAAGAGTAGTTTTATTATATTTTATATAAAAAATTTTGATTACATATTTTAATCACAAGTTTACATATGTGTCAAATTTATGTTATACCAAATTTACATAGGTGTAAAACAAAATATAGATATTTATAAAAACTAATTTTCAAAATTGTAATTATAAATATAGATATACAAAATGATGAAACTACACTCAAATAACATTTACATACAAAAAATTTAACAAAAAACGTTAGGTTTCAATGGTTTCTTCAAGTTCTTAAATAACTAACAGTTCTGTAATGATACTCATCCTATATATATACATATATATATATATCATTTAAGAACTTTAAAAAAGTTAAGAACTCTTAAGAACTCCAAACAACCAAATATTTTTTTAATTTTTTTTTATATATTAACATTATTTAATAGTAGTTTTATCATATTTTATATAAAATTTTTTTATTACATATATTAACCACAAGTTTACATATATGTAAAGGTTATGTACTAACAAATTTACATAGGTGTACGTAAAATAAAACATAGATATGTATAAAAAACTAATTTTTAAAATTGTAAGCGTAAATATAGATATACAAAATGATAAAACTACTCTCAAATAACATTAGCATATAAAGAATTTTTAAAATACGTTAGTTTTTAATGGTTCATTCAAGTTCTTAAATAATTTAACAGTTCTGTAATGATACTCATCCTATATATATATATATATATATGCATATACTATAAGTAATTTTAATAACAAATTAATATTATTTTAACTATAAACCGACGTCGTTATTGACGGTTCTCGTCCTTCAACATTTTTATAAAATTTGTATATTTATATATATATACATGTACAAACATATATATATATATACACACACATGTTTTTTTCTTTAAATAAAAGTATTATAATGATTAATATATTTTAATCGTGTATTGTCGTTAGGGGATTTAAAATAAACTATTTATTTATAATTTGTGATATACTTATTTAGACAATATTATTACATATATAATAACTAGTTGAATAATTATTTACTTATACTTATACATACGTTTATATTAATACAACTAGTTATGTATTATTATTATTAAAATTATCCATTTACTTATATTCATATTATCGTAAATACATCTTGGATAATATTTAAACTAATTATTTATAAGCTCAATTTCATGAAGCACAAGTAACAAATTCTTTACTAATGGCAATAAGCGTAGAAATTAACTAAAAATCGTTCAATCAATAATATTATAATCCCAATATAACTCAAATCACATCGAGATCTTTATTCATCCAATCATGTTGTATCCCTTATAACTAATTTAATATTTTATTATCTAACTAGGAATCTTTGACGGTATATCCCGAAAGATTTATCTTTCGCACATCATCATTTATATTTCATTCATCCGATCAGGTGAGTATCACATTCCCCCTTTCTACTCATTTTTACCGTTTGGGGATGTACGCGTTACTATTTATTTCCCTACTATTTAATACATTAATTTGCAATTGTTGTCACTTGTGTTTAACAATTTAAATCTTACTTGTTATGTGCTTATATGCTTATGTGAATCGCATTCGGAGAGGTCCAACATAATCTCAGAATAATATGATCATACAGCAGTCATAATAGCCATCGTGCTTTTCGACATCTCATTTATTTTGATCATTGGTTGAATTGTTTATCTCACTTGATAAAGTTTGCACATTTTTACTTATATTATTGTATTCACAAAATCTGGTGTTTTACTCACTCAACCTAGTGTTGACGGAACCTATTTTATTTTTGACGCATATGCAGGTTATCGTGTGATGTGATGTTCAAACAAGATTGGAAGAAAACTTAGGATTTGCAAGATAGAGAAAATAAACAAGATATTAATCATTGATACGTTTTACTTATTTGATTATGGGATTTTGTATTTGAATATTTTTGGTTATTTGAATTAATTTAATAGATATCATAATTTTTAAATTTTGCATGATAGTACCCTGAGAGCCGTGAGCAATCAGCTCATGCCCCGACATTTCCGCCTTAGGTTGGGGTGTGACAGGACGAGCCCGATCTCAAGTATCACAAAATTTTACTTTATTTAGTCAATATTTGTCAATAATCCAATATCAGATAAAACATGATAAAAATTTTTAGAAGCTAGATCATTTGGTTAATTAAAATTGGCAAAACGTAAACCGGAATAATTAGAACTTTGTTTAAAACCCACTAAAATTATCAAACCCTTCCCCTTTCCACCATCAAAACCGTCACCCACCACCATCCCATTTCACTTATAGTTTTGCATTCATTCATCCTCATCATTAGCCTAGATATGTGTTGGATGATTATAAAATTGCCAAGTTAACCTACACTAACCCATCATCTAATCTAATAACACACATCACCACTCTACTCCTCCCTTTAAAAACCACGACACCCCCACCACCACTCATCATCTTCTTCAAAATCCATTTACAACACACACATACACCATGAAAGATTAAGCTAGAATGGAGGTTTAAGTGGGTTTCATGTGGATTGGGAAGCTATAGGAATAAAGAAAATCTAGTCATTGTTAGTAGCTTTTATTGTAACTTAATTTCACCCCAAAGTAAGATCACAATCCATGAGTTTGGTATGATGATTTTTTAGTCATGTCTTACTATTTCACACAATGATTAGAGAAATTTAAAAGATGAAAAGGAAAAGTGTGTGTTTGTGTGTGTGACTATGAGTTATATGTATCTATTGATGTGGGAGTCAAAAAACTACATGCATGTGTACATACAAGAATTTAGTTGTATTATTGTTGTTATATTGAGAAAGAATAGTCTTGATTTGTTGATCTGGATGTCAAAAAAATGATAAACTTGATATTTATAAAGTGGGTTTGTAGGGCTAATATTCACTTTTTGGCTTTACAGGGTTTGAAAATTTGTACATAAGTTTTCGACTAGATGATATTAGTTGAATTTATAGATTGGTAGGATGGAATAAAAACTTTATAATAATCATTAGATGAAATATGGTATTTTGGTGTTTAGTAAAAAAGGTAGAATTTGGTAGTTACACATGATTCTTAAAGAATTTGATGATAATCCTGTTAGAATACATAATTTGATAGTTAAATGGTAACTAAGTTAGAATATTGTAAAAACTTGTTCATTGTTACTAATAAAGGAAACTTTTTACTAAATGAATAGTTGAATTTGATATTGACATAGATGTTAATTAGCATACATGAACTTTAAAGATTGTTGAAAATTGATTATGATTATGTTAAGAGACACCATGCTAGCATTTGATAATTTTTTGTGGAAATATATATATAGTTGATGCACACATGGAAACTCTCTAGTTGATGGAATAATGACATGATACTTGTACACACATACATACACGATGAATTGATTATAAAAAACTTCATACTACTTGGTCATATTAGAATCATTCACTCATGATTAGGTTATATGCTATAAAGTTAGTAACTAGTCACATGTATTGAACAAGAACATGAAGTGTGTTGAAAGTTATAGTTGGGCCTCTTGTATGATTGATTATGACATGCTAAGAAATATCAAAAATCAAATTCTATAAGTATTGAATGATATATGAGGATTGTTAAGATTGCTAGTTTGACTATAAATACTCACATGCTAGAATAGGGTATAAATTTCTTATTTGAGATTTGTTTAAAAATCTTACTTAGTGATAACTATCTGAATCTGAAAATTTTAATAATGTAATTCTTATAAATATTTTTTTATTTGGGGGGGGGGGGTGAGAGAATGCGTTTCGTAAATAACATTTTATTTTGTATACAAGCGTAATAAGTATGTAGAGCTAAATTAAGCTAGCATAAATTGCCTCATGTAAATTACAAACTCGTTATAACAGTTAACCTCAAAGTAGGACATAGAAATATTTTAGTAGATCTATAGGGGTAACGTCCCATCATTTTCTAGTCGTTCTGGGTAAAGTTGTGACGAATATGTTTCGTGTTATTAGTGTATATTTAAACACATGCCACATTTCTTGCAAATCTATGACTAATACAATTTTAATAATAAATATAATGTGAGAAATGTTATTGTGAAAAATGGTATATAAATTATACCAAATATAACCAAAAAATAATTATAATGAGAACTTACCAACCATGTGTTAGACTTGATTTTAAGCATGTTTTCAGGTAAAAGAAAAGTTGGAGTTTCGTGAGCAATGGGAGTGGGAAAATCGAGTGACTTTATTGTGCACTCGAAAATGTTGGACAATGTTTTATGGTTTTAAAAAGGGCATGTACTCGGTACTATGAAACTATATTTTTATAATAAATGTCCAACTATTTGTGTGATATGATGTGTTTTGAATACTAATCGGCTAAATGACTTCTGTCACCACTCAAACCAACCTAATTAAGTCTTCCGTTGTGAACTTAAAATTTTTGAGGTGTGACACATGCATATGTTTTTGGTAGCACGAGGGAAGACTATGTCACATAACTTCATCAGGTCTAGGTCTCTGTCTGTGACTATAGCACACGGCTCTATACAATCCTTGAGCATACCTTTACTTTCTTACGGGCCCATGTGAAGTTCTGTTGTCGTTCCCCATATATTTACTGCGTGCGCAATACAGTACGACTTCAATGTAGGAGTTACACCAGCAAACTGAACAAACGATCACTTGTACATGTTGGTGTTAATCACCATTTCAATAAACAACACATGGGGGAACGCACAACACATTATATATGAATTATCATTACAGAAGAAAATATCCTCCGTCCAGTTGGTGGAAAGGTTCTCCCATGTGTGATACACGAACCCATGAGTGTGCATAAATTTTCAAGTGCCTGCATTGGGTTTAATTAAATTTTAATAAATATTTAAAAATGTTTGGTTTTAAATAGTAAAATTCTAAATGTTTTCAAGTACTTGCATGGGGTACTTTCTTATGGCGTTGTATATGTCCTCCCTAATACACCTACTATTAGGACACATTTCCCATATGAGTGTATAAATTTTTTCGACCTCACGTCTGCTAGTGTAATGTTGCAACCAAATCAAGTTACCCATCGAACATTTTCGTAAGATACATGTACCCCTCATTAAAGCCGAAGGGATCGTAGTTGTGTGTATTGTTAACTACATCAATCCTTCAACAATCACCTCACCCGTTGTACCTTTCTACGAGTTTAAAGGGACAACACTTTTATACTACTGATACAGATGACCATTTCCTTGAGTTTGGGCTCTCCACCACGATTGTATGCAAGATCCAAACCATTTTTCCTAGACCGTTGGACTGCAATAACGCACTATGCTCATGTCTTCTTTTCGTTGCCATTCCCCCAACTTCTCACAAGAACCAAAACCTAAACCTAAACATAATTGTAAGGCCATACTTAAAACATGTTCAAAAAAATAATAATATTTTAACAAATAAAACAAAACATGCAGTGTTATATATTATCCGTTTTATATGAAACCGTCACCTCACGTATGTAATCATCATCAGCTTCATTCCCAAACAAATGTACGAAGGACTCGTTGTCAGACATTGTTAGAGCATAATGTTTAGTGCTAGGGTCTTGTATTTTGTATGTTAAACAGATTCGAAAGTATGTAATTCATGTTAGGCGCACATGTACATATACGGGCGTATAAGTACATATACGGCGTATATGTTATACATCGTATATGACTTATCCAGGGTATATGTGCATTATAAATAGTGTCATATCCGTTCATTTGGTTAGTTATTCATGTTGTAATATTGGCATATCCTTTAGACTGATTGTACTGATAATTGGTTGATGATATAAAGCTTAAGTGTTTAAAGTAATCTTGTAATATCTCATCTCATAATGATTTCTGCTCATTGTGTTAAAGAGTAGATAACAATTCCAGACATAGCGATCCTAATATGTCTAGGTCTTTTCAAGTGGTATTAGAGCTTAGGCTCATATCTACATAGAGATCACAAAATATTATCAAAACATAAAAGTTTTATTTTATTTATACAATTCATGACGATTTCACTGTCAAAACCTGTTCAAATTCTTCACATAATGATCGTTTGATTACCAGTTTCAATCCTACCAAGTTACGGTTTCAGACGGGCCAGGTTTCATCATAAAATTTGCAAAATTGGATTTATCTGTTCGTTTGTTAATATAAGCTGATATGTTTGAATTTAGCGGATAAGTGACCTATCCGTCGTATAAGTTACATATACCCTAGTGAGGACATATACGTTGGTGGTTATCATATACATTGGTCATGAACTTATATGTTGCATTGGGAACTGTGCTTGACTTATACGCTTGAAAACAGACTTATACGGACATAGAATTTGTGTTTTCCTCATAAGTGGAAGATTTAAGTGCTTTTGTGACGCAACCGTCAACACGACTTCAAAATTTGAACCTTGAGAATGAAATGGGAACATCTAACAAGCCACCAAAGCTTCTCAAAATGGAATACTATCCAAGCTGGACAGATAAGTTTGAGACTCACGTTCAAGCCGAGAATTATGATACATGGCTTGCTGTCGAAGAAGAGTACATCATTCCAAAGAATGAAAATGGCACCAACTATCACATATTACAGATTCCGGATGACGAAAAAGCTACTTTTCTAAAAGAAAATAAAATGTTGAATCTGTTTCAACAAGCGATTAAAGCCGAAATCTTTCAATTGCTTCAGCATAATGGGTCTAGTTATTCTATCTGGCAAGCTCTTCTTAACAAGGACAGGAAAAATCCTGACATGAGAAGTCAAAAATGGCATTGCTAATGAAGGAATTTGATATATTCATTATGGTGAAGGGTGAATCTGTTGCCCAATTGATTGAAAGATATTATAACCTGGTGAATGAGATGAAAATACTGGGTATTGATAAGCAAGTATTTGAGTACTTTTCAAACTAGCCGACGTATTACTTGACGAGTGGGAAACCTTTATTATGATCCAATGGTCTAATTTCGTTGCTTATGCTCGACTCATTCTAGCACGTTTCGTTGAAAAGCTATAAACACAAGAGTTGGAATTAAGGAAAAAGTAAAAGATGAAGAGTTCGTCTGTTTCTCAAGACATTGGGTTATACTTCAAAAATTTATCAATCAGTGGTATTTCAAAATCTAAAAATCCAAACTGCTTATTGTACCGAAGGAGCTGCATTAGTGGGTAATCAACAAAGTGGATCTCAAACTCCATAAACTCTAAAATATTCTAGCAGTTATTCTAGAACAATGACACCCAATCAAACGTCTCAACCTCAAAGTCAAAATCCTGATGTTTTCCAGTGCAACATTGTTGTAAATATCAAGAATAGCAAATATCTGACATCTGAAAACGTCAAAGACAATATGTCATATTTGGGATCCGTCTAGAATCATATGAGTGTTTGATTGCTCGGAGAATTGGGAACATCAACATGACCAAGGAAGACTATGATTAGATTGATTCCGAGGAAATGGAAATGTTGGATACTAGATGGTGTATGGCAAGTGTTATTCGAATGGCCCAAAGATTCAAAGAGATCACTTGCAAGAACTGTTTGGAAGGAACTTCATCAAAACTGGGTTTTGATAAATCCAAAGTGAGGTGTTTTTGATGCAAGGAGAAAGGACACTTCAAGAGGGAGTGTACCAAAAAAGATATGGGTGATAACAATGCTAATCCGTTTGGAAGAGATTACAACCGACAAGCAATATATCATCAACGTTCTGCAAATCATGCTGAATCTTTGAATTCCGGGAAGAAATCTTCTGAGGCATCACCATCCAAAGCTTATCATGATCAACTAGACGAGGGGTGCAACTGGAACAACTATGTGCAAATAGAAAATGTGGCTGAGCTAATAAAATAAGATTTTGATGTTGAACTGGTAATCGCTGATGCTGTGGGGATTGAAGAGTTGAAAGTTGTTGATAGCAAAGAAGATAATGTCATCGTTGAAGATATTACTGATGAAGTTGCCGATGTTGATGAATCTGAAACACAAACGTATGACAGGATTTATCCTATCCTTTCTGATTTCTTTCAAACTATGTTTCCGCCCGATATTATTGAATGTTTCGCAGGTTGATTCAATGGCGAGGAAATGCCACATTGTAAGATTGATTTTGGAGAGGATGATGTTGAAGAAGAAGTGGTAAATATTGAAGCTCAAGATGTGGAATCACCGAAAGATGAGAAACTGGATCAAGTTGAATTGACTGATCCACATGCTTTAGTGGCAAACCAAGTATTTTCTCAAATTAATGTGAAAAATGTGAACTAGGTTGTGAGGAGTGTGAAATTAAGGAATTAGAAATAAAAACACTCAAAACAAACTATTATAACTTTTTCAAAGATTTTATAAAGGTAAAACCTTGTGGAACAAGATTTGGCAAGATGAGAAAACTATTCTCATGCTTAAGCATACTGTAAAAGATAAGCAAATTGCCATCAATCACCATATTGATAAGAATGCTGCTCCTAAACAAGAGTTACAATCTATAAAGATTGAAACTGAATGTGTTAATTTAAAATTTAAGAGTTATAAGGCATCATAATATGTGCTTGGGAATTAGCAAAATGGCTTAGGTTATCATTCGGTTCCGCCTACCATTTGGAATTCTTATATTCTAAAACAACCTAAAGGGTTTGTTCAGGCATTGAAAGTGGAAGTTAGTATTCCACCGAATGATACTGAGACATTTTTGTCTGATTCTATTGATGTCAAGTTTAAGAAATCTATGAATAGTTAATATTGTGAAAGTGAAGTATATGTTAAAGTAGCTGAGGATGTTTTATGTGATGTTTTGCCTGATGAAACGGTTAAGTGTAAGACTTATATGCATGATGAACCTAAGATTGAGTTTAAAAGGTTTGCTAAACCAGGCTTTTATCACAGAAGGCAGAGTGCTGGTTTTCATGGGTTAGAAACAAAACATACTTTCAAAAATATTGTTTTGGGGTAACTTCTGAGTCTGAAAAAGAAGCAATATTTCAGAAGAAAAGTAAACAATAATTTTTCAAACAAAAAGAGGAACACAATCGTGTTATGAATCAAACTTCACCAGTTGAAAAAATAGTAGACTGGAGATGGTGCTTTAATTGCAATGAATTGGGACTCATGTTCTATGCTTTTCCTAATTGATTCATACATGATCATGTTCACAAGAAAAAGGTTAAATCACATGTGAAACCGGTCAAAGTGAGTCCAACAACTCCACCAAAATTTTTTCCAACACAAATTCTTAAAAGGCAAGTGGGTGTTGTACCAATCAAAAGTATGTTTGAGGTTGGTGAGTGTTCACAAATGAAAAGTAACAACTTGTATGTGAAGAAAATTCTAGTGGGTTCGAATTGGGTGGCTAAATCTAAACAAGTGATATAAAAGCCAAGTCACCTAATGTGTACAAGATAGATATATCTGAAAGTTCAAGTGTGTGATCAAAAGTTGATGATTTGTCAACTGATTGTGAGTATGATGAATTTTTAGAGTATGGGTTGTCTGATAAGTTCAAACAACCCAAGACCGAGAAGGCTTGGTATTCATTGTTTCACTAATCTGTTTACTTGATGTATAGGGGCTTCAAAGATCCAATGATTCACGTTGGATAATGGATAGCGGAGCTTCTAGACATATGACTGGTACTCTTCATTTCCTAAAAGATGTCAAATAAATTTGAGGAGGTTATGTCGGGTTTGCGGGAAATCAAGGAGGTCCGATTACTGGTGATGGCATATTGTCAAATGGCATGGTAATGTTTGACAAGGTCAACTACATCACCGAATTGGAGAATAATTTGTTGAGTATATCTCAAATATGTGGTAAAGGTTTCTCCAGTCACTTCACGAACAAGGCGTGCATGATCTTGAAACCTGGATTCAAAATACCAGATAAATGGATATTGATGCGTGCACCTCGTGAGAACGACTTGTATGCTCTCAACATGAGTGTTGCTACTACTTCTAATCGTACCGTTCAATGTTTTGTATCCAAAGCATCACAGAAGGAATCAATTCTATGGCATCAGAGAATGGGACACATTAAACTGAGAAAGGTGAATTACTTGGTTCATAATCAATTAGTTGATGGTTTTAATGTCAAAGGATTACATCGGAGCGAAGAATGTTTAAGTTGCAAAAAGAGAAAGCAAAAGAAGATGTCTCATCCAAAAAAGATGATCAATTATATTTGCTTACTAGTCGATAGAGTCTATATGGATTTGATTGAACTATTAATGTCAAAAGTATCACAAGCGAATTCTATTGCCTAGTTGTTACTGATGATTATTTAAGGTTCTCATGGGTAATGTTTTTGGAATCAAAAGACAAGACGTTTGAGGGCTTAATGATTCTTTTCAAAAAGTTGGAAAATTTGTATAACCTGTGACGTGAGATCGTAGACTCACTCAAATATAAACCAATTACGCTAAATAGGTAGTGGTAATTGGGTATCGAACACAGGATTGGAAAATGTGTTACTAAATAGCTTTGTAAATTAACTATATTAAAACTAATTGCAGAAAATAAACTCAATGATTTGATTGTTCGGTTTGATTAAATCAAAATATCTAAAATCAATTAACAAGTTTTAAATCAAATACGAGAGAATATGCTCTCCCTCGGTTTCAGGTTTCTATGAATGTTAATATAAATGTTTAATATGAGATGAACTAGAAAGACATAGTTTGTGATTATGTGATTGATTATGATAAATGGGGACTAAGTACTTGGATTATAAAAACGTACGGTGACCACCCAATGATCAACTAATTTATCCAACCCCGAACCCAACCCGATTAATCTCAATTGCCTATAGCACCAAGAACTGACGGTTTGGAACACGAAATCAACAAACTAAAAATTTATCAATTAATACATGAACACCATAGCAATGAAATCAATAAGATTAAACTACTATCTCATAAATCACATAAACATTCAATCAATATTCAAAACGAAACCTTACAATCCGAGGGAAAACATAAAGGAACTTTGCCAAGCATGATTGGGTTCGTCATCCCTTCGATTATAGTATGTATCTAAAATTCAAAAACCGATATCCAATGATTACACAACCCACAATAATCTTATGAAACCTAAAAATCTCCCTTGAGTCGTCTCCTATTGAAAGATATGTAGAAGATACCCAAAAGCCGTCCAAAAAAATATTTTAAATGGGCTGTTACAAATCCTGCGGTAGGCCCACCGTAAGCTACAGTGGAAAAACTCTGCCTTACGGCATATTTTATTCTTCAGAAGCCACCGTAGCTTATGGTGGCTACTGTAAACTACGGTGGAGGTCTTGTAAACTTTTTTATTTTCTTGTTTTAGTCCATCTTCTGTCGTCCGATCTCCTCATTTCGACTAGCTTCTTTCCAATGCATTCCATCCACTTCTCTTACGTCTCTTGTACCTGAAATAACATTTAAACGTAGTCATCCAATTCCACAAAATAAACCGATTAAATGGATGATTATTAATGGTCTTTTAGCACTTAAGGGTTGTCCAACAGACCACCCGTCAAATTCCCACACTTACGCGTTGCTTGCCCTAAAGCATCTCATTCATTTATTTTAAAAAATTAACTCATTCCAACAAAGCCCAAATCATACTATATTCCCATGTGTTTCATATTTACACTAATAACACGTTCATATTTATCAAACATAAAAATTCAACCAAACCTATCACTCTTCCTGTTTTTCTTTCACGCAACACACCCCTCATGAATATTCCACTCAATAACTTCTTCAAAGCTAGCATGATGTGCTAGTCCACCCAAATGCAACTGTGCAAATCCACTATAATAAGCTTATGCAACTAGCGAACCTCCACCCAGTGAATGCTTAAAAACTTGTGCAAATCAAGAGGACTTACCATGGGTTGTAAAGGGGCCAAGTGTTAGGCTACGTAATTGGAATATTTAAAGCAAAGAAAGCGATCTGATCCGACTTATTACATACAAAACTAAATAAACATACAAAATAAAATAAACAACTATATACACCACTAACTTTTCTTTCTCTCTTTTTTTTCTTTTCTCGTCGCTCCATACTTTGATCAATGGATCTCAGATTATTGTGTTTTTTTTTCATTTTTTTTGAACTATTAAACCAAATAAGAAATGCTTTGTAGCACTTTACCAAACAAAAATACAAATACAAGAAATAACCTACTAAGCTGAATCTTCTCGCTAAGGTATCAAACATGAAAAATTAATGCAGAATTGATTGATAAATAATAAGTTCAATAATGTCTTCTAAAGGAACGAACCCCCCACCCCTCTCGTTAACCACACTCATATGTATAATGTATGAGGCTGAACGCCCAAAACCCACACTCGCACACATCCAGACGAGGATGCACCTAAATGCCTCTAACATTTCTGCACACATGCCGAGCTAAGGTCTCGGAACGCATGCATTACACAAGTTCTAACAGGAAGGTCACACTGCTATCCTCAAATAATGCCAACAATGATAACCAGTGGTATAAAGTTCCAAACCGAAATTTAGTTTCTGGCATGTTACGTGAGATAAATAATAAAAAATATGTTACCCTTGGCTGAATTTCTAACACCATTTTTTTAAAACTTGGCAACACTCACACAAGGGAAACATGACCATGAAAAGGGACCTTTATCTCAACACATCTTTTAACCCACAAACAAAAATTTTCTCCAAAAATTGAAATTTTCTCAATAAACTGAGAATTTCTCAAAACTTTCTCTACATCCCCACACTTGGGATATATTGTCCCCAATGTATGGTTTTTTAGCACATATATTTTTATTTTCATTTTTTTAAATTTTTAAATAAAGTTCACACCCCATCGGACCACAACCCCTAAATCGTTATCACCAATAACACCACCAAAACCATAAATAATACAAAAAGAAATATTAACCAATATACAAAGTAGTACAAGATAGAACCTGGTCATTAGTAGCGCGGCTGGGGTGGCACGAATATGGATGTCATCATATCTGAGCACTCACCGAATCTTAATGCTCCTTGTTCATAACCACCTTCTTCACCTCCTTGTTGTTGCGAGGCATCTTGACGTTGACTTTGGTTGGGATCCACCCACATGGAATGATGCAATGGTGGCGTGGGGTATGACACACTACCATCATACGGTGGCAAGGTAGTGTAATCCATAATTCTCGGGTCAGCCACGACTGGTTGCCCCGCGTGCGACGCATCATGCATCCTTCGGTGTCGATCATCAATGCAGCGATTGTTCATCTCTTGTTCGAAGGCATAAGCACTAGTTCGGTTCCATTTTTCTTGTCGGGCATAGCTTTGTTTCAATGTCCTCACCATACTTGCGCCCATTTATGTTTGTTGATCAAAGATTGTTTGGGAAGATTCTATTCAATCCACAAACGTAGGTGGTTGGTTTCGTTCCACCACCTGTTGCATGGTCTCCTAATAGGACCAGTTTAAATCATAAGGCCTTTGTGCATAATCGAACTCACTTCCCAAATAACCACATTGAAAACCCGGTTGTCTTCCATCTCTACTCGACCCCGCTTGCTCTGTATCCATTGGGGTCACATGCGGATTATCTTGATAATACTCATCACCACTTTCACCCTCCTCTTCATTCTCGGGTTCATCATCTTCACCCGCTTGCAACGGTCTTGCATATGCTTTTAACACTCTCCATCTTCTTCCATCACTTTTCAGGCCGTGATTCTTTTCAGGCTGTTTGTATTACCAACCAGCCCACAAACATGTCACATCAAACGGTTTGAACCTTTTATACGAGCCCTTATCACCATCATTAATTGCTCCATACATCTTTAACAATGCGGTAATTAATCGACAATGAGGTGTTATTTTCCTATCCACACTGTTTCTAGTTATCCATACATTACTCATCACCAAAAATCGATATGGAATAAGCAGTGATCCATGTCACAGTGAGTATAAATTGGTACCACAGAAGATCTTACTTCAATCCTGTCATCCCGTCGTGGAATGATATTATGTATACTTATCACCAACTTTAACTTTGCTTCAATCCCAGATTTTTTCAATAAAGCTTCCCGTGGTATGCTCAGAGCAAGAACAAATAATCCAACATAGTGCTCCACGTTGGGTGCTTTTCAGGCTCAATATACAAATCTTTTCAACTCGGGAACATATACCGGTTGGCGGGCTTGCTATCAAACTTCGTAACTCGTCGCAAACTATCAAACGACATCTCCACATCAATTTCGTTCACAGTATCGATTAATTTAGTCTTTGATGAACTACTACCTGAAACACGTCTCAAGTAGCAACCCATTCCTGTACTCCGACATCAAACAAATTAGTCTCCTTCCAGTCATACCACTTTAATGCGGCTTCCCAACCCAATGCTCGAAACATATCGGTAACCCCAAACGGACCAAAATCCATTTCCCGCACTTCTTTTTCACAAATGAACGCATCTTTCCGCTGAGCTAAAGCGTTCATTTGATCATGAAACAAGTCCGGTTGCCATTCCACAAGTTGGTCTACCAAACACCCAGAGTTCTAAATTGGTTTCTCACCTCTCTGCTCTTCTTGTTCATCTACTACATCCGACTGTAATATTAATCTTCTCCATTTCTGTTGGTCAACCGGATTGCTAGAAGACCCAACTGCCTCCTTACCTTTGCAACCCGTTCTGTAATCTCAACAAACAACAACTAAGGAACAAATTATACTATCTTCAACCTTAAGCATCCCACACTTGCTTGACACTATGGTTGTAGATGTAAATTAAACACAATATTCATCTTTTTCAGAAAACAAATTTAAAAATTTTGAGCATTATGACAACTAAATAACAAAAATCTGCCCAACAATACGTCTGAATCAATATCTTAACATCTACAACCATAACCCATTAAAACTCACAAATCCATATCATTCAAAACTTCAAGCAAGTGTGGATGCAAAACTATTATAAACAACCTACCATTTTTCTTGCAATACACCTTCAAGAATGAGAATAAATTGCATATCTTTGTGTTGTAGAAGATGAGGATGAAAAAAACTTCAATCTAAACCAAGAACCCACAAAAACCCAAAAACTTTCGAACCAAGTTGTCCAAAAATGACCACCTAAAATCACTTGATATGGTTAATGGATGAGAAAATCACTTGATATTCTTCAAAATACGTGTACACAATTAAAATCCTTGTGAAATTTTAGTCAAAATATAAGCGAAAATCAATTGATATGGTTAATGGATGAGAAAATTGTGATGGTTTAAAGTATGGAGTTAGGGTATATGAGTTGAGAGAGATAAGGAAGGTGGGTGAGATATATGATGAAAAGAATGAGAATCCATCTTGTGGTGGAGAGTTATTGTAATATATATTTTTTATATATTAACCCAAAACCCGACGCCTAGCTACAGGGTCTACCGTAAGCTACGGTAGCCACCGTAGCTTACAGTGGGCCATGGCACAAAATTCCCACCGTAAGGCAATTCAAATCTGTAAGTTACAAACCCATCGTAGCCTACAGTGGTCACCTGCAAGTTACGGTGGCCACTTTAGGTTTAACTACAAAAACTTATACTATGAAAACACAACAATTACCTACGAAAAACACAAAAATTACCCAACCCTCATGAAAGATCCGAATTTTCCCCAACACGGTACAGAAATTCATAAGAATTTCCCCACACTTGAGTCGAACACACTCCAAGACGAGAACGGTAATTTTTTAAAACTAATTTAAGCTAAACTACTCTAAACTAAAATATACAATAAACATGGGCCTCCTAATTTGTTTCTGCATCCGTTGAGAGTAAGAAGCAACTCACCCTATCAACATCAAGCATGTTGATGTCCCTTCCTTACAAGTAAGGCTTGAGTCGTTGTACATTCACCACTTATTTAGTTTGGTCTTTTATTCTTGAGCTTACCTAGAAACAACTTCAACCTCAAATTATACAACCACACTTTTTGACCCACTTCAAAAGTTCTTTTCCTCAACTTTGCATCATGAACCTTTTAAGTTTGTCTTTATATGCCGAAGCACATTCGTATGCTTCATCCCGTATTTCTTCAATCTCATTCAATTGAAACTTTCTTAACTCTTCTGTTTCCTTATTATCCGCGTTAACATTCTTGATCGCCCATAGTGCCCAATGAGCCAACTCCATTGGTAAATGACACCCATTCCCATACACTAACCGATAAAGAGTTGTACCAACGGGTATTTTGTAGGCGGTATGGTATGCCCACAACGGATCATCTAATTTAGATGACCAATCCTTTCTATCGACCCGTACCGTCTTTATCAAAATTTCTTTGATTTGTATGTTGGACACTTCAACTTGTCCAATAATTTGTGGATGATATGGAGTAGCAATACGATGATTCACATTATATTGTTTTAAGAGCTTCTCGATAATAATAACCCGCAAAATACCAAAACGAGCAAAAATGTTTGATTGGACGGATTTGCATACCACCGAATGATCTTTAGTTCTCATGGCAATCACTTCGACCCAATTTGACACGTAATCCACCGCAAACAAAATATACGAAAACCCATTTGAATTTGGAAACGGGCCCATAACGTCAATGCCCCACACATCAAAAATCTCTATCACCAAAATAGGTTGCAATGGGATTTCACCCCGCTTCGAAATACTACCCATCTTTTGGTAGTTTAAACAATGTTGGACATAATCACTTGCATCCTTGAAATTGGTGGGCCAATACAACCTACATTGAAGAACCCGATAACCAGTTTTCTGACCACAAAAATGACCCCCAACGCCGATGCATGTGCATGAGTCAAAACCTCCAAAACCTCGGAGTCGGGAATAAACCTCTGAATCACTTGATCCGAACCAATCTTGAAAAGGTTTGGTTCATCCCAAATATATTGTTTCACTTGGGCCATGAACCATTGCCTTATTTTCTTTACCCAATGACTTGGAATAGACCCTGTGGCTAAATAATTCACAAAATGAGCGTGCCACGGCGCGGTAGACACGACTAGAAATTGGTAATCAGGAAACCTTTCATTTATTTCCATCGGGTCATCAACGCCTTCTAATGGAATTCGGGATAACTGATCTGCGCCTACATCTTCACACCCTTTTTTATCCAGAACTTCCAAATCAAATTCTTGCAAAAGCAACACCCACCGAATCAAACGTGCCTTTGCATTCTTCTTCTCCATCAAATACCGAACCGTACTATGATCTGAATAAACAATCACCTTACTCCCCCAAATATACGAGCGAAACATATCCAAAGCATACACCACCGCAAGCAATTCCTTTTCAGTGGTTGTGTACTTAAGTGTGCTTCAGATAACGTTTTACTCGCATAGTGAATTACCACTGGCTTCTAATCAATCTTGACCCAAAACCGCTCCTATGGGGGGGCTATCACTAGCATCACACATAATTTCAAAGGGCCTTGTCTAATCCAGTGGTTGCAAAATGGGAGCTTTAACCAATTGTTCTTTCAAAACATTAAATGTTTGCAAACAATCATTAGTAAAATCAAAAGGGGCGCATTTTAATAACAAATTACATAAAGGTTTAGTGATTACACTACAACCTTTAATAAATTTCCTATAAAAACCCACATGTCCCAAAATTGATCTTACCCCTGTAACATTTTTCGATGCAGAAAAATATGATATTACTCGCATTTTTTTCCTTATCCACCTCCATTCCCCTTTCCGAAATGGCATGTCCCAACACAATACCCTCTTGCACCATGAAATGACTTTTCTCCCAACTTAGAACCAAATTTGTCTCAACACACGTTTTTAAAACTTTTTCCAATTTATTGAGACAAATTTCGTTGGACCAAAATTGGAAAAAGACATACATAAATACCTCAAGTGAATCCCCGACCATGTCCGAAAAAATGCTCATCATATAACGTTGAAATGTGGATGGGGCATTACACAGTCCAAATGGCATTCGGCGAAAAGCAAAAGCGTCATACGAACACGTGAAGGTGGTTTTGTTTTGGTCATCCGGGTAGCAATTTGATTATACCCCGAGTACCCATCCAAAAATCAGTAATAATTTTGACCCAATAATTTTTCAATAATTTGGTTAATGAAAGGTTATAGAAAATGGTCTTAGACGTAGCAGCATTCAATTTACGATTATCAATGCACACTCGCCACCTGGTAACCGGTCGGGTGGCGATTTGTTCACCGCTTTCATCGTTAATTACATGTATACCTACTTTTTTTGTTACCACATGTGTAGGACTTGCCCAAGCACTATCCGAGATAGGATATATAATTACTACATCTAACCATTTGATTACCTCTTTCTTTACCACTTCCATCAAATGGGGATTTAACCTTCTTTGAGTCTACCGAGTCGGTTTTAAATGGTCTCAACACACCTTTTTAAAACTTTTTCCAATACATTAAGACAAGTTTCATAAGTTGGACCGAAATTGGAAAAGACATACATAAATACCTCAAGTGAATCCCCGACCATGTCCGAGAAAATGCTCATCATACAACGTTGAAATGTGGCCAGGGCATTACACAATCCGAATGGCATTCGGTGAAAAGCTAAAGTGTCATACGGACACGTGAAAGTGGTTTTGTTTTGGTCATTCGGGTGGATAGCAATTTGATTATACCCCGAGTACCCATCCAAAAATCCGTAATAATTTTGACCCAATAATTTTTCAATAATTTAGTTAATGAAAGGTAACAGAAAATGGTCTTAGACGTAGCAGCATTCAATTTACGATTATCAATGCACACTCGCCACCCGGTGACTGGTCGGGTGGCGATTTGTTCACCGCTTTCATCTTTAATTACCTGTATACCTGTTTTTTTAGTTACCACATGTGTAGGACTTGCCCAAGCACTATCCGAGATAGGATATATAATTACTACATCTAACCATTTGATTACCTCTTTCTTTACCACTTCCATCAAATGGGGATTTAACCTTTTTTGAGTCTCCCGAGTCGGTTTTGCATCATCGTTGGTGTTAATTTTATGCATAACGATGGACTGACTAATGCCTTTCAAGTCGGCAACTGTCCAACGTATAGCCGCCTTGTTCATCTTCAAAACCTTCAACAACTCTTGCTCTTGAGCCACATCCAAATTAGAGGCTATAATGACCGCTAATGTGCCATTGTCCCCCAAAAAAGCATACTTCAAATGGCTAGGCAAGTCTGCCAACTCCAATGAAAGCTTTGTATCCGAAGTGATTCAGATGGTAAACTTTCAATTTGATGGGTCCATAGTGGTCGCCCCTCTTGTGCCGCCAACACTTCTTGATTTTTCTCTTCCTTCCTCAATGCACAAAGGTGTTAATGTTTAGAAAAATCACAAACACATGCTTCCAAAGCATCCTCTTCATAACCATGCGGTACACACATGTCAACTATATCTGCCATAAAACACTCATCACCACATAAAGAATTAGAACCGTTAGTAAAAACATTTAGTCTCATCTTTCTATTTCCAAAATCCGTATCAATCGTACCCGATCGATAGTCAATAATAGCATGAGCGGTGTTTGAAAACGGTCGACCCAATATGACATTTTGTTGTTCATTCGATTCAACCGTTGAGTAATCCAAAACTAAAAAGTCAACCAGATAGTAAAATTAATCTACTTTTACAATAACATCCCGCACAATCCCGCGAGGGAATTTATGAGACAAATCGGCTAAACCAACCCTTTTCTCAACCCATTTTAATGGACCAAAATTTTATTGGTCATATAAACCCTCGGTAAAATACTTACTCTGGCTATAAGATCTAACATCGCCCTTGATATTTGAAAATCACCAACTTGAATATTTATTAAAGGCGTTCCCGGATCTTGGAGCTTAGGAGGAAGATCTCCTTTCAAAACCGCACTTACCCGCTCGGTCAAATTAACCCGTTTAGGCACTTTTTGATGTCTCTTTTGGGTACACAATTCTTTTAAAAATTTTGCATAAGAGGGTATTTGCTTATTTTCCAAGTAAAGGAAGATTTACCTTAACTTGTTTGAAAACCTCCCACATTTCCTCATTTTGAGGCCCCCTTATTGAAATTGTATTTTTTTTACCCAGGTCAACCAACTAAAGCCGAAGGAAATGGGACTTTACTTAATCCCACTCCCTTGTCTTTGTCATCCAAAATTCTACCCAAACCCGGCTATCAATTACTTTTTCAAAAACTGGGTCTTTAGAAACAATTGTGTGTGAGGCCTCATCCTCACCACTTTCAACCCTCATGATGTCCTTAACCACCCTATCAACCAAACCCGATAATAAATTAGTTTTATATTCTTTACCACTTCTCAAAACACAAACATGATTAATATGAACATTGTGAGAAGAGTTATGGGAAGAATTTACCTTGGTGTCACTTGGCCATTGACCTTTGTTTTTTTTCAATTCCGACACTTCAGTTGCAAGTTGACCCATTTGAGTGGTCAATAAATAGTTTTGCCATGGACTTCATCTTTTTGCATGAGAACTTTATCCAGTTTATTCCTCTTTTGCATGTCTTGTAGCATCATTCGAAGCATATCCATGACTTCATTCCCACTAGAAGAACTTTGACCCGAAAAACTACTTTGACCACCACCTGATGGTTGAAATTGCCCTTGAAAACCTTGATTGTTCCCGCCTTGAAAATTTCCTTGATTGTTGTATTGTTGGCTTGGAACAAAATTCCCTTGGAAATTCATATTGGATTGGGTAGCTGGATTCCCATAACGAAAATTTGTATGATTTCTCAACCTGGGGTGGTAAGTGTTCGAGTTCATGTTATAGTTTCTACCACCTCCCCCTTGACCTTGAAGCACATTTACCTCTTCCACTTGTTCTTGACCCACCATACAAGCATTCGTTTCATGACCCAGTTCATTACAATTAGTACAAACATCATATACCCGATTTGTAGCTTGTGCGCTTCCATAATTTACAGCATGGACTTGCAAGCTTGCAATTGTCGGCCTTGCCCTTCTTACAGATTGTGCCTCTCTTTTTTATGTAACCGACATTTGCTCCAAAAATACCCAATCATATTGCTTATAATTGGTACAAAATTTAGTGTGACCGACTTTAAATCCCGTGCATCCTCCAAATTCAACCCCTCATGTAAAGCATTCAATAATTCCAAAAGAGCAATACAATGATGAGGACAATTCTTGATCATTATGTTAAACCGTTCAAATGCTTCATGAAACATCTCCCCTGATTGCTGTTGAAAAGTTCTCAAACTCCCTCTTGCATCATTAGTCTTTTGAGCCGTGAAAAACTCTTCTAAAAACCTTTGTTACATCTCGGCCCAAGTATAAATCGACGCGGAAGGCAATCTATAATACCATCTTTTTGCCTTATCTTCCTATTAAAATTGAAAAAGGACCAACTTAATATCATCTGATGAGAAACCTTGAACCCCAATCGTGTTGCAAATGGAGTTATACGCCTCCAAATGAAATTAAGGTTCTTCTGTTGCTAAACCTTTACACTTCAGTAAAATTTGGAGTGAATTGGTTCTAACCTCAAATGTTCTTCCTTGTTGGTTTTGAGCAATAAACACTGGAGAAGGTTTATTAGTGATGACCGGTTGAAAATGAGTTTCAATTCCCCTTACCATTTCTCTATTATGTCTTCTTGGTACCCCCAGTGGTACTCTTTGTTGACCCATTTACCTTTGCATGGGCCTTGGAGGTGAAAATTGTTGAAGTGGTGGTGGGGTCATTTGTTGTTGAAATTGTTTCTCTTGTCGTTGCCCTTGTGGAGTAACTTGTTGTGTAACTTATTGTTGCATAACCGGTGGTTGTTGTCTATTAAAGTCTTTAACCGCTTCTGGTTGTTGCCTTTGAGCATAGGCAAAAGTTCCATGATTCCCCATCTGATTACTGTCACCCCTCGTGTAATAACCTTCCTCTTCATACTCCTCGAACTCTCTTTCAAACCCCTCACCAAAACCATCACTTTGTGTTCTCAAAAATTGCATAAAAGGCGGTGGTTGATACCGAAAACTTGGTTGTGGTGGTTGGTAAGAACTATAGGTGGTTCTTGTTGATATGGAGGTGGTTGTTTTTGTTGGGATGATGATTGACCAAAAGTAGGAAAGAAATAGGAAAGAGTACTTGTGGGTAAAGTTGTGTTGGATGGTTTCACTTCACTACGGTTCAATCATTGTCAACAACACGTGGGATTTGATGAATCCATTTTGTTTTTCGATGTAGTAGGAGAACCATGAAGTTTGTTCTCCCGAAGTAGGACTCGGTTTCTTCTAAGTGGTATTTCAATTTCGGGATCAAAAACTAGTAGTGATGACCAGCTAGAGCCTTTAGTATGCATACATCTGTAGGTACATGCACACTAACACAACCAGCGTAAACCCGAAAATAACAAACAAAAACGACAAAAGTTAACACACATTGCGCACTACTCCCCCGGCAACGGCGCCAAAATTTGACGTGAGGTCGTAGACTCACTCAAACATAAACCAATCACACTAAATAGGTAGCAGTAAGTGGGTATTGAACATAGGGAGTTTGTGAAAAATGTGTTAATAAGTAGCTTTGTAAATTAACTATATTAAAACAAATTGCAGAAATAAAGTCAATGATTTGATTGTTTGGCTTGATTAACTCAAAAGAACTAAAAACAATTAACAAGTTTTAAACCAAAGACGAGAGAATATGCTCTCCCTCGGTTTCAGGTTTCCATGAATGTTAATATAAACGTTTAATCTGAGATGAACTATAAAGGTATAGTTCGCTATTATGTAATTGATTGTGATTAATGGGGACTAAGTACTTGGATTATAAAAACGCAAGGTGACCACCAAATTATCAATTAATTTATCCAACCCGATTAATCTCAATTGTCTATAGCACCAAGAACCGATAGTTTAGAACAGGAGATCAACAAACTAACAATTTATTAATCAATATATGAACACCATAGCAATGAAATCAATGAGATTAAACAACTATCTTAGAAATGACATAAACTTTCAATCAGTATTCAAAATGAAACCTTAAAATCCAGGGGAAAACTTAAAGGAACTTAGCGAAGCATGATTTGGTTCGTCATACCTTCGATTATATTATGCATATGATTCAAAAAACAGTATCCAATTATTCCACAACCCATAATAATGTTATGGAACCTAAAAATCGCCCTTGAGTCGTCTCCAATTGAAAGATATGTGAAAAATACCCAAAATCCATCCAAAAACGTATTTTAAACGGGCTATTACAAATCCTGCAACAGGCCCCTGCCGTAAGGAAAGGTTTTTCAACCGTGGGATTTTGGGAAGCCATCTTAAGCTACGGTGGCTACCGTAGCCACCGTAGCTTAAGATGGCTTCCCAAAATCCCACGGTTGAAAAACCTTTCCTTACGGCGGAGTTTATTCTTCAAAAGCCACCGTAGCTTACGCTGGCTACCGTAAGCTACGATTGAGGTCTTGTAAACTTTTTTATTTTCTTGTTTTTACGCCCATCTTCCGTCGTCCGATCTCCCCTTTTCGACTAGCTTCATTCCAACGCATCCCATCCACTTATTTTACCTCTCTTGTACCTATAATAATATTTAAACGTACTCATCAAATTCAACAAAATAAACCGATTAAATGTATGCATATTAATGGTCTTTTAGCACTAAAGGGTTGTCCAACGGACCACCCGTCAATCTTCCAATAAAAATAATTCGAAGAGATAATGGAACCGAGTTAAAGAACAACAAGATGCTTCAGTACTACAATGAACATGGTATTCTTCATGAGTTTACTGCACTCTACACTCCACAACAAATGGGGTCGCTGAAGGAACGAATAGAACTCTTACTGAAATAGCACGAGCCATGTTAGCCGACTCAAATCTACTGGTTAGCTTTTGGACTGAAGTCGTGGCCTCTACATGTTATACTCTTAACCGTTTTCTTTCCGTGAAGAAATTTGGGAAAACTTGTTTTGAACTCTTGAACCGAAGAAAACCAAATCTGAAGTGGCTTGAACTGCTTGGGTCACAATGTACGGTTCTATATCCCGACGGAAAGTTCGGTGCAAAATTGGTTAAGGGATTCTTCGTGGGATATGCTAGTTTTTTTGAGACGTGTATTTCTTCCTAGCATAAACCGGATCGTGCAAGTACAACTCGTTGACTGTCAACGGTATAATACTCCGACTCAGAATATAGGAGATGCTTGGATGTTTGATTATCATAATCTATGGAAAAGCTTAAATATTCCTGAAGAAGATCTATCATATGAAGTCGTGTCTTTATTGTTCAACAACACTTGGATGATGGTTATGTTGAAGAATCTACGGCATCTGAAGTTCCATTATTCAATGTTTAATCTAATCGTGAAGAATTTGTTTATAAAGAAAGTCTTGTTGCTACTCCTGCTACTCGTTCATTTGATGATGATGATGATGGAGAAACACATGATGATGTGATTGAATCTTTGGTTCAGTTGTCTACTTCGAGTTCAAGTGATGTGAATGTTGAAGACAATGTCACAAACCTTCCACAAGATGTGATTATATCTAATAATCTTAATCCTCGAACAATGTCATACCATCTCGAGGAAAATATCATTGAAGATTTAAACACGTGGTTTCGAAAATATCATTGAAAATATATACCCGTCGGACGGGTTGTTTAAATTAGAGAATAAGCATTTTCATGTCAATCCGAATGAATCCCCATGAAATGGTAAAACGACAACAAAATGAACCATCTTTTTTCTTATTGTAAATCACAAAAATATTAAATCTAATTATAATTTATAATTGTCGTTTACACTAGTTTACAGATTTTGAAAATATATAACAATTGTGAAAAACCATCTTTAGTCACCTTTAGATTAAGCTCCTTGACAAGATTTGGTGTAGAGAAACTCCCCAGATATAAGGACTGCAGATCATGAGGCAAACAACATTACAGTAAGAAAGGATTAAGAATATTTTGTTATTTTTTATATTAATCAACAATTAATACACAATATATGAATTTTATTTAAAAATACTAGCGGAATTATAATGCAAGATCATATCCAAGGAATATATCAATTACTGAAGCTCCATTCACCTGAAATTCACAACATAATACAAAATATACTTACCAAAACATAATTACATATGTAATAAAAAACTTAAAATGCATTATTATCATAAAGTCATTATGCAACAGGTAAGAATGGGTTGGTATTAAAATTTTTAAACAGGTAATAATGAGTTGGATTTATTTTTCAAATGGGTCATAATAGGTTGTTATTATTTTTTCAAACGGGTGAAGATGGTGTATTCCATTCGGTCATAATCTATGAATAAATTGAGATAAAGGATAAGAACTTCTGAACATACCCAATGTCACAACCCGGAGTCCAAAGCATAATCAGCGTCGGGTGCGCCACTCGGAATTGGGCGTGTGAACTGACGCGGGGAGTGAAACGCTGCCGAAAACCAGAAAGTTAGAAATTGGAAGTAAAACATAAATGTATAGTAACTATCAGAAAACATTTTTCAAACCGATTGTTTTAACCAAAAGCTATCCTTACCTAAACCAAAATTACCCGTTTTGAATCGAACCATTGTGAACCTTTACCTGGCTTGACCCACCCAACCCATTTTGTTTGGCATGTATACATGGAATGAAAAACAAAATAATTCAAATGTGATACCTTGTATGGTTGGCAAGAGCACTCCAAAAGAATTTGCAAATGATACTCAAGCGAGGATGTAATCACGTTTCCATCAACTTGAGCTTAAAGAGGTTCATATGTAAGAAATCTTCATGAACATTATAATGAAGAACATCTTTGTTTTCATCATAAACATCCTTCAAAACTGCAATTATCATATTTACTATGATTTAGAAAGAATAATAAACAAAATAATTAGAATAAAGTTAACAGAAAAATAGATTTACCTCGCCAACCGAAGGAACCATTTAAGTTAAAAATTTGTCCGGTTTACGTGAAGCCAAAGTGCTTGCCACAAAAATTAACATTATTGTCTGCAAATTAAAAAAAAGGTTGGATTTTAACCATACATGATAACCAAACATTTAAATATTTAAAAAAGTATACAAGATTATACCTCTCGCGGGCATCACGAACCATCTTGTCCATCTTATTATAGCTTTCAAAATTAGCAGTTGGTACACCATCAAAGGTTGCAACAACAAACTGATTACTCCACTTGTCAAAATAAGTCATAAATTAGGAAGGGTCAATAGTATATTCAACAATAATCACAAGTCCTTACAGTTCAAAATCAGGGTATAACGATAAAATCTCCACGGACTACGGGGTTCTATCTGTAGCATGGACCGGATCCTAACTTTTTATTTCCATGTTACAAGTCATCACATGTCACATATAATTTGCAAAAACAGCACGCCTTGAATTAAATAACCCACGGGAGCTTTTAACGGGTAAATATCATCCCGAGGAAAATATCTTTCTTTAACGGAAACTTGGTGAAGAAGTCTACTTGGGACAACCACTGGGGTTTATCGATCTGATCCACAAAGACAAGGTGTACCTACTTGATAAAGCTTTATACGATATGCATCAAGCCCCGAGAGCTTGGTATGAAAAATTATCTTAACATCTGTTGGATAATCGCTTTATTCGAGGAACGGGCGATTGTACACTGTATACCAAGGAGGTGGATGGGCATTTGTTGATTGTTCAGCGTGGATCATATCATATTTGTGTCAACCAATGATGATATGTGCAAAGAGTTTGAAGCTGTCATGAAATCGAAGTTCGAGATGAGAACACTGGGGGAGATGAAGTATTTCCTAGGACTTCAAGTGGAGTAGTTACCTGATAGTATCCCCCAAACACCCCAAATCCTTTCCCATATAGAACCATGCCTGTCTGTTGGAGTGAATTGGATGATCAGGCCGAGGGATGCCCCCTCTTCCCCTCACTCTCATTTCCCTAATATGAACCTTGAGTCATCAAAGCCGTTCTGACTAGCATGGCCCGGTCACCCTACGCAGTTGGCGCTTCAAAAAGCGAAACTCCCGTCGTAGTTTGGCGACCTAAGGGGCGGACATCTTTTGTTATCTAAAGGCGAAGACTCGGAAGTGGGCTGAACACTCAGCCCAGCGGGCGAACATGCCGGGCTCCGGCTCCGCACACCTGCTGACACCTTTCGAAGCATTTCTAGTGTGCGCTTTAGTTTTCGAATGTCTCGTTCAGCGTCATGAGTCTACAAGCCTTTCTCATTTCAGTGCTCGCCCTATGAATCGGTCCTTTAGTCTTTTTATTAGAGTAGGGGTAACGAGAGAGCAGAGTGTATCACCCTGCCATAATTGAGAGTCTGTTTATAGTCGTGACTGTTGTCATAGTCAACAAGGTTGAAACTTCCAGGAAAAAACTTCGAATTGGGAGGGCGATCCTCCCGGTGAACTGACCGTACCCCAAACTGACACAGGTGAACAAGTAGAGTATACTAGGGCCCTTGAGAGAACCATGTCGAAGGAACTCGGCAAAATGACCCCGTAACTTCGGGAGAAGGGGTGCTCTCCTATCTTATGATTAGGGAAGCGGCACATACTAGGGATAGCGAAGGTAGGCTGATGACCGTCGTTTGAGTCAATCAAAAACCTAATTATTCTAAATAGATAGAGCAAGTAGGGTATCGTATCACAAGGAGTATGTGGTCAATGCAATTCGTGTAACAGATTTATAATTATGAAGTAACTGGTTTTAGTGCTGATCACACAAGCAAATTTAGTAAATGTAGAGAACAAAGCAACGAACAAATAAACGAGTTGTAGACAATTAACAAAGCAAATCACACCCGGGAATTCAAGTAACCAACCAAACAATATCTCATGCAACCTAACAGATTTATTATTAACGATTAACTGAAAGCTGATCAACCAGACAAAACCTTAGACGTCAACAATTACTTTACACACGGCACTGGTTATCAAACAGTCCTTGCCAGTGTGACTCAGTTAAGGGTAATTGTACGTTTTATCGCATTCAATCTAACCAAACAGTTATATGACTAATTATCTAGCAACTGGTAACAGATCGTTCAGACCAACGTAAACCTAAACCGACCGAACACACAGAAATACTAAACATCAATAATCATATATCAACCTTCAATAACAAAACATAAGTATTCTTAATCACAAGAGAAAAAATGTAAAGGGTTACAAACTATACATCCCGGGTGCGATTCTAGGAGATTAGCCGAGCCTAGACATCATTGAATCTTCGATATGGATTATAGAAATCATATGTAGGATCTTGACACGAGATAGGATAGTGGAAATCGCCTATAGGACTGCTGGAAATCGCCTCTTGGTCGTCAAAAACAAAGTTAGGGTTTCATATGATGAAAAATATGATAATAACCAAAATTTCCCGTCTGCACACCCGTCGGCGGTACGCGACGGGGTCTTCTATGGCCATCGCGTACCGCGATTGACCAAAAAGTCAAAGCATCATTTATGTCCCATCGCGGTACGCGATGGGACCCTCAACACACCCATAGCGTACCGCGATGGGTTCTGCTACAGCCAACTTCAACAAATGTCATCGTTTTGCGTGCTGAACATCCCGGGTCTTCATTCCGTGTCACAACAGGTCCAATTTGAATACTTTAACGCCCATGACCTGAAATCCAATAATACACGTATTAAGTATCGATAGTTCTAGAATAAACAGTTAAAACTAAATAATAACGAACTAAAACATATACAAATTAACCGACCATCACATCCCCACACTTATCTTTTGCTTGCCCTCAAGCAAAACTCTAAAGCAAACATTGACCTCCATCATAGGTATGTAGATTATCGCCATTAATACTAGTAAGGTTTAAGGTCATACCCAGTTTCCCAGACTGACACTGTTTTTAGATTGACATCTCACACATACAGTTAAATGCTATAATAAAAACAATAGAGCCGCCCAGACAGGTGTACTTTGTTTCCGGTTAAGGCACACATGCTCATACCACTCGTAATATAGCATCTCTCCTCTCGGTTTAATATATGGACTAGCAAAAGATGTGCCAGTATCACTCAGCTCTCAATATCACTCATAAGTACATATTAATCCATCAAGCTACTTTGGCACAAATGCAAATCAAGAGGTCTTTAAAAGGGTTGTAACGGGGCCAGGTGTAAGGGTATGGAAGGGAAATATTTAAGTAGCTCAAACGATCTAACCCGGCTTATTACAAAACATCTAAATAAACGAAACTACTGTACAACAAACTGACTGATTATGTACATCTAAATAAGCAAACTATTAACATACTGATTTCACAATTTTTTTTTACTAAACGAACTTCAACGAACTACAGAATACATAACTGAATATAAACAGACATCTTTTTGTCTTTTTCTCAATTTTTTTATACATAATAATGTGATGCTTAACAATGAGATAAATACAAATACAAAACAAAAGCAACTACGATTACAGTTACAAATAAACCTAGTAAGTCGGATCGTCTCGTAACATAATGTCGGGGTTAAACAAACGAAAAATAAGTCCAAGAAATGTTTTCTAAGGGACCCAACCCCCCGCCCCTCACATTAACCTCACCTCATATGTGTAATAATGAGGCCCCAACCCCCCAATACCCACACTCACGCTCATCCAGACGAGGCTTAACCTAGTTGCCTCTATCACTTTTGCATTTTGCCAACTGTGATCCCGTAATCCATGAACATCAGTGAAAGCACTCAAATGACATGTGTGTACTATATATTATATGTGTATTATATATATTTGGGTCAACTCACACACGTACCGGAGGAATAGGGTTGACGATATAAACATGTGTACCTGTCCCTATGACTCGTTATCCCCGCCTAAACGACCCCATTTTCAACTTCTCGTTATAAAAACATTTGTGAGTAAGACTAATGAGACGCCGAAAAACCAACCGTGACCAGAAACCTATGACTTGGCATTAATGGCAATAATTAACAGTTAACAACTTTGGTTTCTGAACACTCTTCGAGGTACTATCGGGCTAAAAATTTTTCAAATTTCCCCCATGCCCACACTTGAGGTTTACATTGTCCTCAATGTAAGAACACATAACATTGTCCTCAAAGTTAAAAATGATAGAACGATTAATAAACATTTGAGGGACGGGGTTGAAATTGACTTTTTTGACTATTAAGCAATTTTAAAATTTCGGGGCTTATGTGTGGCCGTTCTACTAACAATTATAAAATTACACTTTTAACATTTAAAATAATAAACAAAATGAAATTATGAAACTGAAATCACCTAATATCAACGTGACTGGAGAAGGACCAGTCGGCTTATGAACTCTCAAAAACACTCGTGTACTCTCGTCTCATCCAATTACCAAACTGACAATCGAACCTGCAAAATCTCGAGATGTGTAGAAGCAAGATTCTCACAAGTGTAAGACATAGGTCTTTTAAGAGTTATGAAAATGAATATTTGTTAATTTTATTAAAACAATTACCGAGCCAAATTAATTCATTTCATAATAAAATCTGTTAAGTTAGTTAAAAATGTTAAAAGACCTAACTCACTTTTGTAGGAATCACGATTGCATTTAGCGTATGCAACAAGCCCTGTAACCCCCCGGTAGCCCGGGAGGACGAGTGGGGTCTCGTGAGGGTTTATAGTGAACTACACCCACAAAGTTCGATTACAACAAAATGTACACATAAAGTCAAACACAACAACAATCAAAAGATATATAAACATATAATCCCAACCAGTTACCCAAACATGATCTCCCAAAATATAATATAATATAATACAAACCATGATACTAATAAAAACAAAATAAAGTGAAACAGGTAACCAAAAAGCTACTGTACTGGCGGATCATCATCTGCCTCATCCTGCGGATCCACCGGCGGGTCCACTGCAATAATCAATGACGGAGAGAGCGGTACCTACGAAGCAACAAACAATAAACGAAAATACTCATCATATCGGGCCCAGCGGGCCCTCTTCTCCTCCTGGATCTCCAACTGTCGCTGATAAAACATATCCAATGTGACTGGTTGTTGCGGCTGTGAAGATGATGATGCTGATGCCTGTCTCAACGGATGTTGCTGATGAGGTCGCTCAATGTGTGGAGTCGGACGACGCTGCCAGCGTGTCGGAATACCCATATGAAGAGAAACTGCCGCATCCGATCCTTCTGGTGGTGGTGCCTGTGGGCCCTGTCGAACCGGGACTAAAGCTAGTGGATCATGTTCCTCAATGATCCCGGCCCAACGGGATCATTAAAATAAAATATTAATATTAAAATAAAATAAAAATAAATAAAGACGAAAAATTCGGAGACACCCTGTGCGTATATTTAAAAACCATATTAACCCGCCAGAATGGAGATTGAGTACGGGCGGGTAATCAATTAACAATTCAAACTGTGAAGGTATCCCCGAAACTCGATTAACAAAACACAAAGAAACGTGACTCGACACAACTCGATTAACAGCACACACATCCAAACAAAACAAAAGACAAACTGACATACTTGACACAAACTGACCAACTGTCTCGAAAAACGTGCAAAGCAAACAAGTAATATGTCGAGTTGGGTTTTGAAGTATTAATAAAATATTTTAAAAATACGTTCACATAAATCGTTAAATATCGAACAAACACTATCATTAGTTTCATAATAAAATAATGATTTTTAAACGTGAACATCAAAACCCGACTCGTCATATTGAACAATCTCGATTAGCCAACCGAATAACCAACCCGATCAACCCAGAAATCATAATCCCAAAGTAACGAAAAATAATCTAAACCAATGTCCCTAACTCCCATAACCCGGTAACTCCCATAACAAACTAACACACGATCCCAAACTTCTAAACCCAGCTTCAAGTCAATCCCATAAACCGATATTGTAAACCCTACCATCCCGCAAATTCTCGAAACACTTACTCGACAGCTCAATAAACCAACGAAAAATAATGTAATAATAATAAACAGGTACCTCGATGTCGGATCGGAAAGCCAAAAGTATAATAATGATAGTGGAGATGGATACAGTGGCGGCGGTGGTAAGTGGTGTATAGAGATCCGAGATGGAAGGGAGGCGGTGGTGGTGCAGCAGTGTGTGGTGGTGATAGGATGGTGATGGGAGGGTGATGGGGTGTGGTGGTGGGTGGTTACAGTGGTGGAGGTGTGAGTGGTGACAGGGTGATGGTGAGGGTTCGCCGGAGAAAGAAGAAAAAGAGAAGAGGGAGACAACGATGGCGGGGTATGGTTGTGGGAGGTTGATGGGTGGCCGGATGGTGGTTGGAGAAAGAGAAAGAGGTAAGATGCGGTGGTGGGTGGTTCGCCGGAAAGTGGAAGAGAGAAGGAAGGGAAAAGACGAAGAAGAAAGAAAGAAAGAAGAAGAAGAATGTATATAACCAGTCGGGTCAGGCGGGTTTTCATGACCCATCGCATACCGCGATGGGTTAATTGGGGACGAGCACGTACCGCCACCCAAATAATAGAAATTAAGGATTTAACACCATCGCGGTACGCGATGGGGTGTTATGCCATGCCCATCGTGTACCGCGATGGGTTCAGAAATCAAATTTTACAAAAACGCACCTGTTTTGGCATCCCGACATCAACCTGGACACGTTCAAAACTGAAAATACATTTACATACCTGGAGTGACGTGTACTACACCAAAGCTTACCGAACTTCTCTAATTTCCCATTTTTCAACAAGCTTCCCCACACTTGGCGTTTACTGCACAAAACTCGAGACGACACTAAGTACATGACTCAATAAAATGAAAACGAAACTGGACAGACACTTACAAACCCCGGGTTGCCTCCCGTAAGCGCTGAATTTAAAGTCTACAGCTCGACAATGCCTCGAACTCAGTTATCTTCATAAACCGGTGAAGTCACAATAAAATTCACCGATTCCTTATCCAGCTCGTGTATGTCCTTCATCTCCAAATATGGCTTCAGTCTATAGCCATTTACCACTTGCCTCAAATAATCATCGAAATCTTCCATCTCGTACTGACCATGATTTCCAACCCATACAATCAAATACGGGCCCGTCCACTTACTTTTCAACTTAACCGGGAAGAGCTTCATCCTTGTGTTGTACAACCACACTCGTTGACCCACTTCAAAATTCTTCAACCGGATATTGGCATCGTGAACTTTCTTCATTTTCGCCTGACGCGCAATCGTATGCCTCGTCTCTCAATTCCTCAATCTCGCTCATAGCCAATTTTCTCGCTTTACATGCATCATCATAATCCATGTTAACCAGTTTAGTAGCCCAAAACGCTCTTTGTGCAATTTCAACCGGTAAATGGCAATCCTTTCCATACACAAGTTTATAGGGAGTGGTTCCAATTGGCGTTTTATAAACTGTTCGGTAGGCCCATAAGGCATCGGTCAACTTAGTCGACCAATCTTTTCGGTCCGTTCGAACAGTTTTCTATAAAATCTGTTTAATTTGCCTATTGGAAACCTCAACTTGTCCACTCGTTTGTGGATGGTAAGGAGTTGCAATCCTATGATCAACACCATATCGTTTAAGCAATTTCCCGAATTTAAAATTCTTAAAATGAGATCCCCCATCACTTATGATGGTTCGGGGGACTCCAAATCTCGAAAAAATATTACTTTGAACGAAATTGCAAACGACTATGTGATCATTTGTCCTAGTGGCTATCGCTTCAACCCATTTACAAACGTAATCGACGGCCACTAGGATATACAAATTACCGTGCGAGTTTGGAAACGGGCCCATGAAATCGATCCCCCAAACATCAAAAATGTCAACAACTAGGATCGGGTTCAAGGGCATCTCGTCCCGCTTAGAAATACTCCCGAGTTGTTGACACTTTAAACAGTGTTTCGCGAACTCGTGAGCATCCTTAAACAATGAAGGCCAAAAGAAACCACTCGTTAAAACTTTTCGAGCGGTTTTCTGGCCACTGAAATGACCACCACACGCAAACGAATGCGCGTGTTCCAAAATTGATCTGACATCCTCCTCGGGTATGCATCGTCTAATCATTTGATCTACACCAATTTTAAACAAATCCGGATCATCCCAGATGTACTGTTTAGCTTGGGGCATCAACTGTTTCTTCTTTCTCCTTGGCCAATGCTCTGGTAAATCACCTGCAACTTTAAAATTAACAATATGAGCAAACCAGGGATTTTGTGAAACTGCCAGAATATGCTCGTCCGGGAAGGACTCGTTAATGGGCCCATCAGTGTTCCATTTTCCACCATAATTCGGGACAGGTGATCTGCAACAATATTTTCACTCCCTTTCTTGTCCCGAATCTCTAGATCAAACTCCTGCAATCACAAAACCCATCTGATAAGCCTCGGTTTTGCATCCTTTTTGTCCATGAGGTACTTGACAGCAGAATGGACAGAATATATAATAACTTTACTACCCCAAATATAAGACCGGAATTTATCTAGAGCATATACTACTGCTAGTAACTCCTTCTCGGTTGTGGTATAATTTAATTGAGCATCTGAGAAGGTTTTACTTGCATAGTATATAGCAACGGGTTTCTTGTCAACCCGTTAACCCAAAACAGCCCTGACCACGTAATCACTAGCATCACACATTATTTCAAAAGGTAAACTCCAATCGGGTGATTGCAAGATCGGGGCTTCAATTAATTTCAGCTTCAAAATGTCAAAGGCCTTAGCACATTCTTCAATAAAGTCAAACGGGGCATCCTTAAGCAATAAATTACATAAGGGTTTGGTAATGTCACTAAAACCCTTAATAAACCGACTATAAAACCCGGCATGCCTCAGAAATGATCTAATGCCCTTGACATTGGTGGGATGAGGTAAAGTGGAAATGACTTGGACCTTAGCCCGGTCCACCTCGATCCCCCGACTCGAAACGACATGGCCCAATACAATTCCCTCTTGGACCATAAAATGGCTCTTTTCCCAACTAAGAACCAAGTTCGTTTCGACACATCTTTTTAAAACTCTTTCGAGTTGGTTAAATATGACTCGAAAGATGTGCCGAAAATCGAAAAATCATCCATGAAAATTTCTAAAGACTCCCCCACTATATCTGAAAAGATGCTCATCATGCACCTTTGAAAGGTGGCGGGGGCGTTACATAACCCGAATGGCATTCGCCTAAACGCGAATGTGCCATACGGGCACGTAAACGTGGTCTTTTCCTGATCTTCAGGATGAATAGCTATCTGGTTATACCCGGAATACCCATCTAAAAAGCAATAAAATTTCTGACCAGATAGCTTTTCAACAATTTGATCGATAAACGGAAGCGGAAAATGATCTTTCGATGTTGTCGCGTTCGGTTTACGATAATCAATACAAATACGCCACCCAGTTATCGGCCGGGTGGCGACCTCATTACTTGAGTCGTCCTTGATGACTTGGATGCCCGCCTTTTTCGGTACTGTCTGTGTCGGGCTCACCCACGTGCTGTCTGATATGGCAAAGATAATGCCAACATCTAACCACTTCAGCACTTCCTTCTTCACCACTTCCCTCATGTTTGGGTTCAACTTCCGCTGAGCATCGTGCGCGGGTTTGACAGCCGGATCTGTTAAAATTTTGTGCATCACAATTGAGGGACTGATTCCCTTCAGATCCGCTATCGTCCACCCGATTGCGTCTTTATTCGCAACCAGCACCATCATCAAAACATTTTCCTGTTCAACAGATAAGTTAGAAGCTATAATAACAGGCAATGTATTATTCTTACCAAGAAAAGCATATTTTAAATGCTTTGGGAGCTCTTTCAGCTCGACTTCTGCTGCTTCCAGCATTGATGGTTTCAACCCAGTATCAATCTTCTCGGAAAGCGGTTCCACCTGAACTGACCATGGTGGACGGTCTCCTCGCACAGCTGCGATCTCCATCTGTCTTTCCTCCTCTTCCAGCAACTCGTCTGTTTCCACCTGTAACCTGTCAAACAAAAAACACGTCTCCGTTGTGCCATCCGAACTGACGACAGAGTCGTATAGCGGAATGCACTCGTCAATGACATTAGCCATAAAGCACTCGTCATTGACCGGAGAGTTATCTCCACGTGTGAAAACATTAATTCTCAGCTTATGGTTACCGAATGCCATGTCAACAGTACCATTTCTACAATTAATGTTGGCATTTGCGGTAGCCAAAAATGGTCTACCGAGGATAACCGTAGGCTGTTTAGTCCTCTCACCCGAAACATAATCGAGGACTAAAAGGTCAACTGGAAAGTAAAAGTCTTCCACCTTGACGATAACGTCAGTCAATATTCCTCGGGGCAGTTTCGGTGTCTGATCAGCCAAGACAACCATGGTGGCAGCCGCACGAAGTGGGCCAAAATCGTACTGGTCGTATAAACTGCCCGAGAGAATACTGATGCTAGCTCCAAGATCTAGAAACGCCTGAGTTATTTTAAAATCAACCACTTGAATGGGATAATGGGCGTTCCCAGATCTTGTAGCTTGGGTGGAAGAGCACCTGAAAGAATTGCACTCATATTATCGGTAAAATCAATCTGTTTATGAATATTATGACTCCTTTTCTGTGTGCACAATTCTTTTAAATACTTAGCATAGGCGGGAATTTGTTTTATGGCATCTAAAAGAGGAATGTTAATTTTTACTTGTTTAAACGTTTCCCACATTTCTTCTTGTTGCGGGCCTCGTTTTGATGCCATCTTCGCCTTTGATGGCGCCAACAAAGCATCGGGATATGGAACGGTTTTCACCTTTTCCTTATCCTTAGAGTTGTTGGTGTCATCCTTCGGAACCGATTTGTTATTTTTAGTGTCACTTTTGTTAGGTTTATTTAATTCAATCGGTTCCGGCTCGTCATCACTGACGAGATTTTCATCAGTCTCTTTCACTACCCCATCAACCAAAGGTGGTGGACCCCTAACCTTGTTATCATATTTCTTACCATTACGTAAAATACTTACCTGGTTGACGTGCTTTTTCGAACTTGAACTGTGATAATTCGGGTTGACTGTGGTATCGCTCGGAAGTTGGCCTGCATTCTTTTGTAATTTCGCCATGTCTGAAGCGAGCTGACCAATTTGCTTCATCATTGCCTCCGATGATTTATCCCGTAACTCGAACTGTTGCTTCTTCTCGGCCTTTTGATCAGTCATGGCTTTCAATAACGCATCCAACTTCGAATGTACTGACTCATCCGAATTACCCGAGGACTGTTTCTGCTGATCCTGATTACCCGAAAAATTTTCACCCCGGTTACCGTCTCTGTTATACCCCCGATTCTGATTACCCGAGCCCTGCTGATAACCGATCTGGCGGTAATTACCCTGCGATCTGTTCTGACTCGATCCTTGAAAGTTCGAGTTCAACTGAGAAGACGCGTTCCCGTAACGAAAATTCGGGTGGTCCCTCAGGCCTGGGTGATATGTGTACGAATTGAACCCTTGACCTTTGGAATCCCCGTAAGCATAATTGAATTCCTCAGTATCATCCTCCTCGTCATCATAAAATTCGTGGCAATTTTCTGCTTTGTACCCGAGTTCACCACAATCTTCACAAACCGGGAATTTTACTCCAACTTTCCCGACTTCTTTCTTCTTACCATTTCTGTACCCAGCCAGTTCACGTTCTAACTCGGCAATTCTTTCAGACTCACTCGTGACTGACTTAACCGATCTGGATGAATTACCCCGTCTTCGTGTTTCAGCTGCTGCTTCTGCCTTGGAATCTTCACACATGAACTCTAAAAATTCCCAATCATCTTCCTCAGGCTGATTCAACAACTGACTATTACACAAGGCCTTAAGATGCTTTCGGTCCTCGTATGTCAACCCATCAACAAAGCACTTTACCAGTTCCCACAGTTCGATTTGGTGATGTGGGCATTTTCTGATCATATCCTTATACCTGGTAAAAGCTTCATGGAATAACTCACCCGGTAACTGTGAAAAGTGACGAATGTCTGAACGGGCCTCGGTAGTCTTCGACTGTGAATAAAACTCGTTTAGGAAGACTTGTTGCATCTCAGCCCAGTTTCTGATACTATGTGTTGGTAACGAGTTAAACCACATTTTCGCTTTGTCTTTTAACGATAACTGGAATAACCGCAACCGGACTTCATCCTGATCGAATGTACCATCACCAATAGACCCGCAAATAGCCAAAAAATCGGCTAAGTGTGAATACGGGTCTTCCGAAGCCATCACGTTGAAATGAGGAACGATGTTGATGTAAGATGGACGGGACTTGAAAGTTTGTTGTCCCGGCACTCGTTCATGTGGGACCAACGGGGATGCTCCGTCTGAGATAGCCGGTCTTAACCGACTGTTAACACCATGAGCCGGGGCTACGTAATATCTCCTTTGCCCCGCGGGGTTTTCCATACCGCCCCGATTAACCAGAATACCACGAACTCTTTCGGGCCGTTCCGCCCGATTAACCCTATCTCGACCCCTTCCATTTCTGTTAACGGGTTCAGCCCGTCTTCGAATTACCGGCTCTTCCACTTCTTCTTCATATTGATTATCACCCTCAACCTTTGGTTCATCAACCTCATTCTCGGGCTCAACCGCCCGATTCCTCCTAACACATTGTTCTACCTCATCATCAGCTGCCCGAAAACCTTCATTTCCATTATTATCTTCACCGTCATCCTCATCTTCAGTCGGAACACTCTATCGAACATCATCAATATTTATCCGAACACGGCGGTTTGGGTTATTGTTTGGAGCGGATGGTCCGGCTTGGTCGAAGTTGAGGTTTAAGTTTCGGTTAAGGTTTCGGTTTCGGTTTTGATTTCGGGTTCTGGAAGCACGAGCTGAGTGATTTTGGTCATTTGGGTTATTGAAGTTTGGTGGGTCAGGTATGTTGTCTGGGTGAAACTGGTTATTCTGTGGAAGTGGGTCTTGGTTTTGGTTGTTGTTCTAGTTCTGATTCTGGTTCTGGTTCTGGTTCTGGTTCTGATTTAGATTCTGGTTCTGGTCTTCCATTTGTGAGTTTCTGTTTTGTACTCGGTTCTGCCGAGCTACTTTCTCGATTTCAGGCTCGTAAACTAACGGAGACTGTCGGCCAGAATGGCGGGTGCGCATAAACCTGTGATCTGCACAACTAACACAACCTGCATAAAATGAAAAAATACAAATAAAACAAAGTAAAATTAAAAAAAAATAAAAACTGAAAATTAAATTAAACAAGAAAATCAAATAACACAAAAAACAAAAAGCACACTAACTCCCCGGCAACGGCACCATTTTGATGTCCGTCGTTTGAGTCAATCAAAAACCTAATTATTCTAAATAGATAGAGCAAGTAGGGTATCGTATCACAAGGAGTATATGGTCAATGCAATTTGGGTAACAAATTTATAATTATTAAGTAACTGGTTTTAGTGCTGATCACACAAGCAAATTTAGTAAATGTAGAGAACAAAGCAACGAACAAATAAACGAGTTGTAGACAGTTAACAAAGCAAATCACACCCGAGAATTCAAGTAACCAACCAAACAGTATCTCATGCAACCTAACAGATTTATTATTAGCGATTAACTGAAAACTGATCAACCAGACAAAACCTTATGCGTCAACAATTACTTTACACACGGCACTGGTTATCAAACAGTCCTTGCCAGTGTGACTCAGTTAAGGGTAATTGTACATTTTATCGTATTCAATATAACCAAACAGTTATATGACTAATTATCTAGCAACTGGTAACAGATCGTTCAGACCAACGTAAACCTAAACCAATCGAACACACATAAATACTAAACATCAATAATCATATATCAACCTTCAATAACAAAACATATGTATTCTTAATCACAAGAGAAAAACTGTAAAGGGTTACAAACTATACATCCTGGGTGCGATTCTAGGAGATTAGCCGAGCCTAGACATCACTGAATCTTCGATATGGATGATAGAAATCATATGTAGGGTCTTGACACGAGCTAGGATAGTGAAAATCGCCTATAGGACTGCTGGAAATCGCCTCTTGGTCGTCAAAAACGAAGTTAGGGTTTCATATGATGAAAAATATGATAATAACCAAAATTTCCGGTCTGCACACCCGTCGCGGTACGCGATGATTGACCAAAAAGTCAAAGCTTCATTTATGTCCCATCGCGGTACGCGATGGGACCCTCAACACACCCATCGCGTACCGCGATGGGTTCTGCTACAGCCAACTTCAACAAATGTCATCGTTTTGCGTGCTGGACATCCCGGGTCTTCATTCCGTGTGACAATAGGTCCAATTTGAATACTTTAACACCCGTGACCTGAAATCCAATAATACACTTATGAAGTATTGATAGTTCTAGAATAAACAGTTAAAACTAAATAATAACGAACTAAAACATATACAAATTAACCGACCATCATTGGCTCAAGCTAAGATTCTGCACATGAGCGTAATGGTATATGCCTGCTTGATTGTGATACCGACTGGTCTAACAGAGATGAAAGTCGGCCATAGTGATCCGGGAGTCCCGTGTGGAAGGGCTCTCACTCAACGGATCAAATGTACGTCGGGGATAACAGGCAGATGACTCCCAAGAGCTCTTATCGACGGAGTCGTTTGGCACCTCGATGTCGACTAATCACATCCTGGGGTTGAAAAAGGTCCCCAAGGGTTCGGTTGTTCGCCGATTCAAGTGGTACGCCAGTTGGGTTTAGAACGTCGTGAGACAGTACGGTTCCTATGTACTGTTGGTGTTAAAGGGAGAACTGCGAGGAGACAACCCTAGTACGAGAGGACTGGGTTGGATTAATCTATGGTGTACCAGTTGTTATGCCAATAGCAGCGCCGGGCTACTAATTTGGTATGGAAGAACTGTTGCGCCGTGGGAAATCCTTCTCTATACAAGTTCTCGGACGAGGATTTTGAACAGAACTTCGATAGGCAAGAGGTGTAAGCATCGCGAGGTGTGAAGCGATCTCGTACTAAACGAAAGAACTTTCACTTTCCATAACCAAAATGAAGAGGTAGCGACTAGGGGGGCGGCTTTCTTATGGCAGTCATTGAGAATGAGCAAGTAGGGGGGCAGCAACTAAAGAGGTAGCGAGACTGACCGCAATTGCAGGATTAGGTTTACTTTCTTTCATTTTGGTTATGGAAAGTGAATGTTCTTTCGTTTAGTACGAGATCGTTTCACACCTCGCGGTGCTTACACCTCTCGCCTATCGAAGTTCTGTTCAAAAACCTCGTCCAAGAACTTGTATAGAGAAGGATTTCCTGTGGCGCAGCAGTTCTTCCATACCAACTTAGCTGCCCGGCGCTGCTATTGGCATAACAACCAGTACACCATGGTTGGCCCAACCCAGTCCTCTCGTACTAGGGTTGGCTCCTCAGAGTTCTCCCTTTAACACCAACGGTAGATAGGAACTGAACTGTCTCACGACGTTCTAAACCTAACTCACATACCACTTGAATCAGCGAACAACCGAACCCTTGGGGCCTTCTTCAACCCCAGGATGTGATGAGTCGACATCGATTTGCCAAATGACTCCGTCGATAAGAACTCTTGGGATTCATCAGCCTGTTATCACTGGCGTACCTTTGATCCATTGAGCGAGAGCCCTTCCACACGGGACTCCCGGATCACTATGGCCGACTTTCGTCTCTGTTCGACCAGTTGGTTTCACAGTCAGGTAGGCTTATACCATTACATTCATGAGCAGAATCTTAGTTTGAGCCTACCTTCGCACACCTCCGTTACTCTTTAGGAGGCATCCGTCCCAGATATACTACCCACCTCGCAGTGTCCCCGCCCCCCCCCCCCCCGAATGATCGGTGCGACAGTTAGGCATCCTTAGAAGAAAGAGTGGTCTTTCAGGATTGGTCGTTGTGTGTCACCACCTCCCACCTATCCTACACATTCGATCAAGGTTGTCATTGCGAAGCAATAGTAAAGGTGCACGGGGTCTTACCGTCTAGCAGTTGGTACTCCGTATCTTCATGGATAATTCAATTTCACAGGGTCCATATCGGACACAGCGGGGCAGTAGTTACACCATTCGTGCAGGTCGCTACTTATGCGACAAGGAATTTCGCTAACTTAGGACAGTTAGAGTTACTGCCACCGTTTACCAGGGCTTCCATTCAAAGCTTATAACACTTCTCACTCCGACTTTCAAGCACCGTCAGGTGTCAGACTCCATACATCGTTTTACCACTTAGCAGAGTCCTGTGTTGTTAATAAACAGTCGTTATCCCCTGGTATGTGCCGCTTTCCTAATCAAAAGATAGAAGAGCACCCCTTCTCCCGAAGTTATGGGGTCATTTTGTCGAGTTCCTTCGACATGGTTCTCTCAAGCGCCCTAGTATACTCTACTTGTTCACCTGTGTCAGTTTGGGGTACGATCAGCTCACCGGGAGGATCGCCCTCCCAGTTCGAAGTTTTTTCCTGGAAGTTTCAACCTTGTTGACTATGACAACAGTCGCGACTATAAACAGACTCGTGACTATGGCAGGGCGGTACGCTCTGCTCTCTCGCGACCCCTACTCTAATCAAAAGACTAAGGCCCGATTCAAAGGGCGAGCACTAAAATAAGAAAGGCTTGTAGACTCGTGACGCTGAACGAGACATTCGAAAACTAAAGCACACACTAGAAAGTGCTTCGAAAGGTGTCAGCAGGTGCGCGGAGCCGAAGCCCGGTATGTTCGCCCTCTGGGTCGAGTGTTCTCCCACTTCCAAGTCTTCACCCTTAGATAACAAAAAGTGTCCGCCCCTTAGGTCACCAAACTATAACGAGAGTTTCGCCTTTTGAAGCGTCAGCCGCGTAATGCGACCGGTCCAGGCCGAGTCAGAAAGGCTTTGATGACTCAAGGTTCTTTTTAGGGAAAGGAGAGTGAGGGGAAGAGGGGAAAGCCCTCGGCTCGATAATCCAATTCGCTCCAACAGACGGGCATGGTTCTCTAGTCAAAGCAACAGACACGAGGAAAGAGAAGGGACAGGGGAAAAGACAATTATGCCCATCACTTTTATACACATGGGGCTGTTTAACGGGATAAGTTAACGGGTGTTAGCTTAAAGGAAAAAAACCATGTCAAACATCCAAATAAAGGACAAAAAGTGAAATTATTTTTAATAAAGGACCCATTCCATAATCTATGTAATTCAAAAGGACAAAATTTGTAATTTTTTTCTCTAGTTAATGATTAACACATCAACGGTGTATGGTCTTGTGGCCTTAAATCATGTGTTGATGGGATGCTTTAAATTTCTGTACACCATTGGGTCTTTGTGAGGCTTATCATCTGGGTTAATAAATGTGAATATTAAATTGCCTTATAAGCGAACCCAATATAAGTCATTAAACTTGATCACAAGTACTTCATTGTACAAATTCACTACTAACTGATCATCCACGCGGTTAGTCATACATTGTTCCTCCATTGATCGTGTCTTAATACCAGTAAGAAACGTGCTATAGGGGATACAATGTATGCAAGTCATACAGATGAAATTGTGCATACTCATCCATGGAAAAGGAAATTTGGGGTGTTGCTTGATCAAGTTGGTAACAAAGTTGAAAGTTGGGATTGCCACTGGTTAGATGATAGTTGGGATTATTATTATTAGCCAATAGTTACTAGTTTGGATTACTCAAATCCAATTTTCCTAAAATATATAACATACACATGATATGTTATGCTCTCATTATTTTCCACCCGTGGGTAATATGGGTAACAAACCTAGTAAACATTATAGTTATCAATATTGCATTATATTGTTAAATTAATATTATCAATACAAGTTCTAAACGATGAAACACAATAACACGTATGAACACTGTAACACGTTTTTAGTACAATATAGAAAGAGTATATACCATTAAAAATATATTAGAGTTAGACTGGGTGTAAGTGTAATTTGAGTGAAAAGTTCATACGCAAGTGACTCTTCGCGTATGACATGATTTTCAACTTGCAGTACTGTCAATAGAATTAGACACGAAACAACAAAATCATGTATCAAATAACTAAAATATCTACCACAATAAAAGAAACTAGTTTGCTATATTTTTGTACTTAATGAAAAACTTGCCTCACTTTAGCAATTTTAAAGTGAGGGAAAGGAATTTGAAGGCATTCCCTTTATTGAAACAATTAGGGGTGTGCAGATTTAGGCACGAACCGAAAAACCTGACATAATCGACCCAAAAATAACCGAACCCGAACCGACCCTACACTTCCCTGTTTTTTTTCTCGGTCTTGAAATAAGCTAATACTCCGTCTCGGGTCATGTTCGGGTCCAGACCCGGTGAAAACCCGACTAACCAAGGGAGACCGATAGTTGAAAGTCAGATATAGTGACATGCTTCTTGGCGAAGGCTTTGGTGAGGTTTTTTTTCGATGCGTTCATATTTGCATCATACAGGGACGAGATGAATGCTTGAGATGCAAACTACAACCTTCTAACTATCATGTATGACTCCATAAACGCATAAGAAGATAATGGTTTTTTTATGCTGAAAGAGATGTATGAAAGGAAGAAGCAAAGAAAGAGAGTGGGATGAGTAGCTTGTCTCTGTCATCAAATAGCTTTGCGTGTAACTTTAAATTATGATGTCATAAAAAGAAGAATAGACTTAGGCCATGTGTAGTGGGCGTGGGCTCGAACGAGAATTGGGTGCGAAGGGGCTAGAACACCCCCCCCCCCACCCGGCGATAATTAGGAGAAAAGGTGCGGGTGCGAGTTGTATTTGTCGCCTGATGGTTTAGAAAATAATAATATTATATATAAATGACCGTTGACAACGGTCAAATGTAAAAAAAAATAATTAATTAAACAATATATATATATAAACATACACCCTTCTTCTCCATTTTATGTCCATTTTATACATAATTCATACTCAAATTCTTACAAAAAATTAGCAAAATGAATCTTAGAAACAACCCGAACTACCAATTCCCTGCTTTCGGTCAAACGTATGGTTCGCAACCGAACCAACTGAACTCACAATGGAACCCGATGAACCTAAACCAACAAAGCTATCCGTTTCCATTTTCCGACCCGAACCTAAACATGTACACCAACTATCTCAGCCCCCAAAACACAATGCCGGCGTTCGGGTCTACACCACCGGAGTCGGAGCCGGTGACGGTGCCGGAGACGCAAACGGCACGGGCCTCCGGTTCAAGCAAAAAAGGCGACTCGTAAACACAAAAAGAAACAACCGGGGGAGCCGATGGTGCAACGTTATCCTTACAAGCATTGGAGCGGGGAGGAGGTGGTGGCCCTCGCAAGGGCTTAGATCGTCATTTCGGAGGATCCCAACGTCGGTAAGTTTTTTAATAGTAACTATTCATTAAAAATGTATTTAGTGTTTATTAAAATGTATACTAATTGTGACAAATAATTTTAATTTGTAGCTAACTTTCAAGCCACCGGGGTGTTTTGAAAGAAAGTCTTTGAAGGTTGGCTCACGATAACCAATAAACCCGAAGACTACCGGGGAAAAGAAGCGGTTGTAAAAAATTACCGGGATAATTAACTGGTTGCAGGGGTCCGGCTGGCGTAGCGGGCATAACGACGGCGACATTATAACTCAAGCCTTGAGCGACTTTCGAGCTCAGGGCCAAACTTTTGAGCGGCCCGGGAAACCGTTCAAGTATTTAAATTGTTGGGAAAAACTACGTCGTTGCGCGAAATGGAACGGGACACCAACCGTTCCGGTCGCCCGATGAGCTGGCTCATCCGGCCTTCAAAAAGGTCGAAGACATCGTCATCGACAAATCCGAGCACACCAAACGTGCTCGTAGCTTCTTCCTGGACGACACGATTAATTTAGTTGACGATGCTAATATAGCCGACGACGAAGAAGTAGAGGAGTTGCCTCGACCACGTGGGAGATCGAGAAAAAATAAGGGAGAAGGTTCGTCGTCAACACGATTCAATACGTCGCCCGATGAAATAAACGAGTTGGTGGGTCTTTTGGAAACAAATGCCACGGAAATAGGAAACAACCTTCGAGCATCCAACAAACAACAAGAAAAGCTTAACCAGACGTTGGAATTACGTTAAATGAAAGAAGACTACGAATCCCTCAAAGCGGAGGGGTTTCACGAGGAAGCCAAATTATTGTTTCAACGATGACGTGAAAAAATGCGCGAATATTACGGATATTAGTTTGTTTTTTAGTTATGTTTTTTTTCTTTAGTTATGTTTTTTTATATTTTTAGTTATGTATTTTTTTTAGTTACGTTTTTTTTTTTTGTATATCTTTTTAATTTTATTGCATTTTTATTTAATTATTTAAATTAATTGGTTTTTATTTGTTTAGTTTAATTATAAAAAGAAAATTATAAAAAAAATATTGTGGGCCCAATTTGTAGCCCCTACACCATTACATCCCAAAAACAAATTCTCACTGCTTGCTGACTGGGCGCCGCGTATAACAATTCGCCCCCATTTGTAGCCCTCCACTACGCACAAAAACTTACAATTTACTGACTGGGCGCCACATGGCGCAAATTGTCCATTCTGTAGCCCCTCCACTACGCATAGCCTAAGGCTATGCGTAGTGGAGGGGCTACAGAATGGAAAATTTGTTAGGCTATGCGTAGTGGAGGGGCTACAGAATGGACAATTTGCGCCATGTGGCGCCCGGTCAGCAAAGTGTAAGTTTTTGTTTTTGGGATGTAATTGTGTTGTAGTCGTGTAATATATATATATATATATATATATATATATATATACACATATACATATACATATACATATAGGTATTGGATCATTTCAGAAGTTTTTTTACAGCGAGAAGTGCGATAAATGAAGATATAACTCCATTAATCCTTAATTTCACTCCATTTCTTATGTGTAGGTGTGTTGTGTAGGTGCGTATGTACGTGTGTAGGTACGTATGTTTGTATACGTGTATGTATGTTTGTATGTGTGTAGGCACGTAGGTTTCAATGTGGCTCGGTACATTTGTATGTGTGTGGGTAGGTTGAATGTGTATTAAGACATAAATACAACCAACCTACATACATGTAGGTAACATCGTAAGAAAGAGAGTTAAAAATTAGGGATTAATGAAGTTACACCTTTACTTCTCGCACTTCTCGCTGTAATATCACTTCTCGCAAGATCCAATATATATATATATATATATATACTAGTAGGTGTGCCTGCGCGTTGCGGTAGGGGCTCAATGAAGATTATGTCTGTATGAGTAAGGTTTGCGGCGGAGACGAGGCGGAAATTTGATGGCACCAGTACGGTTTGCGACGGTACCGTAGTTTGCTATATGTTAATGCAACATATGCTAATGTATGTTGAGTAAAAACAAGGATAATTAGACAATGAGGGTGATGAGTCTTTAACGTCAACACGAGACAATTTGCAAAGTTACTTGAATAAGATTTAGGGGATGTTTGGCAAGTACTGAGCCATCAAGTGTTGAACCAGTTAGAGGTCTGAATGATTAAGAGACTCTGAACCAGTAAGTGCTGAACCGGTAAGTGTTGGTTGGTTGATCTCTGAATGACTGTACTGAATGACTATTTTACCCCAATAAACTATTTCATGCTAAATGAAAGATATCTATATATTCAGAGCTCTTAATAGCTGTATTAAACGACCAAATTTCCATTACAACCAACCAAAATACATCTTAAAACAGACTTTCATTATAACGAGCCCTAAAAATCAAACAAGGCTTGAGCTAAATCTGCGTGTTCACTCCATGGTTGAGTTTACACGATCCTTGTATAGTCCCCATTATGTTTCATTAGGTTCGTAACATTATGACGATTCAGGGCCTAAAAAATAATCTCGAAACACCATGTCTGTTGTGTCCAGAATATGTTTATTTAGAGCCTAAAATAAGTCCCCACTACTACAAAAGCGACCATTTGTGAGCGTTAAAACAGTTACAAAACACCCTTTCTAACAAACAAAACATAAAGGTTACACAAAATCACAAACATATGCATAAATCAACCTAAAAATATTTCAATAACATTTCCAATAAATCTCAATTTACTACATAAAATGTGAATTTACATGAACTGCAAGCTTGTTTCACAAATGTAACATTTTTCATCTCTTATCTAGAGACATCTTCAGTAACAAACCCGATTCATTCCACAATTTATTCCTTTATTTGAGATGGAAGTGATCATTAAATCAACACCATAGTAGTTGAAACAATGACATTTTGAAATGTAAAGCTTGTTTGGCACTGAAAGTAAAATATAATACAAATACAAATTAATCATCAAAAAAGTATAAGCTATGAATTAAATTCAAATACAAACCCTTGTTGAAAATCCTTGAACAAATGTCAAATAGGGGCCAAGGATTACTTAAAAGTAGTGTTTTGAAACCTGACTTGGTCGGTCGGACCGGGACCCAGTTTTAATCAAAAATAAGCAAACGTATATCTTAATTGTTTTGATTATCATTAATAAACATGAGCACCAAAACAAAACCAGTTTGAAATTAAACAGGCATCCCCTTTGAAGCAAGGGTCACTATGAAGTGGCGGTTCGGTTCATTCCAAATCGACTCTGTTTGAGTTCAGTTCCAACGGTCGGGTGAACCCGAACAAGTGGATCACCTGAATGTTTCAGATTCCACAATCACCATAGCGACCCTAACTTCAAATGGATCATGATAATTTTTCTATTTTTAATAGTAAAGCAAACTATTTAGAGCAATTAGGTCATTGTCCTTTTGTAAGTGCAACTCTTTTTTAACTTTATAGTTTTTATCCAAGAGTGAGTTGAATCATCTCATGTATACTTGGCGAAACATCTAGCAAGGTGAGTTGTAGATGAATACATACAAAGTTGTGATGCATCTCGTTAGATTTTAAAAAACAACTCGTACTGATATATACGTGTAAATCGCACCAGTTATATGCGCACCTAAGCACTGAATTTTAGTATTATGCGTCATGAGTATATTAAAAACTCGAAAAGTAAACACTTCAAGATATGTTTAAAATGATTGTATAATGAACTCACAATCATAAACTGACATGTTTTTAAGAATGTATAAAAGGTGATCAATATTTACATAATAAAGGTATCATATATATCCAGAACAAAAACATCCCACAAAACAATAATAAAGATTTTCATTTTAGAGCAATGGGAAAAGATTTACATTTTTCATACTTGGAAAACTAAAAGACCATAAAAGTTACCAAAATAACCATAATGCCAATGCACAAAACAAAAACAGTTAATGCTCATAATAATCTCAAACAAACCTTAAAACATCATAATCGCAACCCTAGTTTGTGAGTTCCATAATAGCCGATACTATATCTCCATCAGCAGCCTTGAGAGGTTTGACCGCCTTTGTAAGTCCCTCCGGAGCGTTGCTGATCGATACGAGTTCTGCACGATGTCTAGGAGTGCGGAATCCTCCTAGAGTCGTTTACGGTGTTATAGACGAAGAACATGATTAAACACAAACAAATACACGAATGGGATAAACGAATCTGCAGATCCTTTATATAATAATCAAAACCACGTTACATACCGAACAAAAACAAAAAACACGGCCGACCCGAGGTGAGCTCTACCTCGGGTCTGCCCACACGATTCTCCCTCTCTCTTACTCTCTCTAAACAATGACAGCTACACAAATACTCTCACTTTTCTGGATCCTAAACCCTAAACAAGACACACATATATATATAGATAAACCAACTTCGCGGGCTTGGGCTTGGGCCTGTAGGTGAGTTGTCCTAACTTCGCCAATGGCGAAGTTGTTCTAACTTCGCCTATGGTGAAGTTGTTCTAACTTCACCACTTCGTCTCCGCTGGTCAGAATTGCATAGCGACGGTAACAAAATGCACCAGCAGACTCCCCTTTGACTATTGCTCTCAATTTTAACAAACACAAAAGATCATCTGTTACAAAACATGCACCAACAGACTCCCCCTTAACTGATGATCTTCTGTTTTCTTCTTCTTGTAGGACTCGATTGCACTGTGATCTTCAAACTTGAACTTCACATATACATGCAACATCCATCCTGTCTTCAACCAGCCGTGTCTGAAACTGTCTTGTAGCTTCACAAATCTACCAATCACCCGGCGTCTTCCATATCAGATCTCCCCTTCAGTGTAAGCTCCTCCGAACTGTATCGATCGAGATCTTTGACCTGCATCCCCGTGCCTAATCGATCATCTCAACCAACATGTGAAGTTGTTCCTAACTTCACCAACACGTGAAGTTCTTCTAACTTCACCAACACGTGAAGTTGTGCTCCCTCCACAACTTCACCCAACTAGTCGGAATTGCATAGTAAGATAAGGTTCAATCTTCAACTACTCAACATCAAGTGATCAGTTTCATCACAATACCAACTTGACAGAATCTAACACACATGACCATTAATAAATCCGAAGCATCTTCAATCACCAGGGATAACGATCAAGAACTTAAACAATTTAATTCCCGATCAAATCCAACTTGTTCCAAAATTTTCACCTTAATAAATAAGCATCCCGGATGCTCGTATCCTACATTTCAGGATCCAATTCTCGAACGCCTTGAAAATAACATAAATAATATGCTCTGACCGCAATTCAGTAATGACGAAAACCCGAACAAAATTTGACTTAAACCTCGAACAACACTTATTTCTTGGCCCAAAAACACCCAAATATGTGTCAATATCCAGTTTCAATCAAAATCCCATTCGCAACTTCAACTCCATATCCAGAGTTGACCCGTATTTGTTCACACGTAAGACCAAGAGATATCAATTGTCTCACTTTGTTGTTACAACACTTTCGGTCTCACAATAATCGTGTACACCTGGCCATATAGACGAAAACACCAAACAAATTTTTTTTTTTTTTTAACTTCGCCCCCAAAAGTCAACTTCGCCAAAAAGTCAACTTCGCCAAAAAAGTCAACTTCGCAAAAAAAAAGTCAACTTCGCTAAAACCCTAAAATTTTAGCGACAACTTCGCTTGAACCCAATAACTTCGCCGACGGCGGCTGTTCGGCCAAAAACACATCAGAAACGGGCCAGAAACACCAAAACGCAGATCTTGAACCATAGCATAAGAGCCTAAGGCTCTGATACCACTTGTAAGTCCCTCCGGGGCGTCGCTGATCGATACGAGATCTGCACGATGTCTAGGAGTGCGGAATCCTCCTAGACTCGTTTACGATGTTATAGACGAAGAACACGATTAAACACAAACAAATACACGAATGAGATAAACGAATCTGCAGATCCTTTATATAATAATCAAAACAACGTTACATACCGAACAAAAACAAAAAACACGGCCGACCCGAGGTGAGCTCTACCTCGGGTCTGCCCACACGATTCTCCCTCTCTCTTACTCTCTCTAAACAATGACAGCTACACAAATACTCTCACTTTTCTGGATCCTAAACCCTAAACAAGACACACATATATATAGATAAACCAACTTCGCGGTCTTGGGCTTGGGCCTGTAGGCGAAATTGTCCTAACTTCACCAATGGCGAAGTTGTTCTAACTTCGCCTATGGTGAAGTTGTTCTAACTTCGCCTATGGTGAAGTTGTTCTAACTTCACCACTTCGTCTCCGCTGGTCAGAATTGCATAGCGACGGTCACAAAATGCACCAACAGCCTTTGGCCTAGACACTCCGGCTTGAGTCATAACCAACTCAATATCCTTGGGCTCCACACCGGCCTCATCAATGTCTTCATCATCTTGAGCCGCGGCTGAGGTCTCTGGCTCGGGCTTGGTTGAATTGTTACCCAGGTTAGGGACTTTAAACTGCTCTGCTGCCTGACTCTGTAATTGCGAGTTTAAATCTTCTATTTTGGCCTCACCAAATATAACATAAGTATCTGAAGTAGGGCTTTTAAATACATCAGGCTTTGAAATAACAAACAGAATCTGCAAGACGAATAAAATTTATTAACATGTGAACAAAAACTACCAAAATCATTGCTGTATAAAAAGAGTTCCCTTTAAAAAAAATTTAAAAAAAACTCTTGAACCAGCAAAAATGTTACCAATTATGATTTTTGACCCATTAACCAACCCACTCATTTTGCTAATGTCTTTTGCGGATAAAAAAACTTACACTTTTGCTCTTTTTGACAGTAACACGGCTAACACTAGGAATGGGCTTCATCCTGAGCTTTATCATAGCCTTTCGACTCTTTTTTTCACTTCTACTTTGCTTAGACCTCCCACTTGCATCTCCATGTCCTGCTTTTATAGACAAATTATTACATATTTGCTTTAAACTGCTCTGCTGCCTGACTCTGTAATTGCGAGTTTAAATCTTCTATTTTGGCCTCACCAAATATAACATAAGTATCTGAAGCAGGGCTTTTAAATACATCACGCTTTGAAATAACAAACAGAATCTGCAAGAGTAATAAAATTTATTAGCATGTGAACAAAAACTACCAAAATCATTGTTGTATTAATAAAAAAGAGTTCCCTTTAAAAAAAACCCTGAACCAGCAAAAATGTTACCAATTATAATTTTTGACCCATTAACCAACCCGCTCATTTTGCTAATGTTTTTTGCGGATAAAAAAACTTACACTTTTGCTCTTTTTGACAGTAACACGGCTAACACCAGGAATGGGCTTCATCCCGAGCTTTATCATAGCCTTTCGACTCTTTTTTTCACTTCTACTTTGCTTAGACCTCCCACTTGCATCTACATGTCCTGCTTTTACAGACAAATTATTACATATTTCTTTAAAAAAATTAATAATATAAATTAAAATACTGGTCCCATATTTCCACTAAATAGAGCAACTATTTTATAATCAAGGTAGGTATTTGGTGGGCACCAAGACTACAAACAGCACAAGCGGAACTAACTTTTGTTCAATATTAGTATTTTGGCTAAACAGGCTCAGGTTGACACAGAATAACAGTTTTCTAAATGCATCATGTTTTCTAACGGTTACCGAAATAAAAAAACTGAAAATTTCAGATTTTGGTTCAACCCAAAACTGATCCAAACCGACTCATACACAGTCACAAAAACCTCATTTGTTCTTTTTTGGCAAAAATATTTCAAGCACAAGTAAGAAAACTAAAACCAAACCATACCCATTGTGAAAACCGAAACCGAACGGTTTTTAAAATACAAACTCGGGATTTTTCAGATTTTGGTTCAACCCAAAACTGATCCAAACTGACGCATACACATTCACAAATACCTCATTTGTTCCTTTTGTGGCAAAAATATTTAAAGCTCAAGTAAAAAACTAAAACTAAACCGAACCCATTGTGAAAACCGAAACTGAACGGTTTCCAAAATACAAATACGGAATTTACAGATTTTTGTTCAGCCCAAAACTGATCCAAACCGACTATAATACATATTCACAAATACCTCATTTGTTCTTTTTTGGCAAAAGATTTTCAAGCTCAAGTAAAAAAACTAAAACCAAATCAAACCAAACCTATTGTGAAAACCGAAATCGAACGATTTCCAAAATATAAAAACTAAAATTCTCAGATTCTGGTTCAGCCCGAAACTGATCCAAATCGACTCTTACACATTCCTAAGTATGATGTCAGCCAAATAGAACCCACAATTACATCTTTATTTCATAAGATGTAATATAAGATAAAACTATGGTCTACACAATAGACTTTAATGGTATGAACCAGAATAGGGTAGTTGGATATGCTACAAAATGATCACCAAGTAATAACCAGTTTTTGGTGTTTGGAGAAACCAATAAAAAACTCTAATTATTTAGGGTCAATAAAATAATATCTTAGCAACTATGGCTTTGATAGAATTTTCATGTGATAATGATTCTTGTAATTAAAAGGTCTTTCTTATAATTTACACCCATCTATTCAGTTCCTAACAAAATTTTTCAAATCAATTATTTAAACACAAAGGAAGAGGAACTTACTTATCAATACATCAACAATAGCGAATTACAAGTATGAATCAATGAATTGATCCCTAGAATTTGTTGTTAAGTGCAAGAATTAAGAAAGTATTATTAGCTTGAACAAAATCAAGGAATGAATCAGTGAGTCCTAGAAATTTATGATTATGGCAATAGAAATCAAGGAACTATAATTATTAGCTTCAATAAATTAAAAACCCACAATCTTAGCATATGAAGTCGGAATTTTCAATTAACAAACAAACAAACGAAATTGTTGTTATTATACCTAGACGAAGGAGGAGATGTCGAGGATTTGAAACTGGAAAGTGTCTCTATTTGATTTAAGGGTTTTTAATTTCACAAGCCTACAATTGTCAGTCAGTTTCCAGCGATTGTGCTTTGGTACTAGCACATCTCTCTATTTGTTAGCATATCTTATATTGTATACAACTTTTTTATCTTTGGTTGTTCTTTTCAGATTTTGGGGTGATTTTAGAGCTTTCAGTTTTCGGCAAAGCCATGTTCAATGCAAAGTACGACTCCGATAAGGCCATCGTCTCCGTCACTCTCTCCCGTGATGTCATCGTTTTCACGGTAATCAACACTTATTGTTTTCACTCACGATCTGTTTTGAACGCATTTTTGGTCAAACCATGAGCCAAACCGTTAATACGGTTTTATTATTAATAACCGAAACTAAACCGTTGAAATTTCTATTAGCTCTTAACCGTGCTGCTAAACGTACCCCCCCCCATACCATTTTTACTAAATATACTCCTCCCTAAACTTATTGAATAAATTACTATTAGCTCTTAACATTATTTATATACAATAGCGTCTTGTGAATCCAAGAGCGTCTCACCTAGAAGACATGCCCGCGCATTGCGGCGGGGACGCAGTGGAGATGTGTTCGGTATGAGGTCGGTTTGCGGTGCGGGGGTGATGCAAAGAGAATTCAGTTAGTAACTATTTAGGGCAACGTGGCGAGGGCATGACCGATGTAAGTGAGCAAATGATTTATATAATTGAATAAGAAATGGAGCTACTATGATTGGAATTGGATTAAGGAGTAAACTATGAACAAGCCATAACTATATGATGTTATAAAGCGGGTTAGTTGGATTAGGTGTGGCAATTGATGTTAGTTTAAATTTGGTTGTGTACTATCAGCCAAGCCAATGTTGAGTTTAAACGTTTAATTCTATCCATAAAAAAATAAAGATAGAAGTTTAATTGTATGGCGCGTATGTATGTGTGTGTTTGTGTGTGTGTGTAATACGTTAATTTAATCCATTAGTGGCATCTACGTCGACTGTAGATGATTTAGTATGTAGCATAGCTGGACAAAAGAATGCATACGACAAGTAATAATAACATGTTATCATAAAGACATGTTTTTGCTTTGTGAAATTCACCCGAGCGAAGACATGTTTTTGCTCATATCAATTAACATGAAAAGCTAGTAAGGATAACAATAGTAAGAATCCCATACGTGTTCAGAAAAGGGGGAACCAAACCAAGATTTACACCTCCAAACATGTAAAGTTATCTACACCTTAACTACTAATCTTATTATTAGTTAAACCTAGCCCTCTTAGGTGAGAATCACCTTAATCAAATTGGTTAGGTGGCATTATCAATGATAACTTCTCTATATACAAAAACAACCTCCTTTTGTTTATTTTAAATATCACACACATATCGATAGTATCTCCGGCCTTAACGCACCCAGAGGTCGCCTTTGTCCCTGCAGAATGGGCATGATAGCGATATCTCGTGCCTAGAAACACAAATTTTAACATGAATTTAGTTTTATGTCAATTTAAGCGTTGGAGACGTGCTTGATTACTGCTGTAAACAAACGACTCCCAGCCCACCCATTGAAGATATCTGGAGGTGGGTCTTGAGTAGGCCCTGTAAATGAGCCAATCTGAGCAATGGTGGGCTAGGGATCGGCCCGGTTCAGCAAACGAACCGAGTCGTTTCTCTTAATGAGCTGAAAAGAGCTCGAGCTCAGCTCGTCAAAAGTTTGGGGCTCATGGATTGCCGAGAGGACTTGTTTAACTTCTAAAAATATTTAAGCTTCTTAAACATTTTATTTTAACATATTTATACAAAATATAAAAACTAAATATAATATCCATATAAAATACAAGATTCATAATTTATATTTGTTGAAGTATGGGTTATGATTTCAATTTACCCTAACGAGTTAAAATGTTGAGCTCGGCTCATCATATGCTTGACTTTTTATATGTTAAACATACTATGTATGGATATAAAAGCTAAAATAATATACTTAACCTACACGTAATGTGCAATCTATAAACAACAAAATTCATAATTTATATAGTAAAATCTGAGTTATATTTTCATGTTATATTATGAGAAATTTTCAATAATATTTGAAAAATGTCACGCGCCTTTAAGTTTTACAACAAAATTAAGGGAAAATCTAAAGGGTCTTAGTGGTGTTACAACAAAACTAAATAAAATGATATAAATAATTAAGTATGACATATTGAGAATGAATTAAACATTAGAAATAGTTAGCTACAATAACTCAAGAAGTAATAACAAGGCAAAGAAAGTAACAAGCAAAATATGCAGCTAAATGAACTGAATTGGGCATAAGCCACTCCAAACAGATCAAATTGAAATGGTTGTACAATTGTAACTAACAAAACCTAGAAAGAAAATACATTTAGTGATTAGCCCGCCCTGTTTGACCATATTAAAAGTCAACCGTTCTGACCCAATAAAAATAAAAGTTTTCAATTTGAAAACTATAGCCTTTTTTATGGTAAAAGTATCCCTATTATGAAAATAGTGTCCAAAATGAATTAAAAATCGAACCTCACTAATTTCGACCAAATACACAATAGTTTCTTAAGCTTCAAAAAATGCCAAATATGCATACAGAATACAAACTAACAAACTATACATGTAGCAAAATGAACTGAATTGTGCCCAGGCCGACTCAAACAGACATCAAAGCGAACTGGTTGTACGCAATTGTAACTAATATAAGCCAAAAAGAAAGAAAGTCCATTTACTGGTCTGCCTGGCCTGTTTGACACATACTAAAAGCCTCAAATTTCATGTTCGGTAAAAAAGACAAAATATACAACAGTTTCTTAAGCTTCAAAAAATGCCGATTATAAAATACATACTACAAACTAAGAACTAAAATATGCAGTAAAACGAACTGAATTGTTCGTAAGCCGATTCAAATAGACATGAAAACGATAATTCAATAAGTATCCTTAGCACGTTCAATGATGATACCATAATAAAAAACCAATCACAAGTTTAACACATTCTATCAAGTGATCCAAATCATTGTATTTCTCAAAGTAATTATATAATATGGGTATTCTTCATGAGTAAAAATGATACCAAGTTTGCAGAAGCATAAGTTACATTTACGTCACACAAATAACAATATAAAAATACACCAAAATAAAATAACTGCAACACAATTCACCATCAATATCAACTTATTTCCCAACAAACCGATCCAGGCAAACCGAGTAAGATCCATAATGGCGGAGCAGCAATCCATGAAAAGCAAGGCCATGGCTGCCCCGGTGGCAGGCCCATTAAGTATCCCCAAACAGTTGTGTCCTAGCGCCACGTAACACCATTCCATGCCCGGAAACACAAAGAAAACAAAAATTACAATAAAAAAACTTAATCCGCTCGTTCCACCTATAAAACGGGTTACCAGCTGAGCCGGTGTACAGTTCTTTGAGTGACAGTTTTAAACGGGTAACCCAGAACATTTATGTAAGCGAGTCCTAGTCCGATCAGTTGACTTTTTGATTTAAGTATTGTCAACCTTATAATCTGTATAAAAAAATCTACGCGTTGACTCGATCAAAATTCACAGTTGACCAACCACAACAGTTTCAAAATCTTTGAGATTTTCAATTGTGAACAAACATTCTGTAGCCAACCAATTATTCCAATTTTTAAATTACGAACTTCTGATCTTGTAAAAAGAAATTACCAACTTTTCATATTGCATATTAATTAATAAAGTAAAAATACCATTGGGTGGTCGAGGTTAAGTAAACTCCTGTAACATCTAGGCCCCGATATGCAACATCAGTCGCTACCTGAAAATCAGAGTGCAGGCAAAGGAAAAAAAATTCAAAATAATAAGTTTTAAATATTTTAATTAAATATTATAAGTTTTCTGACATACGAAAATATTAGCGGGACTGTAGCGAAAATCGCGCACAATACCTTCTCTTTCACTTTGAGTTCTACCTCCATCAAGAGCAACAACATTTAGACCTTGAGCTATCAAAGATTCAACAACTTCACCAAACCCCATCGACGTGCACAACATAAATTAAAAAATTTTAAGATGTTAAGTTGCAGGCGATGGTTTCAAATTATAAAAATAAGATAAGAAATAAAATTATTAAAAGAACATGTGGACACCTTTAGTTCCAAAAACAATGGTGAATTAAAATGTCAAAACAAAAGTCAACATAATTACCAAAATGTCAGCTGGTACATCAATGTCTTGGCCGGTTTGATTAAATGACCGCCATGTCGACGCTAAGCGTTAGATTCGTTTACAACCATAACTAAACATTTCTGTATATTAGATTTAGAAAAAAATATAACCAAACAAAATCTACCTCGTCGCAATTGTTCAAACTTTTTAATATACTGGTCAAGTTGTTGAATATGAGCATCCACCTGTGAAAGCATAGCTTTCTTTTAATTATAGCAGTAAAAATAATTGAAACAATGTGATAATGAGTTTTTTATTATTTTTATTTAGCATGTACCTGTCCGAGAAGTATTTTATTAAGTTCACTCATAGATGGAGTTCTTTCAACAACTTAAACCTGCAATCACAAATAACAATATTTAATACATATCTCAAAGTATCCAACAAAAAAAATACAAAGTTTAGATTACTGAGTTGGAAATGGTAACATAGCAATACAAAATCAAGAAATGTCAAACTAATGTTGTCCAACCTCCACTCCAACAGGAAAGCTGAATGAAGGGAGATCCATGTACTTTATCATGAGGGTATACAAACAAAAACTGAAAAAAAATATAAAAAACTTAATCACATACTCAATGGAACCTATTAAAAAATAAAGAAGCAGATACATACCAGGGTCTGGGAATGGAAGCTAAGCTCATTGATGTTTTTGGTGGTTAATACTTCTGGATTGCATGCATTTTTCCCTTTAGTGGTTTCTGATATGCTTTAAGTAGTCTAAAAGCTTGATTTTGAAGCTTATGAAGATAGCCACCACTATCCTCTTTCGATGAGTATACAACTCTCGCAACATCTTTAGGTGATTTGGTGACCTTCAAGAAATTGCAACCATAAAATCACCAAATACAAACCAAGCTTTTCTGAATAAAGAAGCCATTAAATTGAAATAATTGACCTTGTATTGCAAATCAATAGAAATTAAACAAAACCCAGATTACAATGATCTTGTTATCGAAACAATAAATCTTAGAGAATCACAAAAATAAAATAAAAAATCAAGTAGTTGAAATTGTTTTCACAAGTGGGTTTTCTGGAATACCTATAGCAGATATACATACATTACATGATACGAAATTTGAATCAGATTGTACCTGGATTCAATCTTCAAAGAGAAACCTAAATTTTGGATGAAGTTTTCATCACTCAGTTAATCATTCAATTTATGATTGCACCATCAAGTTGATTATTCAAAGAAAAACAAACAGAAAACCAAAAACCTGGCTCAAATTAGGGTTGTAAAAATAAGACGAATAATCAGAGCATGAGAGGGATTAATGTTTCCGGGTGGCTCCGCCTGCACATACAAATTAGGCACGAATGATAGAGGGAATTAAAAGGAATCTGTAGGTTCAGTTTACCCATGATTAACTGGCGACGATATGAATGGAGCAATCAATTGTTTTGTTACAAATCAGTTGAAGCTGATGAAATTGGAGATGGAATAGACGATTTAATACTGGTAACGGTCGATACACCGGAGATCATTGACGTTACGCCGGAGAGTTGCGGTAGACCTGAAGAGCATTCAATTGAACATTAACTTTTAATGGCGTCTCACATTTGGTGGGAGGTGAAAGGTTGCCTATCCCTGTAATAATAATAATAATAATAATAATAATAATATATCACACATAGATATATAATAATAATAATAATAAAAGAAACAAACAAGCAGACTTTACCCGTTTTCGTCCAAAGTCCACGCCCACTACGAATGGCCTTATGTAGACTTTACCTTTATAAATTAAACTATCCTTGAGTTATCTTTTCAAATTTTTCTTTTCTCAATCTCTCTATTCTATTTTTTTATTCATCTCACTTCTCTTTCATCTTCATCTTGAAGGATGATGAGGTCGACGTATTGTTCCACCGCCTCCCCCATCTTCTTTACTTGCATCCATTTATTGTTTGCTTGAAGTTTTTATCGGTCTCGGTCCTTTTCTATATACCTGGAGCATCAAAACCGAGGGTACCCGATACCCGATGTGAGTCAAGTGGGTCACTATTCGGTTCTCAAATATATGATTTTCGGGTTTCAGTCCGGATCAATTATTTCCCGGTTCAGTCGGTCCAACCCAGATGCTCACCCCTAAAAACAATGATGAAATATTAAAAAGGGTAATTAGTCTTTCTTTGGAATCACCCAAAACCTGTCCTTTTTTTCCTGCCCAATTTTGACAATCATGAAAAAAGGAGCAAGTGGAAGTCTCAAATATACCCTCCACAACCAAAACAACTTTTATCAATCAAATTTCCTTTGATAACTTTGTGTCAATATTTAAATAGGGATTTTAGTCTATTTTTAAAACTTTTGTGATTAATAATATAATGAAACATATTTAGAAAAGAATATTAGCACGAGTGATGATTATGCACCATAACACGTAATAAGACGTGTGTGCCAAGTAACCTTTGTTGGTTTTTACAAATTAACTACGTACTACTATTACCAATTAATTCCTTTCTTCAAGTTACCAACATATACCATTTATAGTTTTAAGTAGAGCTTTTTTAATCATACCGAAGGTGTGATTAGAAAATTGTCATAACCGTCACTTATAGGTCTAGTTGTGGCTTATAGGTTTTTCTAAAAATTCATGTTTTTTGTCTTTTTTCTATCTGTGGCTTATAGTTCTATATGTGACATATGTGTTTTTTTAAAAGACGTGTTTTTTGTCTTTTTATATTTAATGTATATTTTAGTTTTAATTTAATTTTATTTATTTTGATTATTGTTTTTTATTAATTTGTTGTTTTATCAAAAAAAAAGTTTGTTGATTTTTTTTATCAAGATTTATAAAAATTATAGCGAAGCAATGTAAATAAACGATATATATACACACAACCATTACAACAAATTTGTACAAATAATAACAAAATGTAGAAATCTATCTAAATGACAGTGTCACCAGCGTGCTAACAGGCGGTGTTTAAATCTTAGGATTATGTGACGATAAAAAACACAAAAAACCACTACCACGTTCTGACCATGAAGCGAGCACGTCGAGCATTAAGCGTTGTCGCGAGGACAACGACGACGTTGTACAATAAAAAAAACACGAAAACCACCACCATTATAACGAGTTTGTACAAATAGTAACAAAATGTAGAAATATAAATGACAACGTCATCAGTTTGTTAACATACGATGATTAAATCTAAGGATTTCTGTGACAATAAAAAACACAAAAAACCATCACCACGTTCTGACCATGAAGCGACCACACCGGGTGTCAGGCGCGGCCACGAGGACAATGATAGACCGGGATTCAAATGTAAGTTTTATAGCGACGACGACAATGATGACATTCGTGGCACTGCCATTAAGATATATTTTTGTTATTATTTGCACAAACTCGTTGTAATGGTTGTGTGTATGTATATCGTTTATTTACATTGTTTCATTATAAATTTTATAATTGTTGATTAAGAATATCAAAAAAAATCTTTTTTTAATAAAACAACAAAATAAAAAACAATAATTAAAATAAATAGAATTAAATTAAAAGTAAATTAAATTAAAACAAAAAGACAAAAATATGTATTTTTAGAAAATACCCTTATATGCCAAGGATAGCACTATCCATGGCATATAAGGGATGTGGGGTGTGATTAGCAAGACCCTTTAAGTACCCATGGTTAATTATGTGATTAAATTGAGTCATGCTTTTTTTCCTTTTGGGTTATATCGTTAGTGCTTAACAAATTATTTTGCTAATGATGAATAATTAGGCTTATGTTGCCTTTAAAATCACCCAAATCTGTCTCATTTCATAGCCACCTTTTGGTAACTAGAGAAAGAAAGAGAAAAGTGGTGGGCAAAAAAGTTGTGTTTGTACACAATGTGGATGGTGGTGATGATTGATGCTTCTCTATAATCTTTTACTCAACCATCACAAACAACAAGCATATAGAATCCTCATTCTCTCTCTAAAATATCTCTCACATCAGGATTTCTTGTGTCAAAGACACTCACATATATAAAGAAACACCTCATGTTTCTTGAATTTATAAACACCCACATATAAATATATTAATTGGTATGTAAATCTTTCATATGATTTCAAGATTTCTTGAATCATTAACACCCAAATGAAAGAGCATCCATTTTAGAGAGAGAGAGAGTGGGTATGGAGAATAAGAAGAAGTATGGATGTTGGTCAGTTTTAAGGCGCAGTGTTAGCAATGGTTCTTGTAAACCTTCTGTTGAATCAACAACAAACTCTGCCACTTCTCGCCCAAGAACCAGCCTTGTTTATGATGCAGGTGCTTTCTCTTTTCTTTTCTTTTTTTTTTTTTATTTATTTCTAAAAGCTATCACCTTTATAATATTTTATTTAAAAGTATTCAATCGTGTATTCTTTGTTAGTAAAATTTCTTGAATATTTGGTTAATAATTGTTTTTGTCTACCTTTAAATAACTAACTATATGTTTATGTATTAGTTAATTCAATATAGAACCAATTTTTTTAGGAAAAAATCCGAAATCAAAGTCCCTCCAAACTTGTTTCTAACAACGTGTCTTTTAGGTCAGACAACGTGTCTTTTGTCCAACTAGAAGACGACATTTGTCATCAAAGAAGTCGGCCCAAGGTGTTCGTCGAATACTTGGTCGGGTCACATAAAGTTTTGTTCCCATATTTGGTCAGGATGCATAGATATTTCAAATATTTTGTCGGAACGCATAGATTGTTCAAATTTTCGATCAGGACGCCTTGTTTTGTAAGACATGTGTCATCTTCTTGTTGGACGAAAAAACTTGTCATGAAGACTAAACGACACGAAAGGACAATTTTTTTTTTTTTTTGAATAGATAATACAAGAATCTCTCTTTCAAAAATGGACATCTTGGGGTTCAAGTGCAATAATGCTTAATTATTTTACAATATATGTTTATATAACCATCTTATATATTTAAAATTGTCTGTAATGTATTTGTTTAGCAACCGAGACCCGTTACTTGAATTCTAGCAACAGGGAAATGCGTGCTCCAAACGAACCACAAAATTCGTCGGATCCAAATCAAGAATTTGACCAAAAGCCATGTCAACTTCTTGAGTTTAGCTTCCATGAGCTGAAATCAGCTACGGGAAACTTTAGACCAGATAGCATATTGGGTGAAGGAGGATTCGGGTTCGTGTTTAAGGGGTGGATTGAGGAAAACGGGACCGCTCCAGCTAAACCAGGGTCGGGTATAACGGTTGCGGTAAAGAGTTTGAAGCCCGATGGTCTTCAAGGCCATAGAGAATGGGTGGTGAGTACTTTGTACTTGTACTTTAGTAGTTACATGGTTTTGTGTAATAGTACAACTTCACTGCTTTATGTGCATGTCACCAATGGTAAAATGTTTTTACCATTTATGAAGAATGGTACCAGAATTAAGCATACCCGAATATAAAACTGTTCTTCTTGTACTAGTGCTATATTAGGCTATTGATGTACAACCAATTAATGCATGGTACACATGGTACAACTTATAAATGCATTGATGCTTATTTGTAGTTTGTGCAATTACGATACATGTCTAATTGAGTAATTGGACAAAACTGTTAATACTAATACTCTTTCATTGATGGTAACATGACACAACGTTTTGATGCATGATTGCTATAGTAGTTGTACATCCTACAAAACAATAGTATCAGTTTTAGTTTTGTTACAACTAACATATATTATTATGGTGTTTATAGGCAGAGGTTGATTTTCCTGGACAACTTTATCATCCAAATCTAGTTAAGCTCATCGGATATTGTATCGAAGACGATCAACGGCTACTTGTTTACGAGTTCATGACTCGTGGAAGCCTTGAAAACCATCTCTTTAGAAGTAAGATCCTCTAATAATAAAATCAAGAATTCTTTGAGAACCAAATAATTTTATAACGGTTAAAGAACTGATGCCATTTGAACGTCGAATACATAAATAGAACAACAAAATCTATGTGAGATAAATTAAATAGTTAATAGATATAAAAATTAGTATCACATACTATATAGTCCATAAATAATTTTATACATTGGCAATAATAATGTCTCTAATGTGGCAAAACATGTTTGACCATAAAAGTCAAAATGAAGGTTACTTATAACACATGGCTAAATGTTTTGAAGGAACCATACCGCTAACGTGGTCAAACCGGATAAAAATAGCAATGGGTGCAGCCAAAGGGCTGGCATTCCTTCATGGAGGGACAAAGCCTATTATTTATAGGGATTTCAAGACCTCAAATATCTTGCTTGACACGGTAAACATATTCAATTACTTGCAAATGAAGTTAATATTTATATGATACCATTATTAGGAAAAATGTATTTAATTATAAATGTGTGTAGTTGATGGCCTAGTAATAAACTAAAAATGACATGCATCTTCTTCTCATGCATGTATGACACGTTTTCATTACTCGCATTTACGATACCAATATATGACTGACATTTATATATGCATGTCATCGTATAACATTTTTAATATATATAGGGACGGGTTCAAGAGAGAACTCATTTTACATGTAAAAAAATACTAAAAAAAATTATTTTTCATGTACAAAACACATTTTTACATAAACTTTTTAAAGTTTTACATATAAAATCATGTAGAAGTCGTCTTAAAGAAATTATTTTTAGTTAAAAAACGGTAAAAAAATATTTTTTTTTACAAAATTATTTTTTTATTGAAATGTTTTCTACGTGTATTTATAAACAAAAGGTTCAAAAATTTTTATGCTAAAACTAATTTTTACATCAATCACACAAATATAGAGCAGCAAAACTATTAATTTCATTGCATTTCATGAGTTAAAAATATTACAAATATTCCCAAGTTAACAAAAATATTGGTAAATAGTTAATACAATGCATCACTATCGGAAAATAATATGTGTAGCATAGCCCAACCATTCTTCTCGATCTGCATCAAAATACGCCTCCATGTATTCATTTTTCCACCCCCAACCTAAGAAGAAAATTAAACAATAAAAATGTGGTCAAGACAAACCAATATATAAACATAATCAAACATTTAAATTACACTTACATTGTTATTAATGAGTATTTCAAGTCTTTCACAAACTATCTCCTTTGTGAAATTTAGGATATAATAACTATACTCAGTACTTCCTAGTTGAGTTGGACATTGCATAATTAAAAACAACTAATTCAAGATTTGAGTTCAAATAAGAAGATTGAATATCCTAAAAAGGATATGTGTCCACAATAAAAACACATCACCCCCACCATGTTCAGTCACACATCAGCACCATCTCTACCACCCAACCTCCACCACTGCACCCCCCTGTGACAAAGCTGCGCCACCGCCACCAACATCACTGACGGCTCAGCTCTTCTTTGTCACCATCACCGGCACCGCCACCTCTGCAATGTCTGAGTTTACCGACGGACGACGGAGTTGTTGTTGGACGATTTCCGCCACAACATGCAACCTCCTTCAACCCCTCCACCACTCGTCGCCATCACATCTTTTGATTTCATGATGCGTTCGAGATTTTTTTTCCGGTTAAACGTATTTCCGGCGAACTTGAAAGGTCTAGATGGTGAACAGTGGTGCAACGACGAATAAGGGAGGTGTGGTGGTAAACATCACCATTATGCTTTTCACCCCGTTGTGTTTTTCACCCATTGTGTTTTTCCGGCGAGATGCAGCAGACCATTGTGATTTCCCGGTGAGATACGACATAGCATAAGGTGTGCCAGAGCAATTTATAACGGATATTTTTTAAAGCAAAGTGGAGTTTCACAATCCACGCCATATGTATATAAATCAATAATTGAGAAATGAGGATAAATTAATAATGGCGTAAATAATTAAGAGCGATTCCGAATGAAACATAGTAGTTTTCAAACACTATTAAATAAAATTGTACAGAAAATTACTATAGCTTAATAATCGGTAAAACACGATTTTTGTAATACACAATTTTGATAAAAAAACATAAATTGTAAATCACATGAGTAAAATAACTAGGCTAAATTTTTTTTACCTCAAAAACACTATTCAAAAAACACAATGAAAAAAAGCATTATATTAAAACAAAGTTTGTAAAACACAATTCGGGAAAAGACAGTGACCATAACCTATAATACAATATATAAAAAAACCCACAAAATTTTTTAACTTTTTTATAACAATGTGGTACTTATATTAAAGATAAAAAAACGTTCGTTATTAAGGTGATTTTTTTTAAAAAATGTCGTGTAAAAAATTTATGTACGTTTTAAAACGATGTGGAAATTGGCATCTGTCTTACATACGGGGAGAGAAAATCAACAATTACATGTTATTTCTTTTTTGTCATTTCCCTTGTTTTATACTTAATTTTTTCTCAAACTAATCTCAAACATTCAAATTCAAAATTAATGGTCTAGATCACTTATAATCTGTGTTGTAAAAATCGCTAGTCGCTAGTCGGGCGGTGGGGTGGGAACTAACGATTAATCGGGATTAATCGGATCGGACTTTAATGTATAATTCTCAGTTTATATATATTTGCACACATTTATATGTAATTTTCATGTTACGTACGCAAACACATTTTGGCTGAAAATTGGCTGGAATCTTGCTGGGAACCGTTAATTTTTTAGAGAATCTCGCCGAAAACTGTTGATTTAGGCCGGAATATCGCCGGAAACCGCCGATTTTGGCCATAACCTCATTAGAAAACGCCTATTAAGTCCGATTAATCCTGATTTTGGCTGGATTTGACCATTGACCGATTAATCAGCCGTCTAGCCCAAAATTAATCAGTGAACTGGGGACTAACGATTAATAGGAAATTAATCGGTGCCTAGTCAGGATTTTTGCAACACTGCTTATTATCCTTTCCACAAAGATCATACTTGTTACTCTAAGTTGACCTCTAAATTCAATTCAACATATACTTATTAAACTGGTTTTGATATAAGCGAACTAATTAATACCAAACTATTTTGACAACGATCTACCGAATGCAACTAATTCCAAAAGATACATATTATTCTGATGCACAATGTTGAACACTGAATACACTTATAGCCATGTAGTGTGTGAATACTCGAAATAACTCACTTATATAATTATATGGTAGCCGCCTAACCAAAATAAACACACTGTCAAGAAATGTCAAGAAACTTAACCCGTGTATTCAAGAGCAAAATGAAACAGATATTAACCTATACGTTATATAGTTGTCGGCATCATCGACACCATTGATTTTCAAACACTACCCACTCTGATTGAGAAACTTTTACTCGCTTGCCATTTTTAAGCTCAACATATATGCAAATATATATTAATAAAAAAAGTAATAATAATGAGAATAATACTTGAACACTTTATCTATATCTATATCTATATCTATACTATATATAATGCACCACATATGGTTAAATTAAGACACTTAACTTTAAGTAATTTATAAATTTTCAAACAAATAGTACAACATTAAATAAGGGCATAGTAGCATTTTAACACTAAATTCAACGTTTCTTTCATATTTCTTCAAATTATTTACAACCATGCCCCTCAACTTTAATCACCATTTGGAAATTTAAAAAATAGTTACAACTTTTATCCTCTATTTTTTAACTATATATTATTTATAATTTCACTTTTAACCCAAATTCCCCCACGATTTTTAAACGGTCATAACTTTTTCATACGTTAATATTTTTTAAAAAATATTACACCATAAAAACGAGCATTTAATTCTCTTTAATTTGAGTATGATATTGTCATAGTTAGTTTTCAGTTAAAAAAATAACATCTTGCGTATAGGCGTTTGTGGTCCGGTTTTGATGGTTTTAAACTAAGCCGTGAGCCAAGCCGTTTTTTGTCATAGAAAACTGAAACCAAACTGTTGAAAATTAAAACCCAACAAAAACAAACCATTAACAATGGTTAGATTTCGGTTTCATTTGTATTTCGATACTAAATTGAGTTTAAAATAAGAATTCTTAATCCACAATTTCAAATGGAACGATGAGCACTCAAAAATCTCTTACGTAATTATTAAGACTTGTATTTCCCGCCACATCACGCGGGCACTCATCTAGTAATAACATAAAGTGCGTAATAATGATATAATAACCACCTTTAAGAACAGGTGGAGCCCCGCACACATCTGATACGATTAAAGATGCCAATATATGTGGGTTGGGTTGGATTTAGGTGGTTGGTTAGAATGGATTTGGGTTAGAATGGTATGAGGAAGGATGAGTTTTTAAAATAGAGGGGTACGATGAGTATGGGTCAAGATGTGTAAAGTTAACCTTAGAGGTGGCAATATGAGTGGGTTGGGTTGAATTTTGGTGATGGGTCAGGATGGGTATGGGTCAGGATGGATTTTTAAGTTAGAGGGTTAGGATGGATATGGGTCAAGATGGGTAAAGCTAACCCGTCTTGACCCAAGTTAAAGGTTGACATAAAAGGGTTTTAAAAACTCCTCAAAAAAATATTCAAAAAAACTGTTAAAAAAATACTAACTCAAAATATAAATAAAAAACGCAAAATGTAAAATAACTAAAATGTTTCCCCCGTCATCCTCGTTCATTAAAAAAAAACCGTTTTGTACCGGTTCAGGTTCGAGTTTTCCGGGGTTTTTTTCAGTTCGGTTTTGTTTTTTTTTTTCATTTTGGTCGGTTTCAGTATTTGCTCGGTTTCAATGATTTCGGTTCGATTTCTCAGTTTTTTCGCTTTCAGTGTTGTTTTGTTTTAGTCAGTTTTTTCGGTTTCATTTTGTTTATTTTGGTCGTTTACTTCTCAGTTTTTTTGTTTCGTTTTCGTAAGCTTTTTGATTGCATTTCGCTTTTCTTTGTTTCATTTTGGTCAGTTTTTAGGTGTCATATCGGGTTTTTTGTATCGTTTTGGTCGTTTTTCTATTTCAGTTGAGTTTCATTTCAGTTTTTTTGTTTCGTTTTGGTCGGTTCGGTGTTTTTGTTTCGTTTTGATCCGGTTTTTAAATTGCATTTAGTTTTTTATGTTTTCTTTTGGTAAGTTTTTCAGCTTCAATTCAGTTTTTTTTGTTTCGTTTCGGTCGTTTTTCTATTTAAGTTCAGTTTCGTTTCGGTCGTTTTTGTATTTCAGTTTAATTTCGTTTTGGTTTTTTTGTTTCGTTGTGGTCGGTTCAGTGTTTTTGTTTTGTTTTGGTCATCTTTTCAGTTGCATTTCGTTTTTTTTTGTTTCGTTTTGGTGGTTTTTCTATTCCGGTTCAGTTTCGTTTTGGTTTTTTTGTTTCGTTTTGGTCGTTTTCTTATTTCAGTTCATTTTGTTTTGATTTTTTTTGTTCGTTTTGGTCGGTTCGGTGTGTTTTTGTTGTTTTGGTCAGCTTTTCATTTGCATTTCGCTTTTTTTTTGTTTCGTTTTGGTCAACTTTTCGGTTTCATATCGGTTTTTTTGTTTCATTTTGTTCGTTTTTCTATTTCGATTCAGTGTTGTTTCGGTTCGGTCGATTCGGTGTTTTTGTTTAGTTTTGGTTAGCTTTTCGGTTGCATTTCGCTTTTTTGTTTAGTTTTGGTCAGTTTTTCGATTTCATTCCGGTTTTTTGTGTTTCGTTTTGGTCGTTTTTCTATTTCGGTTCAGTTTTGTTTTTGTTTTTTTTTTGTTTCGTTTTAGTCGGTTCGGGGTTTTTGTTTCGTTTTGATCGTTTTTTGGGTTTCGAAAGAGTTTTGTTTCGCACGTGATAGGTTGGGTATTTTGAATTAGATAAATTTTGGATAAGTTGGATATTTTGTTTTGACCCATTTTAACGTATAAATGAAACTCACTTGTATATTTCTAACCCATCCTGACCCACTTGAAGAATTTTTATGATCCATCATAACCCATTTTACTTTTAAAGTTTATCCATCTTGACCCAAAACAATCCATTTGGGTTGGGTTTGCCACTCTACCTATATTGATCCAAGTGACGGTTAAAATACAAAGAGTTTCAAAAAGCCCTCAAAAAAGTATTCAAAATTTTATAAAAAAATAATAACTCCAAATATTAATCAAAAACGCAAAAAATAAAATAACTAAAATGTTTCCCCCGCCTTCCTCGTCCACTAAAAAAACCGGTCTTGTCTCGGTCCAGGTTCGATTTTTTCAATTTTTTTTTGCTTCGGTTATGCCTTTTTCATTTCGGTCGGTTTCGGTATATGTTCGTTTTCAATGATTTCGGCAGGGCTGGCTGTAAGAGAGGGCCAAGTGGTCGACGGACCCTGGCCCAACACCCCGATAGGCCCGGATTTTTTCTAAAAAAAATTATATATATATTTTATGAAAAACAATATGTATATATAATGTTTATACTTAATTAAAGAACCATTAGCTTGTTTTAGTGGCAAAGGGGTATGACTTTCAACCAAAAAGTTGTGGGTTCTAACCTCACTTTATATATTTTAACCTTACTTTTATTTAAAAAAAAGATTTTTTACACAACCAAATTATAAAGTCCAAAAAAATAAGGCTTATTTAAAAATTAAATTTATTAAACCAAACAAGATACCCCTTTTTTATTGGCCCAAAAAAAATTTCGCCTTCGGCCCAAAATTTTTTAACCGCTTTTAAAGCCGGGCTGGATTTCGGTTTCGATTTCTCAGTTTTCATTCGGTTCCGTGGGTTTTGTTTGAAATAAAATTGGATAAAGCTTGTTTTAGTTCATTCTAACCCATAAATAAACTCATTCTAACCTATAATCAAAAGTCACTAGCATTTTCCCAACTCATCTTGACCTTCTTGTAAAATTCTTTTGATCCATCCCGACCCATTTCAATTAGTTTTATACCCATCCACCAATTCATAAACATAAAGTAATAAGTGCATAACTATTAAGATATATGAACAATGTACTTAACTTGTAAGTGCAAAGCTGATCGACTACATTAAAAGAATGAAAATATAGCGAAAACAGTTCTTAACTACTGAACCGTGAAAGCATATCTTATTTAAAATAAAAATGTTAATTAACACTCATGTATAGTACTCCGTATAATAGCATACTGTTAGTGCTACAAACAACTTCACAAATAGATTAAAAACAAATAAATAAATAAACTTATGAAATAGCATTGGGTACATTAAAACTTAAACCAAAATCGCCTTCTTGCCAATGTTTTGAAGTCCGGATTGGGACCCGCCATGCATACCGGTCAACCCTTAGCCCCTTTTTTAAAAACCCGGCCGGTCTACGCGGTTGCGGTCTGGCCGGACCCGGTGGACCGCCGGTCAAACCGGTAAACACTTTTTTTTTCTTTTCTTTTTTTTTTAATTTTTTAATCAAAAAGTAGTCAAAATCCGTCTGAAATCTAACACCGGACTATTCAATCTCTTATTCGCCGCCTACCTTGGGCCGGATTCCGAAGTTATGTGTTGATAACGACATGTACCAAACGTATTTTTGTGGCTAGAACGTTAAATGCGGACTCTTAGATTGGCTGCATAGAAGAAAGATGGCTAAAAAGAACTTGAAAGGAAAACGTATTCCGAAGACAGCGGCGCCGGCGCTGCTTTGTGTTTGCAAATGATGTAAAGAAAGAAAGAATACATATAGTAGGTTAAGAGGGGGGAATAGGAATTTAATGGGCTTTAGCATCCAGGGGTGTTCAGTATTCAAATCGGACTCGAATAACTCGAAATTCGATTCGACTTGCTTTCAAATTTGACAATTCGAATTCGATTTCCAGTCATTCGAATTCAATTCGGTTTGAACTCGATTTTAGTAATCGAATTTCGAATCAAATACGAATTTATGATTATAAATTCGTATTCGATTCGAAATTCGAATTCAAATTATACATATTATTTTTATTATATATATACATACTTATGAAAAACTAAACTACATAAATCTTTTAAGTTATAGAGATTAAAAATAAAACATTCATCGTTTTAGTTAATAGTTAATGTAATCGGACATTAACATTTTAAATATTTAGGGTGTAATAACTTTAAATGATTTACTTATTTTATAGACCTGTACCTTTTGTTGTTAAAAAACTTAAATTTATAATGGTTTTGAAATTGAAATATATTTTTTTAACTGAATTCAAATCAAATCGATTCGAACTTCATTTTCAAATCGAATTTCGAAATAGCTTTTCTGAATTCGAATCGAATTTGCCGAATCTATTTCGAATTCGAATCGAATTCGAATCCAGCTTCAAAATTTCAAAATTCGAATAATCCGATTCGAATATTCGAAATTCGATCCGTTGAACACCCCTGTTAGCATCATAGCCCAGATAATGTGTAATTGATGTTTGGTATTTGAAACATAAAAGTATAAAACTTATTGTTGCACACTTACAACAGTAAAAACTAAAAAGGAAAAACCAATACTACAACTAACAAATGTCGTTAAAAAAATGTATTAGCATAAATTCTTAATTTTTAGTCACTATATATGCATAATTATATATTTAAATTATTTATAACTTCATCCGAGTCAAACACTGGTCCGCCCTCCCGGGTCGGTCCGGCCTTTGACCCGGTAAGGCATCTGGGTCGACGTCCGGGCCGGGTCTGAAAACATTGCTTCTTGCTTCAGATAAGCATAGTAAATTAAATCCTTAAGTGGTTATGAATAAATGCAAAAAGAACAAATTGCTAATTATTGATTTACCCACTAAAATAAACAGAACTAATGAAGACGGAGAGCATTAGGCTGCATTAGTTGATATTTCTAACTATCAAACAAATAATGTTTCGTTAATCATTTAGAATAATCTAAAATAACATATTACGCTATAATACATTACAACCAAAAGAAGAGAACTTTCATAATGCTCAAAAACGAAGTAATTTAATTGTACTTGCAAATCCTTTATAATTGAATGTTAATTGGGCATGTTCTTCATTTAAAAAAAAACTGAATTGAAATATAAGTGATGTCCTACTCATATGAGTATGTAGACTTCCCTCTAAAACAAACGCAAAGTTAAAAAAACCTTGTTCTTTGTAAGTCCCGAATCTGGATCACTACAATATGATATAAACTAAACGAGTATTGGTGCGGAATACCAACACTCGGTGATTCAAGAACACGAATAAGAACAGTAAAAGTAACACGTAATTGCTTCAAAACACACGTATATTATTGAATACGTCGGGTGCTTAAGCACTTACAATGATCGATCACAATCCTTAGGAATGAACAACCTCTAGTTCTACTCTTCTCTGTTCATGTGAACAGCCCCTACCCTATACATTATGTAAACTATATATAGGGAAACCAAACACCTAGGCCCATATTAATCACAAGCCCACCAAGAACTCTTTGGAGTTCTCGGTTTACATAGCTAACCCGTAGCCCAGCCCAATAAACACATAACTAAGTACAAACCACCAAATATGGACCCAACAATCCCCACCTTGGTTTGTAGCTTCGTTCTTGTTTATTTTATTTCAAACTAGCCTAACCGAAATCCATAGGGATTTCGGTATTGCACCAATGTAATTCTTCAACTCGTTGTCGTTTATATCACTTTAGTCTTGATCATGTCGTGACCTTTTGATATGCGTCAGTCTAACCAATTTATGACCCAACAATCTTGCCCTTAGACTGATGCTTTCAAGATCTTCATAATCTTTACTAGAACATAATCAGCAACTTCAATGATCAGCAACTTCAGCATCTGCATCCAATACTCTACCATCTCCCCCTTTTTGACAACATCATCCAATTGAGTCTCAGATACTTCATATGCTTCCGTTGCAAGAAATCAGTCTTGAAAGAACAATCAACTTTGATAGAAAGATCAACCAAAATTTTTGAAAACAATTAAATAAAAAAAAATAAGACAGACATATTTTTGTAATTTTTATTTTTCTGTTTTTTTTTTTAATTTTCTTGAAAAGACTTGAAATGAGATCATACGAGCTAAACCAACTATAACACAATAACCGATATCAGATTTCATGAGCTGAAAACTTCCAAACAATTTCTTAACACATTTGTTTCGACAAGAGTAATCAAGAAGTAAAAATAATATAAATGAAATAAATTAAAACCAAAAACAACAAATAAAACAAATTTAATCACCCGGCCTTCTTGTAACTTAGCAAAATTGGGATCAAATTTCAGTTTTTAATAATAAAAATGCCGCCTTTATGAAAAGATCCGAACAAGGAATCATATTGTTTAAGGTGCTTTCACAAAGATTCATGTTCAGCGTTATTAAGACATAAAGAAACAGGTTGATAGCAGGTATAACGAACTTAGCATGATTTTCATTGCATCAGTGATATGATTTAGGTTCAGTTCGGCATAAAGCTTAGATGGACATCACTCATGGACCTGTGATGCCTCCTATCTCTTCTCAAAGCGTATTTGGCTTTCCCCAGATCACCCCAATTTGACTCCAACCCCCTAGTGCTTGATCAAAAGATTTTATATAAAAGCAAATTTAAGCTTTAAGGTTGAACGTTGGACTTAGTGCCAGTAAACTGACAAGCCTTTCATTCGAGACATGACAGGACTTACTTGTGTGCCTCCATCTCTGTAGTTCTAGTTTGACAGTTTAAGCTTTTGAAATACCCTTTTTTTAACTGCACAAATTATATACATACTCATAATAAGTTTTTTTTTTCTTTTCCCTTTTTTTTCATCTTTTCCCCTTTTTTTTCTTCCATCTTTTCCTTTTTCTTATAATAATAAACATAATAGCACAATATTTTTGGTGATCAAGACACTAACGGGCTCGTGTATGACTGGGTAATTGCTTTTCTGCCTATCATTCGGAGAGTTGTATATAGAGACATGCACATTTCTTCAAAATGACTCTCCACAGTAAGTTTAGCATATTTAGTTTATATCACTTTAACTTTTACGCATCATGGAAAGCTACCATACACATCAATGACTGTTCTAGAGCCTTTTAAGCTTAATAACTTCACCCGTTAGGCACACAGAAACAATTTATCTATCACTTTCCAAAGCTTGGATCAATTTTCATTTGAAAATATTTTAAAGCTTCTAAAAATTCGTTAACTGCATAGTAATATCACTTCCCAAAGAATTTACAGAAGACAGACATGTTAAGAACTCAGTCACCCCGGTCACTCTTCAGTTTTCAGGTAAATGGATATCCCATATGACCACTAGTGGTTAACAGGACCAAAACACATATGAACTACGTGTCCCTCCAACTTGGAATTACCGACATAATTTTAAGTGAAAGAATTCAAAATACAAAAACACATCACAATCGCCCCGGATGCTTTCAGTCTTTAGATGAATGGCTATCCTGTGAATCTACAAGTAGATCACCAGACCAAACATATACAAGTATATGTTCTTCAAACTTGAGCAACCGACATAATTTTAAGCGAGAGTGAAGTTTGAAAGACATAGAATTTATTATTATTAAACGCGCACACACACTCTTTTTGAATTTTTTAAATTTCTCCCCCTAAATTTGTGCAAAAACTTTTATGTACAAATTTAACCTAAAAAAGACTCAATCGTCGGAACGAAGTATTTAATAAAAAATGAAGTGTGATACTCAGCCAACTGATGTACTATCATTTCTCATGGACGTTCAAGTCATTTTCTCATTTTTTGGAAACATAATACACTATACTTGAAAAACTATATGTGAACATATTTTTGTATTTTTAAAAATTTAAAATTTTAAAATCTTTTTGATTGATCAATCTTTCATACCAAAGTGATACGGTTACCTTTTATCTTCAATACATCATTTTTCATTTGTGAGAATCTCCCCCTAGGAATAAGCTTGTTTTGAGATTCTGCATCTTTGCGAGTTGAATGTCTGGAACAAGCCTTTTAATATGCAATGTATTCCCTGATTTGTTCATACACACTTAGAGAGCAGATTAAAAAGGTCCTATCACCCTAAATTCCCGTCCAGGTCAACAAATAATCCATTTTCATGGTTTAAAGATTTTAGAAACAATGGATATTTTCCTTGTCATGTGCCTGGAACAACCCATATAATAAACAAAGAGTTTGTGGCTGTTCCTACACGCATAGCGGGATCAGTTGGACATAGGAACCCAAGTCATAAATGTCTTGGGGTTCCCTTGAGCATCAACATATGTGACCTCTTGCTAACTCATATCTTTCCCATAATTAACAGAATCGTTTGTTAATACAGATTCTGTTTGCTGAGTTTTAAGTTTCCAAGTCTGTCTTGGTTTAGTGAAATTTGATAAAACAGACTTTGGAGTGTAGCAATTCGAATTCGAATTCTTAGAACTCTCAACACCCTTTGATTTTTGAAAATTTATTTTTCTTTTAACAGTTTCTAAATCATTTAAGTGTAAACCTGTCACATTAACTTTGAATCCTTGAGTATCTGTGACCCGTTGTACAGATACACGTGGTTTTCTAAAATAAGCATTTTGTTTAACCACTAGATTTTGTTGAAACCTGTTACCTTTCACCTGAGGGGCTTGTCTATCAACAGCATGGTAGTGACACTCCTGTGCCAAATGTCTGCCTTTCCCACAGACGAAACACGCCTTCATCTTTCTTCTAAAGTCGACGGAAGCACTTGCCTCATGTTGGAATTCCTTCTTAGGAAAGGTTTTTCCATTCTTCTTGCCCCTTGGCGCAGCCTTCTGATTTTGCTTGTAATAGGGAATGTATAGACGATGGACACAATTTCTGGCTATATGTCCTGGTGTGCCACAGTGGTAACATGTTTGCCTCTTAATATAAGTAGCACCCGATGATTTATCAACACATGGAGATCCGTAGGATCTATGAGGACGAGACTGTCCTTGTTGTGCTGATTTCTTATGTGCCTTCCTTTTGTTGCCACAACTCTGTGTATTATTATCGGTACAATTTTGTGTTGTGGTGTCATCTAAGTTTAATGACACGTTAGAATGAGATTCACTTTCACTAGCCTGAACCCCTTTACTATCAGAAGCAACATCATTTACTATATCTGAAGCAACATTATTTACTATATCTGCGCATGAAGTAGAAACATCAAAATTGTTCGCACATTTAAAAACAGGCTTGATTTCCTCTAGGGATCCTGATCCAACAGTTTCATATTTAACTTGTTTACCATACTTCATGTCTTTTATCTTTTCCTCCTGTTCTTTGGTAACAGGGGTAGGGACATAATTGTGGTTGTAAGGTGGGGGAACTTGACTGTATCCTATTCCCTCACCTTCATTTTCTTTCCACCACAGTTGGTTTTCAATCATTGAGTTGACTACTTTACTGGAACCTTCGAATTTTTTAAAATTAAATTCAGCCTTTTCAAACTTGCTAATTAGATTTAAGATTTCTAACTTAGAAGCTTACAGTTTAGCAGTTTAGCCTTTTCAAACTTGCTAATCATTTTTCTTAAGTTTTAAATTCTCTGATTTTATTCTTTCCATATCTCTACTTAGACTGTCATTATGAAGCTTATACATTTCTATTTTCTCACCACAATTTAGAGAACATGGTTGAAAAACGAGTTGTTGAGAATCCATGGAGTAATTAATCTGATTAAATTGATTTTCCCGCCAAAATTTCTCGAAAAAAAAATGATCGCCAAAATTCTCAATAAAGTTGTCCCGCTCAAAAGAGGCGTCCAAGAAAAATTTCGTTCAAGACAAATTTTTTCGAATTTCCAGCCAAAATTTCGCCGAAAATTACCCGAAAAAAAATTGTTTTTGCCAAAATTTTCAAAAATGACTTTTTAATTAATAGGAGTATTCTGGAAAATTTTCGTTCAAGAAAAATTTTTTTTGCTCCTTGGCCGAGAACTCCTTTGACCGAAAACTCTAAGTATTTGACCGAGAATACTTCTGGCCGAAAACCTTTGTTGACCGAGATCAAATATGGTTGACCGAGAACACAAATTGTTGACCGAAAACTATGAAGACTGGCCGAAATCACTTGATTTTGGCCGAGAACTTGTGAAATGTGGCCGAGAACACTCTATAGTTGGCCAAAAACACTGAACAGTTAACCGAAAACCCTTCTGTCTTGGCAGAAAACACCTTTTCTTGGCAGATAACACTTGTTTGACCAGCTGATTTTGGTAACTAAATAAAATCCGAAATCTATGGGATTTGAATTTAAATCCAAAATCAATCCAAATTCTTTCCAAGTTATCTGATCTACAGCCAAAAATAATACTCCTTCTCCGATAACCTTCTCGCCAGAAAATTCACCACAACCACCAAAAAACAAGATCTTGAATATGTTAATATCACAATAACGAGCCTGAAAATGTCAAAGGCTCCTATACCAATTGTAAGTCCCGAATCTGGATCACTACAATATGATATCAACTAAACGAGTATTGGTGCGGAATACCAACACTCGGTGATTCAAGAACACGAATAAGAACAGTAAAAGTAACACGAAATTGCTTCAAAACACACGTATATTATTAAATACGTCGGGTGCTTAAGCACTTACAATGATCGATCACAATCCTTAGGAATGAACAACCTCTAGTTCTACTCTTCTCTGTTCATGTGAACAGCCCCTACCCTATACATTATGTAAACTATATATAGGGAAACCAAACACCTAGGCCCATATTAATCACAAGCCCATCGAGAACTCTTTGGAGTTCTCGGTTTACATAGCTAACCCGTAGCCCAGCCCAATAAACACATAACTAAGTACAAACTACCAAATATGGACCCAACATTCTTTTTTAATATATACCTGAAAAAATAAGTTCATTTCATCTTAGCATGTCTAACATTTTTTTGATAATCAAGCATTTGTTATACCTTCCTCTAAACCTCAAATGGCCATCGGTTATAGAAATAATCAAGGTCAAAATTGACGATTTGACAAATAATAGTCAATTGAGTTCTTATTCTATTAAAAGGTTTGTGGTTACGTCTACTTCAATCAATTTGTTTGTTGTTGTGAGTACCATCCCAGTTCTCCCAATCATTTTCTTTCAATCACATATTAACTTTGAAACAGAGTAGACGAGAGTGACTTCGATGACCGATTTTAATAATAATAATAATAATAATAATAATAATAATAATAATAATAAAATTTATGGAGAAAGCAAACCCTAGAAAAGCAACTGATTAGACAAATGTGTGAATAGAGAGAGTAAGATACCTATATTAATTTGTCGGAGCGAGAATAAGAGATATAAGTTGCAAGTGTTTTGATGAGGAGGTTATTGATGGCGGTCAACCACCGCAACAACAGTGATAAATTGATTTTGCCGATTAGGTGGTGATGAAGGAAGTTTATAATGGGGGTCGGTGTTGAGGGAGGGAAATTAAGGGGAGGGACGACGTGGGTGGTTGGAAGCTGAAAAACCGCACCAGGCGTAAACCTCCGTTAAGTGATGCTTCTAGATGAAATTTCATGGGTTTCTACGGAACAGATTTAAAGATAGGGACTTTATACGGTCAAGATCAACCCAAAATACAGTTTTCATGACCGAGAAAAATATATTATATAATTTTAAAAATTATCTAAATTGACCCAAAACAACTCATTGGGGTTTGTTTTGCCACTCTCAGATACAATACATGATCTCCACAGCGAAATTGACTGCACAAAACAAGATTACTTCAAAAACTAATCTCTAAAACATATGACACTTAATATTACAAAAGTAAACCAAGAACCGTTAATGTTGACTTTTAAGGGTTAATTGAGCTGATTTTCAACATCGGAACTTGGCATCGATAATTCATCTATTATATACAGAGTGTTACGGACTGAAACCATTGCAATGTATGAGACTTGTCTCACATCGGTTGTATGGGCAACATATGTGGAATTTATAAGCCAAATGGCTTCCCTCACCTATCATACTAGTTTTTTGGGTTGAGTTCTTCTGTTTGACTTGTAACATTGGTATCACAGCCAACCTCGGAGTGGTGGACTCGGGGAAGCCAGCCGTGACCAACGAGGACTCAGAGTGGTGGCCCAGAGTGAACCAGCCGTGACCAATGAGGACGTTGGCCCTTAAGGAGGGTGCATTGTTATGGACTGAAATCATTGCAAGGTATGAGACATGTCCCACATCGGTTGTATGGGCAATTGATGTGGGGTTTATAAGCCAAATGGGTTCCCTCACCTATCAACCTATCAGACTAGTCTTTTAGGTTGAGTTATTATGTTTGGCTTGTAACATTGGTATCACAGCCAACCTCGGAGTGGTGGCCTGGAGTGAACCAGCCGTGACCAACGAGGACGTTTTCCTGAACCATTGTAAGGTATGAGACTTGTCTCACATCGGTTGTATGAGCAATTGATGTGGGCTTTATAAGCCAAATGAGTTCCCTCACCTATCAGACTAGTCTTGAAGTCTTCTGTTTGCCTTGTAACATAGAGTAAGCAAAAGTTTGTGTTGGATGGGTCATTATTAATTTATATTATCATAAAACTTAACTCTATCAAGCAGCGATCGACAACTCAATTCAAAATTATACAATAAAAAATAAAAAGAAGGAAAACTTCGATCACTAAAACAAGCAAAAGAGACTTGACCAGTTTCATGATTTTCATATAATTTAACTCCATCAAGCAGCTGCACCTTAATTCAAAAATATTCCACTTATCAGTTACAAACGAAAACCAAATTATATATTCAAGAATTTACATAAATTCTTTTTTTTTTAAAGAAGGAAAACTTCAATCACAAAAACACGTGTTGACCTTTTTGCTGAAGATCTTGAGTCAGGACATTCTTCGAACGGTTGGCGTATAAAATATTAAGGGTTGTATTTAAATGCATATGCTGATCTTGATCATCAATGCGACAATGTTTATTGTGGATGAAATAACTACATATTGCATAAACTCTTGAACATTCTATTTAAACATAATCTAAAGCCTAACAATGACCATATGAGAAACAAGCTGAGCTTTTTCGAGTCTGAGCCTCTAATAAAGCTCGTTTAGATATCTAGCCTGAGTTCTAGCCTTGAATGAGAAGTTAATTTAGGCTCGTCGAGTCTTACGTATTTTTTTAGTTTTAGCTCTACTTCTGTATATTAATTTCACATTGCACAGCCGAGCTTAGGCTCATTTAAGGTACTTTGCATATATATAAACATAATAAATTCATGCATATAAATTGTTTATTAATTAATAAAATAATAAAAGGGCCAAACCCGAGCTTGAAAAAACAACTCACGAGCCGAGCTCAAGCTTTAAAAAAGAGCTTAAAACAAGCCGAGCTGACGTAAATGAAAATGAATCACGTTTGAAGCCTAGTCGAGGCCGGTCTCGATTCACTTACATCCCTACAAGTTACCCACAAATGCAATGAACCCTGCCAAAACATTCTAACTAAATCATATGATTCAACTATAGGTAACTGAAGAGGTATGCACCCGCCTTAACATCGGGCGGGGCGGGTCAACCCACAAGATATAGACAAGAGGCTTGAAATCAGGATGTCATGAAGGCACAAAGCCAAAACCTATGCGCATGGCGCATATCACATATGCTCACGCGTATCACATATGCTCACGCGTATCACATGCTCACGCATATCACATCTGCGCGTGGCGCATCTGCGCATGGCGCATATCACATATGCTCGCGCATCATATATGCTCACACATATCACATCTGCGCGTGGCGCATCTGCGCGTGGCGCATATCACATATGCTCACGCATATTACATATGCTTGCGCATATCACATCTGCGCATGAAACATCTGCGCGTGAGAATAAGGAGGAGACCTCGCGCATCCCCAGGATAGGCGCACATTACACATGCACATAATCAGCCTCGTCCTTATCCAAATCAGGATAAGGACAACCCTGATTGTGCTCATCAGACAACCTTCCAGAAGGTATCCTTTAAGGAATAAAGAATATGCTGATGTTGACAGCTGCCAATGAAAGGTGGACAACTCAGCAAAATCCATGTGCTACCACGTGATTGCACATGGGTCAGGTGAAATACCTTGGTCAGAGAATAATCAATAAAAAAGCACCAGGTTTCCTAAGGACACGTGGCGCGAAGCAATAGGAGGAGGCCAAAAAGGCCCTAATGGGATCTGAGCCCAATCATTGGAAACCCTAACACTATAAATACCACACCACCCCCACAGGGGGGGTAAGCAAGAAAATACACTCAAAATCCTTACTCACTTTCTGATTATTATTATTTTCTCCTACAATATCTTATTCTCACACCGGAGGGTTACCCCAAAGAGGACCCCTCTGTCCCTTTCTGAGGGGTAAGTTCATGGTGCTGCTCGTTTTGTAGGTGGAAGAATTCATACTCCGGAAAACCATCGGTGAAATAGCACACTCATACTCGAGGAAAGTTGATCGTCTACCAGTGAGCCGATCCACGTTTCTTCATTGGCGCCATCCGTGGGACAACGGCAACAAAATCACTATCTCATCAGTTCTCTCTGAAAAACTTCACCATGGTTTCCGGTGTTCGAAACAGCGATCAAGTTTTGGAGGATAATGAGCTTGAGGATGTTAATGAGGGACAGCAGTTTCTGAGGGCGCCGCGTGATACTGCGCGCACCACCAGTAACCATCCCTTCATCACAACACCTCATAGCCAGACTGAAACTCCTCCAGACGATCTCACGTTCCAGAATCTGACTGGCGCAAAACAAAAAGGACCAATGGGTCCGGAAGTTGAAACCAATGACCCTAAAGAATGGCTCATAAATGAACAACGGCGTTTAATGGACAAATACAATGAGCTGGTCAAACACAAAAAGTTAGCTGACTTAACACAAAGGCTCGCATTTGACAAACAAACCATTCAGGGGACAACAAAAGGGGCGCGCGCGCCGGAAGATGGTCACTCTGTTCACACCGAACATGCTGATTTTAGTGATGAAGAAGTGCACAGCATGAGGAAGACGCGAGATACTCATGCAGGAGGCTCACAGCTCCGCGCGCACATGAACATAGCGCCTGGAGCCAAAGCCGATATGGATCTATACACACCGTACAACCCACCAGCGAGAGGGCAAGTGGACGTAACCACACCATATAGGCCAGCCATCTTGGTGAAGCATTCAAAATTCACTGAGCGCATCGCGAAGGCTCCCATTCAACACAAAACCAAGATGCCAAGTGGTTTGGGCAAGTACGATGGCACAACAGATCCAGACGATTTCTTACAAGGTTTTTACAACACTGGAAACCTAGAAAGCTGGACGATGCCAACATGGTGTCACATGTTTGCTCGCTGCCTCACGGGCGCAGCGCATGTCTGGTTCGAAAGCTTGCCGACTGGACAAATCGATGGGTTCGAAGAGCTATTGGAGAAGTTCCAGGCTCACTTTGCACAGCAGCGCAGACACACGCGCGACCCCGATGACATCATGCACTGCGTGCGCAGGAATGATGAAACCATTGAAGACTACATAACCCGTTTCAATAAGGAATCTCTTGCAATTGGAGGTATCACTGAGCAACTCTTGCGCGTGGCCTTTATACAAGGTGCGCGCAGTGATCAACTCCGCAGAGCTCTCGTGAGCAGAGATGGCATGCCAACCACTTGGGCTAAGCTAATGGAAGCATCGTGAGTCTTCGCGCGAAATGAAAAACAAATTGCCCAAGATAGAGCAAGAGACAGAGGGCATCAAACAGAAGCACCACGCAACAATGAAAGGAGGGGCAAACAAAACTCCGTATGGTCCAGGTTGCAACAAACCAGCTATTCTCCCGTAGAAAAGCAAGCGCAACCAAGTTCACCCCAGCCCTAAAAAGACATTCGTAATCGCGGAGAGGGTGACAAGAGGGAAGGCGGCAGAGAGCCTAACAGACCTCTACCAAGAATATGGACTCCCCTCACCAAAACGCCTTCGCAAGTGTTAAGCACAGAGAATGTCCAGTTTAAAAGCCCCAAGCCATTACTCCATAAGGGACCACCAAACAGTGGCAAGTATTGTGAATTTCACAAGTCCACAGGGCACAACACTGATGCATGCCACCATTTGAAGGATGCGATTGAAAGAGATGTGAAATCAGGCAAGTTGGCTCACCTGGTGAAAAACCAAAGACCAGAGAATGAACAGCCAGATGGAGCCCCAGCCAGTAAAAAATTCAAAAGAATCTGTGTAGCCGAGGGAGGAAGGCAAGGGCAAAGATCGAGAAAGAGAAGCGCGCAAGTCCAAGGAGATTGGCGCGAGCAACAAGTAATCTTCCCAAGAATCAGAGGAGGCCCGTCTATCAGCAGTCCTCTAGTCATCACTACACACATTGCTCATTATGAGGTGTCAAAAGTCCTGGTGGACACCGGCAGTGAATCAGACATCATGTATGAGCAATGTTTCAGGAAGTTGGATCCAGCAGGCCAAGCAAGGCTCGAAATTGTGAATGCACCAATCTCGGGTGTCTCAAATGAAATTATTCACCCCCTAGGTCAGATACAATTCGAACTAACTATGGGGGATGAGAAACACAAGCGAGCTGAAATTGTCAACTTCTTGGTCTTGCCCACCACTTCATGCCATAATATGATCTTGGGTAGAGGAACGATTGCCCAATTCAACGCCATACCGTCACCAGCGCACGGCGCGTTGGGGTTCCCAACACCAACAGGTGTAACATTTGTATACCGAGATCATTTGTGCGCAGTGACAAGTATACCGCGAGAGGGAAGAATGAGACTTCCAATGGCAAACAACGCGCCGGAGGAATGGATTCTCAACCCAAAATTCCCAGAGCAAACAATCACAATTGGAGCTACGATATCAGACGACACAAGGTTGAGAATGAAAAGATTGCTCACAACGTATATGTCGGTCTTCGCGTGGCAACATTCTGATATGACTGGGGTTCCACGAGACCTGGCGCAACATTCTCTCAACACGTTCAAGTCTGTAGAGCCAATTGCTCAAAAGAAGAGAGTCATGGGGGATGAGAAGGCAAAGGCCATGAATGAGCAAGTAGAAGATCTACTGCGCGCAAATATCATCCGCCCAATACGATACCAAACATGGGTAGCCAATCCTGTGATGGTAAAGAAGAGCAACGGGTCATGGAGGATGTGCATTGATTTCAAGGACCTCAACAAAGCATGTCCAAAAGATTGTTACCCCCTCCCAAACATTGACGCGAAGGTGGACTCTGTGGCGCCATTTAAGCTCAAATGTTTTCTGGACGCCTATAAGGGCTATCACCAAATTCAAATGGCACCACAAGATGAGGACAAGATTGCCTTCAGAACTGACAAGGGTGTTTTCTGTTACACAAAAATGCCCTTTGGTTTGAAGAATGCAGGAGCCACTTACCAAAGACTCATGGACGCGGTTTTCAACGAGCAAATTGGAAGAAACCTAGAAGTCTACGTGGATGATTTGGTGATTAAAAGCAGAGAGGAAAAACAAATGCTCAAAGACATCGAAGAAACCCTTTGGCGCCTAAAGGAAGTAAACATGAAGCTCAACCCGAGCAAATGCACATTCGGCGTAGAAGAAGGGAAATTTCTCGGTGTAATGGTCACCAAAGATGGTTTCAAGGTGAACCCAGAGAAGGTGGAGGCTATCCTTAACATGCCCTCACCATCCACCATGAAAGAAGTTCAAAAGTTGAATGGTAGATTGGTATCAATTAACAGGTTCCTAGCGAACCATGCAAGCAAATCTACCCCATTCGTTAACACATTGAGAAATTGCTTAAAGAAAAGCCAATTCAAGTGGACGCCTGAGGCCGAGCAAGCTTTCAATGAGATAAAAGAGTGTCTGATAAATCTGCCTGCGCTCACAGCTCCACTACCTGGCGAAACTCTAACGTTGTACCTGTCAGCAGGAGAGCGCGCCATCGGCGCAGTGTTGTTGGTGGATCGCAAGGGAATCCAAACACCAATCTATTATGTAAGTCGGGTGCTGACAGATCCTGAGACGCGCTACTCCATCATGGAAAAGTTAGTTTTATCACTAACGCATGCGTCACGCAAGCTTCACAGATATTTCAATGGTCATCCTATTGAAGTCCTGACTGGTTACAACATCCAGCAAGTCTTGCGGCGTCCCTCGCTCTCAGGAAGGCTGACAAAATGGGCGGTGGAATTAGGAGAGCACACGATCTCCTATAAGCCCCGTCCAGCAATAAAGGGACAAGTCTTAGCTGATTTCATCGCAGAAATCCCTGAAGGAAAAATTGAAGAGGCTCAGCGCGAGGTAGACCCTCCGCAAGCCAATAATGAAGAAAATGTTTGGAGATTATTCACTGATGGAGCTTCAAACAACGAAGGGTCCGGCACAGGCCTCAAACTGGTGGATCTAGAAAGTCATGAGTATACTTACGCAATCAGGTTGGATTTCAAGAGCACCAACAATGAAGCTGAGTATGAAGCCCTGCTGGCTGGTCTGCGCATCGCGCACAAGTTCGGAGTTAAAAAGCTAGAGGCTCATGTCGATTCATACTTGGTAGCAGCACAGGTCAATGGCCTTTATGATGCCAAGGAGAACACTATGCCTCTGTATTTAGAGCAGGCAAAGAAGCTTACCGAGCAATTTGACTTCTTCAGAATCATACATATTCCGCGCAGTGAAAACAAGTCCGCCTACGCGCTGAGCAAGATGGCATCAACCAGCTTCGATCACTTTAGCAAAGATGTCAGGGTGGAAGTAATGAGCAACCCGTCGGTGGGAGCGAAGTCTGTCCTTGTAATTCATACAACACCTTCATCATGGATAACTCCATTAATGGAATTCTTGAAGGAGGGAAAGGTACCGAACGATCGCGCACAGGCGAGGAAGATAAGACACAAGTCGCAGAACTATGAACTACTTGATGGTACGTTATATCGACGCTCTTATCTTGGACCGCTCATGAAATGCCTGGATGCCGAGGAAGCAAGCTATGTGATCAGAGAGATACACGAAGGAATCTGTGGAATACATGCTGGCCCGCACATGGTGGTTGCCAAGGCAATGAACGCAGGTTACTATTGGCCAGGCATGTACTTGGACGCGTTAAAAGAGATCCAAAAATGCAAAGCGTGTCAGAGCTATGCGCCAAACACCATGCGGCCAAAGAACAATCATAATTCCGGTGACCTCCGCATGGCCTTTCCATAAATGGGCAATCGATATTGTGGGTCCCTTACCACAAGCGCAAGGGCGAGTAAAGTTTTTGGTAGTGGCAGTAGACTATTTCACAAAATGGGTTGAAGCCAAACCACTAGCAAAAATCACAGCCGAAGTAATGAAGCAATTTATTTGGAGCCACATTATATGCCGTTTTGGCCTGCCAATGGAAATTGTGAGCGACAATGGCAAACAATTCACTGACAGGAAAATATCCAGTTGGCTCAAGGAATTGCGCATCAACCAAGTCTTCACTTCAGTATACCACCCTCAAGGGAATGGCCAAGTGGAGCGCGCGAACCAAAGCTTGCTGAATGGGCTGAAGAAAAGGTTGGAGGGAGAATCCCATTCATGGGTCGAGGAGCTACCTAATGTCCTGTGGGCGCACAGGACATTAAGCAAAACCAGCAATGGCGAATCCCCGTTCAGCCTAACCTTTGGAACGGAGGCCATGATTCCAGCAGAAATTGGATTCCCATCCCATAGAGTGCTCATGATGAGTAAAAAAGACAACGAGCAAGAAAGGAGGTTGGATCTCAACTTACTTGAAGGGCGCATAAGTGAAGCCAAATACAAGAAAAAACTAGAGAAATATTACAATCAGCGCGTGAAAGAATGCCACTTCAAGAAGAATGATTTTGTCCTTCGGAACAATGAAGCTAGCCGCGCAATACCTCCGGGAAAAATGTCCCCCAACTGGGAGGAACCTTATCAAGTCTCGGAAGAATTGGGAAAAGGCGCATACGCTTTAAAAGATTTGAATGGAAAGAAGATCCCGCGCACATGGAACGCAGCGCAGCTTAGAAAATGTTTCATGTAAAAATTGTCAAGTTTGTAATCAAGGCTTTTTAAGCCATTATGAATAATGATACGCGCTATCTTCTCTTAATGTGTGTGCTATTACCTTTTGCATACATGTTTCACACTTCCCTTTATTAATTTTGAGCAATATGACAACATTGTATTGACATCAAAACTAAAAATAAAACGAAGTAAAACATACATGCGCGAGCTTCAAGCTCAAACGCGTTAACGAGTTTTAACTCTAAAACGTCAGGGCCTTAGCCCAATAATATGAGCCTTAGCTCAGGGCCTTAGCCCAATAATACGAGCCTTAGCTCAAATTACTTACAACATCCATCCTACATGCTGCGCAGCTAGACTATAAAAATACCTAAGCACAGCTAAGGCAAAGCACATGCCAAAACATAGTTGTTAAGGTCTCAGGTCGAGGTCGCGCATGGGATTGTAATGGATATCAGAGTAACACACACTGACACGTAAAGGCTAAAAAACTCATTCATAATTCCCTATAATAAATGCGCGATAATGTCGCGCAAAAGGGGGAATAATGAAATGCCAAGGCACGTGTCAGTATATTCAGAATATTGCAGAATAACTTGAAATATGACAAGGATTAAGTAAAATAATTTCCTTACAACCTTGTTCAAGTTTCAATGTGCAAGCATATCTTATATTCAACAAGCAAACACTTTCAATATAAAGAGATGAATTGGGAATGCGCAAGATGCGAATAAGGGAAAAAACAAAATTTCATTCCAAAACATAGAAGTTTACAAATTTACAAAATGATGAGATACAAACTACAAAAAAAAAAAAAAAAAAAAAACATGAAGGGCTTCTCAAGTCTCTATATCAACATCAGCCTCTTCATCGCCCTCATCATTACCTCCCTCAGCATCTGGCGCAGCCCGCTCCTCGTCATCTCCAAACTTACCATAATCAAGCTGTTCATCTTGAATGGAGTCGTCTTCTATCACGATAGTGTCAGGAGTGGGTCCGTTGGCCACGCCAGAGCCGCTAGCAGAGGCAGCATTGCCCGCGCCATCATCGCTGCCACCAGTCCCTTCACACTCGTCAAGTAATTTCTTTAGCGCGCCGAGATCGGGCTGGTCAGCAAGCGCGGCTATCTGCAAGTCATAAGGAAAAGTATGAGTACAAAAGACTAGGAAAATAAGTCAAGGTAAACTCATTAAGGTTAAAATACCTGCTCAAGGATGGGAATTGGAGTATTCAAGTACTTCTCCCCCACCTCGGCCATATCAGCGCAGACAACGTCGAGCTGATAAGGGTAGTCGGATGGATTCTTCTTCAGCATGCCATATTCATAGCCATCCTTAAACCCTTCAGCTCGACCAACCAAGCGCGACGCAGTATTGCAATCCATCACAAGGGTCTGAAACTCGTCTGAGTATTTCATCGCATAAGCGCAACGAGTCATACCCTGTGAAACTAGCTATTGGCGATCCTGCGCGAGGGAAGAAACAGACGTCTCAAGAGCAGGAATCTGAGAGTTTAACAACTCAACAGTTTCCTTGGTCTGTTTTAGCTCTTCTCTGTCGGACGCTGCTGCCGCCAAGGCCTCATTCCTTTCCGCTCGCGCAGCATCGAGCTCTTCTTGGCCAGACGCTGCTGCCGCCAGGGCTTCATCCTTTTCTGCCCGCGCAGCTTCGAGCTCTTTCTTCAGGCGCGCAACCTCACTCTCTAATAAAGATTTGTCAGTGATAGCCTGCACAAGAGTTTGATCACGCGCCTCTGCCTCTAACTCCAAATCACGCGCTCGCCACGCGTACCTGGCCGCATCCGGCTCTGCCGCCTGCAGCTTCTCCCGCGCAGCCTGCAGCTCATGCCCGCGCTTCACAAAGGCAGCGTTGGCACTTGCTCGGTTCTCGCTAAGTTCTGCTTGGAGTTTCTCAGCTCTCTCTCGAGCGTCAGAAAGATTCCAAGCAGAAACCTTAGCCTCTTGCTTGGCCTCCCCAAGAGCATCACGCACTTTTATATAATCATTGCGAAGCTCTTGGGAGGCAGCAAAGAACGCAGACCCAGCAAAAAGATGGTCGTTGAGCAAGTCCACGCGGGCGCGGTCCTCCTGAAACCTCCTTTCAGCCGGAGGCACAGAGTGAGCCCAGAAGTCTTCACACACACCCATGGACTGAAATGAGCTATCCTCAGTAATATTCCATCTCGGGCGGTATATGTGATCGGCTTCCTGCAAACACAAAGCAACGCAAAAGCAACGTTTTAGTCATCTAAACACTAATATGGAAGTCCGCACAGCGGAGCAAAACAAACTTATACCTGCGGAGAGCCAGCAGAAAAGTCAGCGCCAGCCCCACGAGAAGGCTGCGCCACGAAATCTCGTGGCGCTGCAGGGCTTGCGCGGTCGCCATCGGAATCTTCAAAATTGACCTCATCATCCTCTGTAACAGGTCTTTTCTCCTGCGACTTGGAAAAATCAAAAACAGTCTCGCGATGAGGGCTGCGCGCAGGAGGAGGTGAGGGAGGTCTCGACGCCGCTAGATCAGCGCGTAAAATAGTCTCCTGCTCCTTAGTAATCCCAATGAGAGGAGATTCAGTGCTTGTTGGAGCAGGAGCAGAACCAACGGCGCCGACGCCGGCGCCAGCAGTGCCGGCAGCAGCTTGTGTGCCAGCTATAATTCCTACGAAAAAACCAACAAAGAGAAATGATTCATGACTTGATCTAAAAGAAAAAAATCAGAAAATCAAAGCGCAATGAATACCTTGGCGCACCGACGTCCGCGAATTGAGCATCGCCATGAAGTCCATTTTTCCCCTCTTCGAGGGTAAAACAGGGGACTTCAAAGCAACCTTCGGCGCAGCCTCGGTACCTTGCTGCGCCTGAGGTTGAGCCACCAAAGTCGCCGGCTCTACAAACATTTGAGCGAGCAAAGATTCATTAATAACTCTATCGGAATCACGCTCATAAAACCACAAAGTATACCTGTTGGAGAAGAGGAAACAGCAGGCGCAGCGCCGCTTCCCTTGTCCGCCGCGCGAAGAGATGAGGTGGCGGCACCATACCTCATGTGGACAGGAGGAGTGCCCACACCTCGAGGCAAGGAAGACGAGGAAAACTTGAAGGTAAACCCCTTGGTTTTCTCAAGTCCCTTCGCTTGAGTAGGAGGATCCTGAGCAACAGGGGCATCATTTTTCTTCTGTTTTTTACTGGCCCCTGCGCCAGTTTTGCCTTTAGCTTTGCGCTTGAGTTGTGGCGCCTCAGCTTCTTCCTCCACCTCTTCTTCCGCGAGCTCCAGCTCATAGTTCTCGAGCGCATCTACAATACGTGCAACAGAAATGTTAACCAAATTTGGTATTCTAAAGGCATAAGCATAAGTACAAAGGCTTACCAGGCGCATCGCTGTCAAAGCAAAATCCCAAATCAACAGGGATGAACATATCATCGAAGCGATCGGGGAAAGCAACTTCCCCAGTGCCCAGCGAGACAGAGCCACCCTCCATATGCTCATCATAGGCGGCGTGGACGTATTCCTTGCTGACTGCATAATACAAGACAAATGATATCAGTAAAACGAATTATATTCGCGCAGAAATAATGCAATGAGCTAATAACTCACCTAAGCCATCAACTTGAATGACAGGCTCAGTCGCGCTGTCGGTCCACCTCTTGCTCATACCAACCCCCACCAGCGCCTCCTCGCAAATATTCTTGGCGGGGGATGGTTCAGCAATTAACTTGTTAACCCACATGCCCGTGGGGTTCTTAAGAACATTCTCATCCGCGGGCGCAGAAGTGATCGCGCGCATGGTCATGCGGATGGGAATCACACCAGCCTTAATATAAAAAAATTTCTCAGACCAGTCATGAAGGCTTTTGAAGGAAACAGTGCAGCACTTAACCTTCTGACTGCGAGGTATGAATGAGAACCAAGAATCTTGGATTTTTGGCTTATAAAAATATTGAAAGCGCCGAGGGGTGGGCTCCTCGCGCTGAGCTTTGCACATGAACTCAAAACGAGTCATGCGCACTAGTCCACAAGGATGGACTTGGGATATGTGAATCCCATAAAATTGAAGGAGCGCACCCATAAACCTTGTCATCGGAAGACGAAGGTTACAGTGGGTGAAAAAGTGAGAGTATAAAGAGATGTAGCCGGTGGGCGGATCTGCCGCCGTTTTCCCGGCCGCCGGGAGCAAACAGCCGTACTCAGGGAGAAAACCCTGAGAGGCGATGAGATTGTCGAAATCAGACTGTTTCAGTTTGCAGGGAATCTCATCCCATCTCTTCACCGTTTTGCTCTTCCCCACCTCCTCCGACGAGGCCTCGGCAGCCCGTTTTCCCCTGCCGGTCTTCTTCAAAGTGGACATAACTAATGATTTTACACGGCGTTTGCTGGGGAAAATTGTGGTGTCTGGGTTATCAGACATACAACTGTGAATCAAACAGCGGTTACTTCAAGAACGGAAATCTGGAAGCAAAAGACAAAAGCTCTTAATCGGAATGAAAATTGAAGAAGAAAGAGCTCTGAAATAACAATGAAGATGAAGAATAATAACTCAAAAGGCTTGCTTTTATAGGCCCAGGAGAGAGAAAGAAGCAGGTACTGATCAGAGTTCACGCGCCCCCACTCGCAGGTGCAGGCCAACCTGAGCGCGACACGTGTTCCTGACACTGTGTGAGGAGACATGAAAGGCAACTGTAGCACCTCGAGCACACGAAAAGTCTGACACATGTCTCCATCTCTGACGCATGTCAGCACCAACCAACCACGTATATGGACGATTCATTTCAACCAAAAGGATAGAATTTCGCGCAACGCACATATGAGAAACAAAAAAGAAAAGACAAACCCTATTAAAAGAGCAAACTGTTAAAGTCTAATATCTATCTTACCTCGCTCGCGCGAGACAAGACACACATTAGACTGGGGGGGCTTGAAGAGGTATGCACCCGCATTAACTTCGAGCGGGGCGGGTCAACCCACAAGATATAGACAAGAGGCTTGAAATCAGGATGTCATGAAGGCACAAAGCCAAAACCTATGCGCATGGCGCATATCACATATGCTCACGCATCACATATGCTCACGCGTATCACATGCTCACACATATCACATCTGCGCGTGGCGCATATCACATATGCTCGCGCATCATATATGCTCACACATATCACATCTGCGTGTGGCGCATCTGCGCGTGGCGCATATCACATATGTTCACGCATATTACATATGCTTGCGCATATCACATCTGCGCATGAAACATCTGCGCGTGAGAATAAGGAGGAGACCTCGAGCATCCCCAGGATAGGCGCACATTACACATGCACATAATCAGCCTCGTCCTTATCCAAATCAGGATAAGGACAACCCTGATTGTGCTCATCAGACAACCTTCCAGAAGGTATCCTTTAAGGAATAAAGAATATGCTGATGTTGACAGCTGCCAATGAAAGGTGGACAACTCAGCAAAATCCATGTGCTACCACGTGATTGCACATGGGTCAGGTGAAATACCTTGGTCAGAGAATAATCAATAAAAAAGCACCAGGTGTCCTAAGGACACGTGGCACGAAGCAATAGGAGGAGGCCAAAAAGGCCCTAATGGGATCTGAGCCCAATCATTGGAAACCCTAACACTATAAATACCACACCACCCCCACAGGGGGAGGTAAGCAAGAAAATACACTCTAAATCCTTACTCACTTTCTGATTATTATTATTTTCTCCTACAATATCTTATTCTCACACCGGAGGGTTACCCCAAAGAGGACCCCTCTGTCCCTTTCTGAGGGGTAAGTTCACGGTGCTGCTCGTTTTGTAGGTGGAAGAATTCATACTCCGGAAAACCATCGGTGAAATAGCACACTCATACCCGAGGAAAGTTGATCGTCTACCAGTGAGCCGATCCACGTTTCTTCAGTAACCTAATAGAGCTTTTAGGTTTTCGAATTTACACTCAAAAATCCACAAATTAACCGAACATGAAATTGCTTGATTTGAAGAAAAATCTAACGAATTTTGAGCTTAACTTCATAACAAATCAAGCAATGAAGACAGCGATTTTGAGATTCTCCACCTCCTCTGCGTACAAATTGATTACATAATTGCTCGTCTTTTGTGATGCTGAACTCTCTGCCCCAGGTCTAATTTGTGATCAGGGTTTATAAATTAAAAGATAACATCCAAAGATGACACACAAATCTTTCTAAGTGTATCCGTGATTTTTATTTTTGCTTTTATGGCATTAAACACAAAGTCGGTGTCATTGTTTCTTTAAATTTTATAGATTATGATATTTTTATGACATATTCTTTTGCATGTCATAAAATTATGTATATCATTAAAGACATTTTTTCTAGTAGTGTAATAAATATTTTTTTTCTTATCTTTTGTTAGGATTATAACGTGAAGCTTTCGGATTTTGGTCTCGCGAAAGCAGGACCGCAAGGGGATAAGACTCATGTCTCTACTAGGGTTGTTGGAACTTACGGCTATGCTGCTCCAGAATATGTGATGACTGGTACTATTATTTATTAATGTACTAAGAACGAAAATTAGTCTGTGTGAAAGCTACATTATTTTTTATTTGCGACTTCTTTTACAGGGCATTTGACAACAAAGAGTGATGTTTATAGCTTTGGAGTTGTATTGCTAGAGATCTTGACAGGTCGGAGATCAATGGACAAAAAACGGCCAAGTGGGGAGCAAAACCTCGTTATGTGGGCTCGTCCATACTTGGCCGACAACAGAAAAGTCTATCAACTAGTTGACCCTCGATTGGAGCTAAACTACTCGGTGAAAGGAGTCCAAAAGGTTTCTCAAATAGCATACAATTGTTTAAGCCGAGACTCAAAGGCCCGACCCTCAATGGATGAAGTTGTTAAAGCCATGAGTCAATTGCAGGACTTAAACGACTTCGCAATTCTATCTTATCACGCGCGTATGTCACAACAAGGTAGGCGTAAAAAGAAACAACCTGAAAGGACCCAAAATGTTACTCTTAGTCAATCTAAGGGTATGTAACATTGTAAATAGATCAAAATTGTAGGTTTATGTTAATTTGCGAACATATTTAGTCGATTTTAAAGATCTCATGGTGTAAGTTTCTGGGTGTCAAATATTAACAAAGCTAATGTTGGATTGGATTTTCCATATTGTGCATTGAGGGTTGACTACTGTCAAAACCCAACTATTGGTTAACGGATTAAATCGCTATGTTCTAAGGCCGATCGAATGTGTGTTTAAGGGTTTATCTAAGCGATCTAATTGTTTCTCTTTGTTTTATTTGACTATTTTAATACTTGCAAAAGGGTCGTGTTTGTAACCTTTAAATATGTTGATGTAATGATGGTGTTCGAAGAACAATTTAAACATAATTGCATATTTTATATGTATATAAAATGATTTACTGGACTGTATGCATTAGAAAATGTCCTTTGGGGATTGTTTTTTAATATGTATATTGCAACAATTTTTGCAGGAAGAGATCCAAACCTCCTCATATAATGCAACAATTCAGAAATAAAAAACTCTTTGTGCTGGTGATATCTACAATGTATCAGTGGCAAAATGTTTACAAATTTGTTGAGAATTTAGAGTAAGCTGTGGTTTTTGTTTATGCGGTTTGGCCAAAATATTCTTTTTAGTCCATCTTTTTTTGCTTTGGAGACCATTTGGTTTCAGCTTCTTGCCATTTTAATTTAGCTCTCAAACTTTGTTACAATAATCTGCTAACTTGTAATGACCAAAATATCCTTGGTGATTAATGAATTAAATGTATCATAGAATTGAAAAGTGAAAACCCACCCCACCACAGGCCCTATCATATATGTTCACAAGATAAATCAAGAACAAATTGTAAAACTGCATTTATAAATGAACGAGCACACGAGAAGTCTAGTAAACTCAGAGAACATTTCTTTAAATCAAATACTGATCTAGTGTTCATTGATTGCTTCATGTTTAGATTGGATATATGAATATTAGTCAAGTTGGTATTATCTTTAAATTGAATACTGGTCTAGTGTTCATTGATCGTAACTTTCAGACAAAAATGGGTGGCTCAGGTCAAGTAACGAGTCATACCAGGTTCGGATTAGAAAGGCCGAATTAAAATTTTAACTTGGTTCGGGTCAAAGCCAATTATGACCAAAATAGGTTCGGGTCAAAATGGGATGTTTTGGGGAAATAAGACTAGTCATTTTGATTTCCGACAAAGAAATGTTCAGGAAAAATGCCTCAATGAAAAAGCGACGAGTTACTAACAGACCAGCAAAACACTTAAATTATAGCGGTTTCCAAATTATGACTTGAATTCGAGTTTTGATTAAACAAAATTGATTTTTCTATCATGTGCCTTCTAAACATGAACCTGTTACAAACCAAAACAACCTTAATTAGTTCATATTTCCTCAGAATATTCAAACAATCACATTTTTATAATGAAAATTGTATGAACTATGAAGTGGTCACAAGACACATAAGATCACACAAAATCCATACATTGTGATACTATGGTCTTACTGTTTTTGAATATCCTGTATGGAGAACAAAACATGAAGTGTATCTCACCTGACTACCGGTTACAACCCTCTGATCTTGCAATACGCGTAGGTACATGATCCAAGAAACCCAAGAGATTGGCCCACCACGTTCAACTGATTATATCCAACACAAATTCAAAAAAAATATAAAAGAGATCTTGAAAAACACATTCAAATGTTATAAAAGATGAATCTTGAAGAGGGTCAACCATATACCAGATCAAATGGGAGACCACCAAACAGAATCCAACCTAACCCGATCGTGAAAAGATCCTACAATATCATTGCATATGTCAATACATATTGCCTATGTCCCAAAAGTCAATTGTTTGACTTTCAGAGTCAAACTGTTGCCTTTTAAATGTCCACAATAAGTTGACCTTGTGCGACATAAAATGCATATATACATTTGTAGTTAAAGAAGTCATTCGTTAACTTCCTTCATCCCAAAAAATAAAATTTTGACTTCTAAATGTCAAATTAAAAAGTTGAACCATAATCTATATCAAATCAAAGCTTTGCAAACCTTTAAGTTCCCGCAAATCGTTTGCGTGAGGGCCGAGTTTAGAGTTGTGTTCAAGAAAACTGCATAGTTCAAAAGGAAAGCCAAAACACATGATAGAAGCATCACAACCTGTATAAAAACATTCACAACTAAGTATAAGACACAAGCACGTAATGTTTTACGTAAACTGTTTATATAATATTATAAATTCGTACCTGAAATCCGACTGATGACAAGTAAGAGAAGTTGGCGGTAACTTGGATATCACCGGATACCCATGTCCACAGTAACAAAATTGGAGTACATATTATACCTACAAAATGATTTGGGTCAACATATTGAGTTGACGTATGTCTTTGATAAAGGGGTGGTTCTTACCATTGCACCACATAAGACCAAAGCTATTCAGACCACTAGATTTTCCTGAGAAAATAGCAATATGCATGTCACAAACTATCTTGAAACGAAAGGATCCATAATGAAAATATATAATTACCTATTCGAGCTATCGAAGCTAGATATATTGCGGTACAAATGTTTGCAGAGAAAACTTGGGGTAGGCATATGCATCAAACGACAAATCCCGAGCTCCAGCTATGTAGGCACCAAATATGATTATCCCTACACTGAAATACAGTTGTTTGATCAACTTGTTAGTTGGCGATCACGAGAACCCGTTAGAAAAAAAACTATTGGGCCCTACAATACCCTAGTAACCAGTTTGATCAACTTATGATATGATATTACTAATTTGGTTTTCATTTTCATGTGGTTTTACGGTTTTAAAGGTGGATTTGAGGTAAAATAAAATTTATTGACATAATAAAAAGGTTGTGAAGTCTATGCCAACATATGTCACAGTTCCATGGTCCCTATATTATGTGTTATAAAACAAAAATTACATAGTAAACTGAAATGTACAATATCTTGTCTTTAGTGTTAGGAAATGTACCTGCCAATGATGTAACGTGAATACTTTTGTCGCACCAAAACATACTCTACTACCATTGTAAATGCTACGGTGGTCCGTCTAAGTGTTGTGTACATGGGCACACTCACCCCACGAACTGATTCCATTGAAACTAACTTTTACATACAAAAGAAAAAATGTCAAATTACCGATAATCCATGTTAAATATATATGGGCGCGAACAATATATAAACAATTTTTATGCATGTAGAGAACTCTGAGAACCACGTAAGCATTAAACACTTGCAGCAGTGCATATCAGATTTAGTGAGAGTGAGAGAAAGTAGGCGGTTATGAGCTTACATGATCGCCTTTGTATCACAATTAAAAAAAATATGTAAATGTGTTTATATGGTTATTGCAGTTCTCAACATATGTGCATTATAGGTGCGTGATTCTTTGTTCAAATAAAAAATCTGACTAGCAAAATATATTGTACCATGTAAAGAAGATAGGAAATGGCTAGAGGAAGCGTTGTAAGCAATGCATTTAATGGTACCAAAATCCCTGGGATATTATTCGTGCTCTGGTTTTCATTATTGACTTGGAAGGAGATGATTTTTCGGCATTGCATTGCATAAAGAACTGATGAACACACCAACTACAAGAAAACATAAGAAAAGGTAACCCAAGTCAAATTTTACATATATTTTGAAGTTAAACATATTAGTTTATATTTTAAACCATTAACAAGTATACTCGTTGTAAAGATAAACTCGATGACTATATCAATTTAGGAAAAGGTTACCTACAACCTGAATTGTTTTGAACTAAAAAACATAACCTATGGATGTAAATTTCTACTATGAAAAAAATCAACTTTGACCTATTGAAAATCAAAATTAAAATTAGTTGTTGAGGTAAACCTGGAAAAGGGTAATGACATTGGCACATGGAAATTTGTATGAGGAAAGAGCAGCTTTGTTGAACAGTATCAAGAGAACTGCAAAATCAACATAAGAAATATGAAAAATAGTCAACAAATATTAAGATCTTAATATATACATATAGAGCAAGGTTATAATAAGAAGTAATTGTTTTCTAAAAAGTGTAGAAAGTGCGTTTTCACCATTAGATTTAATAAAACACACCGCACAATAAACACACTTTTCATATCCACCATCAGATCAACATATCTAACGCACCAGATTACTTCTTACACTTCTTAGACACACTCCACTTCTTATTTTAACCCACCCTATATATATATATATATATATAGGGGATGGTTCAGGAGAGAAGACATCTTAGTGCGAGAAATGAGAGAAGTTAATTACAACCATTGATTATGTTTCATCTAAGGCCTACATTTAAGATGGCAATCTTGTAATATGAAGATGTAGGGCTGTAAGTGAATCGGACGTCCGATCGTCCGTTCGGCAAGAAGTTTGTTTGTGTTTGTCCGTTTAATAAATGAACCGGACATGGACAAAAAAATTTCGTTCGGTAAGCTTAATGGACGAACACGGACAAAGAGCAGGTCCGTTCAGTAGTGTCCATGAACGTCCGGTAACGTCCATTCGATTCCGTCTGATAATGTCCGAACGTTCGTACGGATAGGTTTGTGTATGTCTGTTAGTCGTTAATGACAGCATTAGTGCCTGTTGTCCATTAGTGTCCATTAATGTTCATTAGTGTCCATTAATGTTCATCTGTTTGTTTGTCCATTAGAGTCAATTACTGTCCGTTTGTCCATTAATGTCCCTTAGTGTCCGTTTGTCCATTAGTGTCCGTTAACGTCCGTTTACAATATTAATGGACGGACACGGACAAACTCAATTTCTTAATGGACGGACACAGACATAAATTTTCGTTAGGTAGAGTGTTCGTGAACCGTCCGTTTGTCCGTCAAAAGCTTAACGGACGGACACGAACAAGGACTTGTTCGTGTCCGTCCAGTCTGTGTACACCTATGAAGATGTCTATTATTATGGATTTTAAAACAAAAAGGTTGTTTAGTATTTTGTTCTTTGTATATATCTACAAATTGTTTCCTATCTCGTAACTCAATTTCAAACCTTCTAAAATAACACTTACTAAAGATCCTCATAAATGCATTTGTCAAAGAATTAATAAATCATGATTAACTGATTGAAGGTTTATTATTTTTGGTATAACAAAAGGGTTGTATTGGTTGTGCATTTTAATGTGTTTTTTGTTATTTTTATTTTTTATGTTTTTCTATTGAATACTTGAGTTCATAAACGATCTCACATGAATACCTACATTACTTGAGTTCATAAACTTGAGTAACTTAATTAATTTTTCTACACTTTTCTAAATTTGATTAGCCTAATTTTTTTTTCAATTACATAAACAAAAATAAAAAATCGTAGTTTACGTATTAAAGATGCACAAGCCTAGGTAGGATTAACAGTGTTTGGTGTAAGACTGTGTATGTACATCCTTCATCTTTTATACAACGATCGTTAATTTGCATATCTAACTAACAAAGTTGTGTAGTTGTCAAAAGTTTATGCAGGTATAATATGGTTCTTCAAATAATTATTAACTGTGTAGGGTGTTAAAAGTTTGTGTAGGTATATGTTGTATGGTTTCTTCAAATACATATAAACTGTGTAGGTTGTTAAAAATTTGTGTAGGTTATGTTGAACTGGTTCTCCAAATACATATAAACTGTGTAGGTTGTTAAAAATTTTTGTGGGTATGTATTGGTTGTGTCAGTGGCGGATCCAGTTTAATTTTCCAGTGGGTTCACCATTCGGGTTGGTTTAGCGGTCCGGGTCAGGTCGACGGTTCGGTCGGTTCGACGATTCGGGTCGTTTAAGGTTTATCACATAATACAAATATTATACAATAACACAAAAAAAACATCGTCATTAAAATTAAAAAAAAAAACACATAATACAAAATACAAATTTGATGGTCAAATCTACTAGTTTGCATATCTATTCCATTCTTCCTCTTTGGTTTTCTAGTATCAAATCTATTCGTTTGCAACATGCACCAACAATATTTATTAAATTTGATACTTTAGAAAAATTAAAATTTTCATGATATTTGATTGCAAAAGCCACAACAACAATTTAAAGTTGGTAAGCAAAACAAAAACATCACTAATTTCAACAAATAAAAAAACATAGTGAGATCAAAAGTCAAAACATAATATAAACAAAAAAATTGTGATGGCCACTGTGTTAGGGACTTAGGGGTTGATGGAGTTTGAACGTGTATGAGAATAGGTTATCATTAAGGCTTTTAAAAAAATTAGAAGTAGAAACACATAACCAGCAATGAGGGATTCTAACCTGTGACCTTTCACAGTGGATAGCGAAACTGTGGAAGGCTTGCCACTAGACCATGGATTCAATTAGTTAACATGTTCACTCATAAAATATACGTGGGTTCACTTTCATATTTTACATAAGCGTTCTATATAAAATCCGAAACTCAGTGGGTTCCTGTGAAACCGTACTATTGTAAGTAGATCCGCCCCTAGGTTGTGTAATGATCTCTTTTGCAAGGATCGTGTATGAAAGATTTCATGTGTAGGTTATTTTCTATTAAGTGTAGGTGAATATTAGTATGTTATGTTGTTTGTATTTTTTAATCTTTACGTACATAAATTGAAGTTGTATTTAGGTATGATGAATATTTAAATGGAATATGTGACTGCAAGAAAAAAAAAGATTTCAAAGGATTTTCAGTTACGTTTGTGAGAATTTGTGTGCTTTTAAGTTTATTTAAACCATTAGAAAATAATTGTAAAAAATACTCATTACATTTATATAAAATAAAGTCAAATTTTGATTACTTTTAGATCTAATAATAATGTAAGGAAAGTAAAAAATTAAGTTATTACTTGATACTTTCAACATTTAACTACTTACCAAAATAAGATTCTCATCTTTACCTTTATACCCTTTTAATTAATTAAAAGAAAATATACAAAGAAAAATTCTGATTGGCTGCAGTGATTTCTCGCATTTCTCGCAATAACTTGACTTCTTTTCTGAATTTAAACCTATATATATATATAGAGAGAGAGAGAGAGAGAGGAGATAGAATACAATAATTGCTAAAAGTACATTAGGTACAAAAATACTTATATTCACGAAATCGATCCACGAAATCACATCACAAGATCTCGAAATCGTCAATACATATCCAATTAATCATTGGTTCACCGAAATAAACAGTTTTAGATTGCTAATCGATCAATTTTTACTTTTTTTCACGAAAACCGCTTTTGAGCGTTTTAGGTTTTTGGCTGAGCGTTTTAGTATTTTTGCCTTTGAACGTCTCGGGTACCTATCAAATGTTAAACAATTATTGTACAATAATCACCCTATATATATATATATTTGCATTTGAACGTCCAGCGTACCTATCGTATGTTAAGCAATTATTGTACAGTAACCTCACCCAATATATATATATATATGGGTGGGTTATAATAAAAAGAAATAGTTTTTTAGGAAGAGTAAGAATTAATTTAGGCCATTGGATTTATGATCTAATGGTTGAGATTGGTATTTTTTAAACTACCAAATAGTTTCCTAGGATTAAGGATTTATGCTACATGGTTTCTTAATTCTAAATTTATGTTATTTCTACTCTTCCTACAAAACTATGTATTTTATTTTAACCATTTTCTATATATATATATACACACACTCTATATAGGGTGAGGTTATTATAAAAAATACAAAGTGTCTAAGAAGTGTAGGAAGAGATATTGACCATTAGATATAGTTATCCAATGGTCAAGATGGAAAGTTGATCTAATTTATGATGTGTTATATTTTTGTACTTGTTTTATAACACACAAAGGACATAATCGTCTATTGTGTTATATTATTTATGGAAAGTATCAATTTTAATTAATAATTTTAATTCTCCTAGAATAGATAAAATCAAAATTATCAAAAAAAAAAAAAAAACACTATATCATAAAAAATAAGAACACCCAAATAAACAACTAAATATTTAAATAATATTGTGTTCTCATTTGACCATCACAACATAAATAACTAAAACAATTTGTGTATCATCATGAACATTTGTCTATAACTAAAACACACCAATAACAAACTAAAACACAGTGATAATAAAGTATGAACTTATCCATGATCCATATGAACTAAAACACAATAAATTACAGAAACTACAAGTGGTTATAAACTAAAACACAATAAAGGATCACTAATTTTGTTTTCTTATTATGACTTGATGACAGAAAACAATAAAATCACAACATTTTTATCCCAAAAATAAGTTATTATTTATTGTTTCATGTGTGCATTAGAAATATAGACGTGACGCAAATAGACAACTAAATCAATATTTTATAGTTATTGTTATAATTTCTTTTCTTTTCTTTTGGTTCTATATAAGTCGATTTATTTTTGCAAAAAGTTCCATGGAGGAAAATGACTGTAGATGAAGATGATGATGCTTGGAAGGTTTTTAAAATATAATTAATAATAAACTAGTAATATGGAAGCTACCAAAATTTAAGGCATGTCTTAACCTACTGATTTTAATTCCAAAAATAATAAAAAAAACTATGGACAATCCTATCCTTGTGTGTTATAATCCATCCAAGGGTCTATATTGTTTCCTACACTTCTCATGAAATTTTGTCTTTTTATTATAATCTTACTCTCTATATATATATATATATATATATATATATATATATATATATATAATTATTTGATTAAATTGAACAAACAGATCTATATTATATAATGGCATATACACAATACAATGTATGCTTTCCCATATATGTATAGTAGGACATTGCTTGTTTATCGGATATGACATATGAGTATAGATTAACAAGCCATTCTTTACTTGATGGTGGTAAGATAATCTTGAACCGAGTTTGATAGGCTAACAAATGTGGACTTGAACATGATTCGAGGAAAATTAGAGTCGAATAATACGAAATTATCTTATTTAAAATTGTGTTTAATGAATCTATCTATAAAACATTTGCAGAAAAAAAAAGAAGGCAAATGAATCTATCTACAAAAATATTTGCAGCTAGAAAAAGAAAAAAAAATTATTTGTTACTGTAAAAGATCATGACGAGAATTCAAATCGAAATGAATACCTTCATATAATTATCATAGATGTACATGTACACTTATTTTTTTACCTAGTGGAAAGTGAGATGATTGGTTCATATTTATCCTTACAAATGCAAGATTAAGAGGATTTTATGTGGAAAAAAATTGTTATTTAAAAGATGTACACTTAAGTTTCACCGAAAAGGAAGGAATGTTATTGTTTTCTCGTTTTACTCATAATCATGTATGTGAAGAAAATTAAATGTAAATGTATGATAATTATGCCCGTGTGATTGTTATCGTCAACATGAAAGTTCGTAGGGCCATTAATAATAATATCAGCTATACTTTGTTTGCCTTAAAAATGTAATGATTCTAAAGTCTAACTAAGTAAGGTCATGGGATATATTCTAACCCCAACATAAGGTTAAAATGACATGATACTTTAAAGATGAATTAAATCACTCACCACTTGTGTTAAAATTGTTAAAAAAGGGTCTTGGATTATGCTTTTAACGGGTTAAAAGACAAAAAACAATATATTAAGTTAACAATTAATAGGAGTGAGATGAAGTTTAAATGATTAAATCATTTCCTTTGAGTGAGATAGAGTGAAAGAGAGAAAAATAAGTGATATTATACTTATGTGAAGTAAAGATGAGTTAAAGTATACGAATCTTGCGTTAAACTTTATTCCACATGTTTTAGAAGTTTTTAATTTTTCTTTTGTCGATTTTGATGTGCAAGGATATGATATATTTTACAATAAATCTCGTACATGCATTGAATATATAATCAACATATTGCAGTATTGATTTGATATTTTGGTGGTTATACATTTACCTATACTATTAAAAGAATAAAGTTCTTGTACAAATGTCATGTTTCTATTGATTCATTACTATATTTCCATATATACTAAGGCTTTTCAAATTTTCTTGATAATTAAATATTATTTTGTTGGATTCATATATTTATATTTTACTTATTATTTTGTTGGATTCAATTATAATATTCAAGTTATGAGATATACTATAAATGTTAATTTTAAGTAAATATATTTTTTGCTATGCACTATGTATTTTACAAAATTGAACATACATCAAAAAATGTGGATACTCATTTTAACATGTTACTATGTTAAAAACGTATACTTATATTAACAACAAAAATTTATGTCAAAATGATTACAAATTGGAATGATAAGAATTAAGATTGTTTTTTTTTATATTTCCGTTGTATTTTTATATGTTTCCTTTTTAACAACCAAATACCTTTATAATTACATTAATATATTACATAACCACTTTTTTTTTATATTTTACAAAATCTAACATACGTTAGTATAGACAATAATTTGTTTTTTAAATATGTTAAGTTAATAATGTTTATTTGTTCTAATAACAATTAACCATGTAGTTACTTGTCCAATCACATCATTTAATGTTCATCGATTAGACGTTGGAGAAGAAAATGAACCGCCAACTACTAAACAAGGTTCTATATGTACAAACTCAAATGACACATGTTACTTTTTTCTATTCATTTACTTTTTGGATAAAATACATGTGTTCACACTTTATTTCATAGGTTATACCAAATTTTTTTATAATCATTCTTCTGTTTTTATATTTAATAGTTGTCACGATAAATACCAAAGAAGCAATTGCATAGGGAATTTCACTAGTGAAGAGTATAAACGGTGTTAAAATGCTTATATTAGACAAACACGATAAAGTTACAAACAAAACTACAAATGTGGTTTATAAGAAACTATTTAGCAGTTAATGAAATTTTCATTTTGAACTTTGGATTATCTATCGAATAATTGTATAAAGGATGTTAATTTCGTTGATAGTTATGTTTGATAATCAACTTTTTTGTACTGGTATTATTAACAACTAAATATCATGTACCCATCCCAACTATATGACAACCTATTTTATAATTTTATAATAACTGCAGTTTTTACATGATTTATAAATTTTCATCCGTGTCGTACACGGGTCAATAGCCTAGTATATGTAATTTAAAAGAATAACAAAAGATTTAGAATTAGACCATAGGGTATGGCTTATGGAGGATTATTGAGGGTGCTAAGGTGGCGCGCGTGATGTGATACTGTTGGAAGTTGGAACACAACACCGCCCCCTCTTTGAGCACTAGTGATGGGGTGCAAATAATGGTCACTAGGCTAACACAGTTGGAACAAAACACCGCCCCCTCCTTGTTTTTTTCATTTTTTTTGTCTTTTTCATATCATTTTGTTTTTAAATAAAATAAATAAAATGACAAATAATGGTGAATAATGAAGCATAACATGAGTTGAGTAGCGTGGGTTGATAATGAGTGAAAGATTAAGGTGACATTGATACAACAAATGATGAAAAATAATAAAGAATTAGTCCAAAATAAAGATGACAAGAGAATCCTACAAAAGGATATGTCACTTCACCTAATTATTTTTTAAGTCAAAGTAGCATACAAAACAAAATTATGCGAGCCTCTCATCCTGTTGGTAAATAATTTATAAAATTTGATTTTTGCTGATATGACTTTTTGAGAATGCCAAAAATGATATTTTGGAAGTACAAGCACAGAATAATTGTACTAAAAGAATCATTGTCTTTCTCTTCTTGTTTTTATTAATTAATATATTTAATCGAAACCATAATACTATCTCTTAAATCGGACTACACTAATTTAATAATAAACAATTAATTATAACATTAATCTCCAACTAAGTAGGCACTAAACAAAATATTAATTTATCAACACAAATTTGACGGAATGGTATATGAAAATGCAACAGATGTTTTCTACCTTCACAAGTCAAGGGTTCAAATCTCATAACAAGATTAAATGAATTTAAAAATAGATTACTAGTTGTTCAAATATAAACATGAGGAAAAACATTTTCAATTAAAATGTTTGAAATTATAATAAATGTATTTTATATAAAAAGAAAAGTTTGTTTTTATATTTATTAAAATCCATCACTTTTTATTAAAATAAACATAGATAAGGCTGAGGGGTGTGGGGGGCGCGAGAGGGGGCGCGAGTGGGGGCTCCAGACAATAATATTGTGACGTGTGGCAGAGAGAGAAACTTGATAAGATGGGTGTTGGAGCCCCCGCTCGCGCCCCTGGCCCTGGTGTGGAGGGGCGCGAGAGGGGGCGCGAGCGGTTTTTTTTTTATTTTTTTATAAATGTATTAAAAAAACGTATTATTAAAAAAACTCATAAATTATTTAAAAAAACACACATTAATTAAAAAAACACATTAATATCTAAAAAAAAAATTAAAGTACAAAATAAAAAAAAACCTTATTCTTATTCTTCGGCTTGGTCTTCTTCGATCAACCTCTTTCGGATACGTTCATAATGCACCTTTATGATGAGGGGGCTTCGAAGCCCAACATTTTCCTTTTTTTTTCTTATAAAACAAAAAAACCAATACAATAATATATAATACAATAAAAAAATACAATAATACTAAAATACAAAATAAATTAAATAAAAAAACATATAAAAAAAATTAAGCTTCAAAGTACAAAGTCCAATTGGCAACTTTATTTTAATTTCTGTTTTAATAAAGCTTCAAAGATCAAGGGCTAAAAGTGAAAATACATTTAAATTATAATATGCTAATTTATTTTAATTTCTGTTTTAATTAGCCATCTCCTTCATTCTGTTTTTCCGATTTGGGTTTCCGGCCGTCGGAATCCGACGCTGGCCAATGTTAATATTATCCAACGGCTCTATTCTTCATCCCAACGGCTCTTCACGCATTCCCAATACCCCTTTACGCCTCTGCCCTCCCGCTAGCGGCCTTGCGCCTGCTTTGAAAGCCGTGCTCGCGCCCCTCTCGCGCCCCTCTCGCGCCTCGGTGGTGTGGTGCTCGCGCCCCGGGGCGCGAGCGGGTGGGCTCACGCGCCCCCTCTCGCGCTCCACACCCCTCAGCCTAACATCATAGAGTTAGGCAGCACTATGAACGGTTCTTGGAAAACCTCACCACAGATTACCTGTCACACTCTACTTCGTGGGTCCTATATTGGAGATCCTTAATTGTACAAAGTTTTAACCAATTTAAATAAACATTTACGATTTGAGCAAACGTGAATCGATGAGCAAAAGCGAATAATCATAAATAAACATTTACGATTGTAAATGAACAAACGAGACATTTGTTTATTTCCTTCATCTAAATAAAAGGGAAATAGTTGTGTTTATGTTTGTCTGTTTATTAAATATGAACAAATATATGTAAACAAACTTATCACTGAATAGTTCACTGAACGTTTAGTTCGTTTAAGTGTGTACATGTATAGAGAGAGAGAGAGAGAGGTGGGAAAGAACCTGCACATGCCATGTAAGAAATGGCGGCATATACGCCTTTTCTTGTCATCGGAGAAGAGAGACGGCGGCCATCATCGTCACCGGATTTCGATTCTAACAAGGCTTTCTGATCCTTAAAGTCCATTTCTTCCTTTGGATTGAATGGTATATGCAACAGAATTTTAGAACTCTCTCTCTCTCTCTCTCTCTCTCTCTCTCTCTCTCTCTCTCTCTCTCTCTGCCGGAAAAGAACAAGAGAGATGGGATGAGAATGAGAAAGGCTATTAAAAAGTGAGGGTCCGCAAAGATTCTAATGCACCAACTTTTTATATTTTTCATATTTAACGCATCTATTTTATTCCTAGTTTTAATTCGGTCCTTTGACTATAAAAAAAGGTTGAAGACATGATGATAAACTTAGATGTGTTGTAGTGCTATTAGTTAGGATGATTGTTTTCTTTTTTTATTTCACAAGGTTAATATGACTTTAGGTTGTTATATGTGTAACTCCTTTGATAATTAAGTTGTATTAATTGGGTTAATCTATTTAAAATGGAATTTAAGAGATGTTTATTATACAAGGCAACTTATTTACGATTCGTTCACACCCACCAAACCATATATCTAACAAGATTAGAGCATCTTTGATGTCATGAACAACATGAAAGTTAAAAACAGTATATATCTTATTTAAGAAAAAGTATGAAAATAGATAACAAGATAAATTGATTACGTAAGTCGTGATCAGATTACACGATTTTATGTGTACCTTGATTATGGTCAAAGTCTTTGACATGAATAAATACATGAGTTGTATTCGAGTTTATTAGTTAACTAATCAAACCATCGAACTCATTAAACCAATGTAATACCTTTTTGTTATAGCATATTATCTTCTGCCTTATTGAATTAACTTATATACTTGTTGTATCACGCATTCAAACAATATACAACTACGCTAACAATTTAATTCACTTCTTTTTTGAGGGACTTGATTTGTATAAAAAAAATTATGTAAAAAGGTTTAACAAAACAAAATTATTATAAAAACAATTTTTTGAATATCCCAAATTTTATAGTATAATAACTAAAAACAGAAATCTGATTAATATGAAAATTAGCACTTTATTATGTAATCTTTTATGGTAATTATATTAATGCACAATCAATAATATATAAAACTCAAAATAAGTATAAAAGGAATGAAAACTAAGATGAATCATTTAATGTTATATATATTGTTGTGTTATGAAACAAGCCTAATAGTCAAACATGTGAGAAAGAGATGTAGGAAAAAAAATGGAGATTTCATTAATATGGTGTATGTTACAAGGAGATACAATGAGATGTATATATAGGATAGGAAAACTTGAAGAGAAAGCTAATCTATATTAGGTATTGATAACCATAATATTAATATATTTATAACACTCCCTCTTGGTTATCAACTTAATACGTTTGGAGATGCTGTCTCATTAAAAACCTTGCTAGGAAAACTTAGTGAGACAAAACCATAGCTAAGGGAAAAAGAGTGCAACGCGTATTATCTCCCCCTGATTTATATATCCGTTAAAATGGTAAATATCGATCTTCTGTGAAAGTTGTCCAAAACTTTTTGTAGTCAGTCATTTGCGTCTTCGACCCTTGAAATTTGAATCCTCAAGTTGAATAATGTTGTATTATCTTCACGTGAAAACTTCTACGGCTTCATCTGGTAAATACTATGATCCTGTTGTGTTTCTCTGCATCAACAAGACTAAACAAACTTGTTTTGATGGGATAGTAAAATATAAACACATATATTTCATACATGAAATATATGTTTTAACCCATTTTGATATCTCCTAGCAGGACACATGTCGATAAATATAATAATTATAATAATAATATATAGCTAACAGTGCGACATAATGCAATATGCATTAAATTATGGTATTTTCGAACCAATAATATTCATATTTAGATAGACAATGATGTAGAATCATTATAAGACATCCTTTAACATGCTAAAAGTATGAATATTGTCTTTGGTAAATTGTCTTAACATTTTTTAGATGGACTTTGATAGATTGTGTAACATTCCGAAATTCCTAAAAATAATATTTAATATATTATTTATTTATGATGGAAAAGTTTACTTGACTTAGTAGAGAATTAATAAAATAATAAGGATGAAAGGATAAGTAGGCTAATTAGATGGAGTTAATTATGGACCAAAAAGGGAATATGGGCTTTAGGTCCATGGGCTTAAGGGAGTATAAATACCCCTTAAAACCCTAATCCTTTCCATTTTCATACATCTCTACACCATAGCCTCCACCATCAAAACACAAACTTAACTCAATTCCCGTTTTTGAGAAAACCACCCACAATGACACAAAGATTCCCGGAGATCTAGCCGTCGGATCGGTCCCAAATTTTAACTGAGTGTTCACGGTATATAAATGAAGATTCCCACCGATTAGATCTTCGATCAGAGGTCGGGAAGTACGGTTTTTATCAGAAAAACCGTAGCAGCTCAAAACGAGGATTTCCGGCCACTGTTTCACTATTCCGGCGACTGTAGCGGCGGTTTTCGGCGAAGTTGAGCTGATGGGTTTGTAGATCGGGACGAGACGGTTCCGTGGCCGCTTGAATCACTCAAATCGGAGTTCGTTTGATATGGTTTTGAGCATATCGTGTGATTTCAAACAAAAACCTCAAAGGTACGTTTTTGTTAAAAAGGTTTACTTTTCATAAACGGATTTACATGAAAATTGGGAGGATGATAGATCGGGTCTAGACAAATCGTAAAGTTGCAAACTTGAAGATTAAAATGGACTTAACGAACTCATGACTATGTACGGCTCGCTTAAAATAAACCTTAGATCTAGTATTGAACGTTTTTAGCTTAAAGGTCCCAACTTTATACTTTCCGGGCCGATTTTTACCCGAAATCGATCATGGGAATGTTCACGGGGTTGGTTAAAATCATATCAAGGGGTTACACATTAAAACGAAGATGATTATGGGGGTTGAGAAAGGACCCGTAGCTGCTTATTGTAACTTCGCCTTAATATCCAAGTTCGCGAGTTGTTAAGTTCACCTCATCTAAGTTCGCTGATCAAGTTCGCCTGCTGCAACTTCGCCATATATAAGTTCGCTCAATATATAAGTTCGCTTATAAGTTCGCTCAATATATAAGTTCGCTTAAAGTCTAAGTTCGCTTATGTATAAATTCGCTTATGTATAAGTTTGCTTATATACAAGTTCGCTTATATCTAGGTTCGCTTATATTGAGACCCGGATACCTGGCGACTTGTAAATGTATACATATGTGTGTATACACTTGATAGCATGCATTGCAAAGACCTAAGGAGATAAAATACATGAATGTTAAAATAAAGGGAAAACCATAAAATTCTAAGTAAGCTAATACTAGACCTCTAGAGTAGATCAGACGAGTATTTGATACGTGTAACTATTATACAGTTACAGAGCTCAGTTAAAGAAGGGATTAACCATTAACGGAAGAAGTAACCGCATTCAGGTGAGTTTCTAGCCCCATTCCTTGTTATGTTTTCGGGGCTGTGTGCATACTCGATGTGTTGTTAATACATTTATCCTAAGTGATAAGTGTATGCCATATGTGATATATGTGATAGATATGAATGATTGCTTGTCGGTACACGAACGATCTTCGGATATTGCGCGTACTGTCAGGTTAAAAATAAAGGTACGAATATTATATATCGAAGATGTATGAACACTTGTCAGGGCGTGAACGATCTTCGGATATTGCACGTATCGACAAGGGGTATGGTTGTTAAATGAATGATGTAAAGAACGCCTAGAGTGTTCTTATGCTATAATGTCATTATTGTATATATGAAGTATGTGTATACAGGTACACTAATGGTATGTGAGTCCTACGTTCGACATAGTAAGTTAGGATGGCGAATCCCTCTAACTTCTGTTGGACATAGACTTGGCAGGTGATGGCGTAGTTAAGGACTGCGAGCCTTATACGTGATGTAGATGATAGATGTAAACGTAGATAGGGACGGCGGACCTTATACGTAATGTAGATAGGCGTCAGCACAGGAAAGGACTGTGGACCTTATACGTGCTATATTTGTGTTGTGGTAGCATAGAGGAAGACTGCGGACTTCGTACGTGCTATGGTTATAGGTGATAGACGCCAACGTAGATAAGGACTGCGGACCTTATACGTATTATAGATAGGCGTCAGCACAGGAAAGGACTGTGGACCTTATACGTGCTATACTTGTGTTCTGGTAGCATAGGGGAAGACTGCGGACTTCGCACGTGCTATGGGTTAGGTTGCAACATAGGGAAGGACTGAGGACCTTGTACGTGTTGTCAATATAGGATGGTACAGGGAAGGACTGCGGACCTTGCACGTACCATAACTGGTGAACATAGGTAAGGACTGCGGACCTTTTACGTGTTCACGATCGTGAGTACAGGTATAGACGGCGGACTATGAACGTACTCTTTGGTAGACTGAGGTTAGTGATTGTAGATATGTATGTATGTATGGTAGTAGGGTAACAGATTAAGTATGGATATGTATCTTCGGATATGTATGTATGTGTATGTATTGTATGGCGTCCGATTAACTAGAACTCGCTCAGCGTAGCTGACTTTTAGTATGCACGCAGGTGAGTAGAATGAGACAGCTAGCTTGAGCGGGCAAATGGTGGGCGAATAGGAGACTGGCATCTGAAGACTCAAGATTTTTTAATGTTAATTGACGTTTATTTTGAAAGACAAGAATGTTTAATTAAGGCAAGTTTTGGATTGCTGTAATGTTTTATGAAAGTTTTTAATGTTCCGCGAAAGTTTTAATTACTCTGATTTGTAAGAACTGTGTTTATGAGTAAATCCGACGCTAAAGTAGGGCTACCGGTAACGGGGCCTTACAGATTGGTACACATATAATTACACATATACTCAAACTGCAGGTCGAGCAACAATCACATTGTGTCAAGGATTCTCCTTCTAAAAGTTCTGCAGTTTCTCTCGATGATGTGTACATCATTACTGTAAACTGTGATTATATGAACCTTTAAGAGTAGAATTTTGATAAAAGTATGACTAATAACATTCCAACTTATCTCCCTCCTTATCAAAATAATTATTGATTGTACCATGCTCAATCCGACTATATTAGTCCATACACAATAAGCATAATTCTATGCATTTTCCAATCTATCATGAACTTCCTTCCAACTTGACAAATTATGCATATGTATTCACTTTTCTAGGATTTTTGCTACATAAACTTGCTCATATAACACATCAATTTTGTATCACATATCAAAAATCCATATTGTAGCATTTCTTTGTTTATTGAGATATTGTACCCATCATGTAGATTATCTTCTATGTGTATTCTTATTGATGCACATAATCAATTAATCTTTCAAGTATTCAATTACCTTAGGAAACTCTTCAGGAGTTCCATTTATGTTTCAACATATTCAATACTCGTAAAGTATTCATATATGACTCTATACACAACAATCAATGTGTTCTCGAGAACTTACTTTACATGATTTGATAATTCAAATCCTTCATAGATTTTATTGTAAAATCTTAGTATCAATTGAATAACAATATTTATTGGACGCATATAAATTCTCTCATTACCAGACTGTTTAATTATCGGAAAGTCATTGCTTCCACCATTGGAGAATGTGTCTCCTCATAATTAATCATGGGTCTTTGCAAAATATTCTTGTGCCATCAATTTTGTCTTATATCATTTGATGAATTTTCATAACTCATATACAATACCCGTTTATATCTAACACATTTTACAACTTTAGT